>NC_134353.1:518887471-519202024 GCF_048569485.1 Anomaloglossus baeobatrachus
GTGGATTTTTTCACCAAGAGATGCAGATTTGGTGTTGACATTTCAACAACATATTCCTGCACCCAATCTAAACTTCCTGGCAAAAATCACATTAAAACTACATCATAACAAATGCCAAAAAGAGTACATTGGGTGCAGACTATGATGTAAAAATTTCAGCACCAAATTTGCATCTCTTGGCAAAGAACACAGCTTTCTGAATGGAGGTGCAGGCCTGTGAGTTCATTGAGGTATGACTACCTGCGGTCACAGGTGGAGGTCCACGGGAACCTAAGTGATGTCACCACTGATTGATGAAGCTCAGTCTCCTACTGAAGTTACAGCAGGCAGTCATGTTCTTTGACTGCTCTGTGTAAGTTCAGATGTAGCAGAGCTGGAATCGTTGTGGGACCTCATGTGGATTACGTTGGAACTGGGTGTTTTGGGTGTTAATAAAGTGGTTAAGGAGAGTGGTTTTTTTTGTATTTTATTTCAAACTAGCTGTAGTACCCAGCATTGCCCGGGATAGTAACTGTCTCTGTTTCTCTCCCAGTCTCTGTCTGTCTGTCTCTTTCCCTGTCTGTCTCTGTATGTGTCTGTCTGTGTCTATGTCTATGTGTTTCTCTCTGTCTGTCTCTGTATCAGTCTCCGTCCCTCTCTATCTCAGTGTCTGTCTGAGTCTGTCTTTCTCTCTCTATCTCTGTCTGTCTCTCTCTCTTTCCCTATCTGTCTCTATCCCCGTCTGTCTCTTTCCCCTTCTGTCTCTTTCCAGGTCTGTCTCTTTCCCAGGTCTGTCTCTTTCCTGTCTGTCTCTTTCTCCATCTGTCTCTTTCCCGGTCTGTCTTTGTCTGTCTCTCTGTCTGTCTCCTTTGCTGTCTATCACTTTCCCTGCCTGCCTGTCTCTGTCTGTCTCTTTCCAGCTCTGTCTCTATCTCTCTGTCTCTTTCCCTGTATGTCTCTTTCCCCTTCTGTCTCTTTCCCTGTCTGTCTCGTTCCCCATCTGTCTCTTTCCAGGTCTGTCTCCTTCCAGGTCTGTCTCTTTCTCAGGTCTGTCTCTTTCCCCATCTGTCTCTTTCCCCATCTGTCTCTTTCTCAGTTTGTCTCTTTCCCCATCTGTGTTTGTCTGTCTCTCTGTCTGTCTCTTTGGCGGTCTGTCTCTTTCCCTGTCTGCCTGTCTCTGTCCTTGTCTGCCAGTCTCTGTCTGTCTCTTTCCAGGTCTGTATTTTTTCCAGGTCTGTCTCTTTCCCAGTCTGTCTCTTTCCCCTTCTCTTTACCTGTCTGTCTTTGTCTGTATCTCTGTCTGTCTTTTTTGCTGTTTGTCTATTTCCCTGTCTGCCTGTCTGTCTGTCTCTATCTCTGTCTCTTTCTTTGTCTGTCTCTTTCCTTGTCTGTCGCTTTCCAGTTCTGTCTTTTTCCCGGTCTCTTTTCCCGCCTCTTTCCCTGTCTGTCTTTGTCTGTCTCTGTCTGTCTCTTTCCTAATCTGTCACTTTCCCCATCTGTCTCTTTCCCTGTCTGTCTCTTTCCCTGTCTGTCTTTGTCTTTGTCTGTTTCTCTGTCTTTCTCTATCTCTCTCTTTCCCTGTCTATCTCTCTCTGTCTCTTTTCCTGGCTGTCTCTCTCCATGTCCCTTTCTCTGTCTCTTTCCTTGTCTCTGTCTCTTTCCAGGTCTGTCTCTTTCCCAGGTCAGTCTCTTTCCCGTCTGTCTCTTTCTCTGTATGTCTTTTTCCCTATTTGTATGTCTGTCTCTCTGTCTGTCTCTTTTGCTGTCTGTCACTTTTCCTGCCTGCCTGTCTCTGTCCCTGTCTGCCTTTCTCTGTCTGTCTCTTTCACGGTCTGTCTCTTTCCCTGTCTGTCTCTTTCCCTGTCTGTCTCTTTCCCTGTCTGTCTCTTTCCCTGTCTGTCTCTTTCCCTGTCTGTCTCTTTCCCTGTCTGTCTCTTTCCAGGTCTGTCTCTTTCCAGGTCTGTCTCTTTCCCAGTCTGTCTCTTTCCCAGTCTGTCTCTTTCCCAGTCAGTCTCTTTCCCAGTCAGTCTTTGTCTGTCTCTCTGTCTGTCTCTTTCCCTGTCAGCTTGCCTCTGTCTGTCTCTTTCCTTGTCTGTCTCTATCTCTCTGTCTCTTTCCCTGTCTGTCTCTTTCCAGGTCTGACTCTTTCCAGGTCTGTCTCTTTCTCAGGTCTGTCTCTTTCCCCATCTGTCTCTTTCTCCATTTGTCTCTTTCCCCATCTGTCTTTGTTTTTCTCTGTCTGTCTCTTTTGCTTTCTGTCTCTTTCCCTGTCTGCCTGTCTTTGTCCCTGTCTGCCTATCTCTGTCTGTCTTTTCCCAGGTCTGTCTCTTTCCCAGTATGTCTCTTTCCCCTTCTCTTTACCTGTCTGTCTTTGTCTGTATCTCTGTCTGTCTCTTTTGCTGTTTGTCTCTTTCCCTGTCTGCCTTTCTGTCTGTCTCTATCTCTGTGTCTCTTTCCTTGTCTGTCTCTTTCCAGGTCTGTCTCTTTCCCGGTCTCTTTCCCCATCTCTTTCCCTGTCTGTCTTTGTCTATCTCTGTCTGTCTCTTTCCCAGTCTGTCTCTTTCCAAGTCTGTCCCTTTCCCCATCTGTCCCTTTCCCCGTCTGTCTCTTTCTCCGTCTTTCTCTTTCCCCGTCTGTCTCTTTCCCCGTCTGTCTTTGTCTGTCTCTCTGTCTCTCTGTCTGTCTCCATCTCTATCTTTCCCTTCCTCTCTCTCTCTATCTCTTTCCCTGGCTGTCTCTCTCCCTGTCCCTTTTCATGTCTTTTTCCTTGTCTCTGTCTCTTTCCCTGTCTCTTTACTTGTCTGTCTGTCTCTTTCCCTGTCACTTTTTCTGTCTCTGTGTCTTTCCCTGTCTTTTTCCTTGTCTCTTTCTCTTTCCCTGTTTTTGTCTCTCTTCCTTTTTTGTCTCTTTCCCTGTCTGTCTATGTCTGTCTCTTTCCCTGTCTGTCTGTGCTTGTCTCTTTCCTTGTCTGTGTCTGTCTGCCTCTGTCTCTTTGACTGTATCTCTCTCTCTGTCTCTTTTCCTGTCTGCCTGTCTGACTCTTTTCCTGTCTGCCTCTTAGTCTATCTGTGCATATGATTGTCTGTCTCTTTCTCTCTATCCGTCTCCCCACTGACATCATATTACCTCACACATAAGCTTGTTATACTATGAATGTCTTTCGTTCCCATAGCAACCAATCAGAGCTGCTAATAATATTCTGCGGCTCGCAGCTCCAGTGACTTTAATGGAGACAGGTTTTTTGGAGAGTAACTGTAAAGTGTGGGGTTAAATTTTTCCATCAACACATAGTCTATGACATCTCCTGAGTCACATAAGGTGTCTGCAAAATTTTGTGATTGTAAATGCGACGGTGCGGATTCCTTTAGCGGACAGACACACATATATACACCCAGCTTTACATATTAGATAAAGGTTTTTTTTGGTGTTTCTGTTTATTTACTTTCACTTTCAAATTAATAATAGGGTCTCATTGCCCCTCCTCATTACTAATTTAGGGCTTGTTGGCAGCTGTGAAACTATTACCTCTATTGCCAACATACCAGGGCAATCGGGAAGAGCCGGGTAAAGTGCCAAGCTTGTCGCATCTAATGGATGTGGCAATCTTGGGTGACTGCAGGCTGCTATTTTTAGTCTGGGTGGCTCAATAACCATGGGTCTCCGCAGCCTGAGAATACCAGCCCTCAGCAGTTGGGCTTTATCATGGCTGGGTATCAAAAATGGAGGGGACTGCACACTTTTTTTTTTTTAATAATTAATTACATTTTTTAAAAAAAATAAAAAATCCACATGCGGTTTCTCTTATTTTGATAAACAGCCAAGATAAGCACATGGCTGGGGGCTGCAGCCTGTAGCCATGGGCTGTATCTATGCTGGTATCAATAGATGGGGCAACCTTATGCAAATTTATTTATTTATTTACTTATTTGTTTATTTACTTATTACCAGTCTAAGGACACAGACAGTGTGTGTGATTCCAACCAATCACAGACACTGCCTCAGAGTGTGGGGGTGTGGGGTGTGGTCCAATAGCAGCCAATCAGTGATGCCGGTGGAAGGGGAAAGCAATGAATATGCATTAGTGATAATTATTGGACCCAGAAGTAGTGCTGCAGCCGCAAGGAGACTTGGAAAGTATGGACGGCTTTACCCTTTTTCAATTTCTTTCTTTTACAGCCCCTTACACTATTGTACAACACATCGCTTTTACCTCCCATTGAATTTAATTGGCATAGCTAAGAACAATGATCGGGATGGTGATCGTTAAAATCTTGTCAGTTTTCATTGTGCTAGAGTGGATGGAAAGCGCTGCATCAAGTGTCCTTTCCTCCTCTTCCTGCACCTTAACATCACACACAGATAATTCCTCAGAGGTGCCACCACAATAGCATTTGTTTCCTCCCGCATCACAAATCTCCAACCGGTAAACTGAGTGTGATGAACCACACAGGGGCGAATATGCAGAGCTGTTCACTAGGAATGGGCGAGAATGCTTGCCACTACTTGGTGCTCACTCAAGCATCTCAGTACTCGATATATTTTAGGCTGAGGAAGGCCCAATAACCATGGGATACTCCAGCCTGAGAATACCAGCCCGCAGCTGTCCACTTTATCTTGCATGGGTGTCAAAATAAGTGGGGGACCGTACAATGTTTTTTTAAAATTATTAATTTAAATATTTTTAAAAATGCTGCATGGGGTCCCTCATATTTTGATACATAGCCAAGATAGCGCACATCTGGGGGCTGCAGCCTGTAGCTGTCTGCTTTATCTGTGCTGGGTATCAATATACGGGGGGCCCTGAGTATTTTTTTTTCTTCATTTTTTTCTTCATTTTTAAAATCCACAACCAATCACAGATGCCAGCATGCCGGCAGTCTGACTGCAATCAATCACAGATACTTTCACATAGGTGGGTGTGGGAAGCAGTTAATAAGTTTGAGGGTTAATGAGTGTAAGTGGAAGCAGTGTGACAGCTGTGCAGGAGAATTGGTAGGCATAACTGTTCTGCTCTACAGTCCCCTAGCCCTTACTAACATCATTTTACACTGTGTGCAGAATTATTAGGCAAATGAGTATTTTCATCACATGATAATTTTTTACATGTTGTCCTACTCCAAGCTGTATAGGCTTGAGAGCAAACTACCAATTAAGTAAATCAGGCGATGTGCATCTCTGTAATGAGGAGGGGTGTGGTGTAATGACATCTACACCCTATATAAGGTGTGCTGAATTATTAGGTAACTTCCTTTCCTTTGGCAAAATGGGTCAGAAGAGAGATTTGACGGGCTCTGAAACATCCAAAATTGTGAGATGACTTGTCGAGGGATGTATCAGTCTTGACATTGCCAAACTTTTGAAGCGTGATCACCGAACAATCAAGCGTTTCATGGCAAATAGCGAACAGGGTTGCAAGAAGCGTGTTGGGCAAAAAAGGCGCAAAATAACTGCCCATGAATTGAGGAAAATCAAGCGTGAAGCTGCCAAGATGCCATTTTCCACCAGTTTGGCCATATTTCAGAGCTGCAACTTTACTGGAGTATCAAAAAGCATAAGGTGTGCCATACTCAGGGAAATAGCCAAGGTAAGGAAGGCTGAAAAATGACCACCTTTGAACAAGAAACATAAGATAAAATGTCAAGACTGGGACAAGAAATATCTTAAGACTGATTTTTTAAAGGTTTTATGCACTGATGAAATGAGAGTCACTCTTGATGGGCCAGATGGATGGGCCAGGGGCTAGATCAGTAAAGGGCAGAGAGATACACTTGGACTCAGTTGCCAGCAAGGTGGAGGTGGGGGCTAGTATCATCACAGATGAACTTGTGGGACCTTTTTGGCTTGTGGATGGAGTAAAGCTCAACTCCCAGACCTACTGCCAGTTTCTGGAAGACAACTTTTTCAAGCAGTGGTACAGGAAAAAGTCGGTATCGTTCAAGAAAAACATGATTTTCATGCAGGAAAATGCTCCATCACATGGCTAGTAAAGGTCTAAAAGATGAAAAAATAATGACATGGATCCCTTGTTCACCTGATCTGAACCCCATAGAGAACCTGTGGTCCCTCATAAAGTGTGAGATCTACCGGGAGTTATAACAGTACACCTTTCGGAACAGTGTCTGGGTGGCTGTGGTGGCTGCTGCACGCAATGTTGATCGTAAACAGATCAAGCAACTGACAGAATCTATAGATGGTAGGCTGTTGAGTGTCATCATAAAGAAAGGTGGCTATATTGGTCACTAATTTTTTGGGGTTTTGTTTTTGCATGTCAGAAATGTTTTTTTCAAAATTTTGTGCAGTTATTTTGGTTTACTTGGTGAAAATAAACAAGTGAGATGGTAATATATTTGTTTTTTATTAAGTTGCCTAATAATTCTGCACAGTAGTATTTACCTGCCCAAACAGATATCCTCCTAAGATAGCCAAATCTATAAAAACCTTACTCCAACTTCCAAAAATATCAAGCTTTGATATTTAGGAGTCTTTTGGGTTGATCGAGAACATAGTTGTTAATCAATAATAAAAAAATCCACTCAAATACAACATGCCTAATAATTCTGCACACAGTGTATAGCATACAAGTCTGGGTTCCCATAGACTTATATGGGGTTTGGTGTCTAAGCTCATGTTTGGTTTCAAGTCTAGTACCCGAATATTTGCAGCTTTGCCCACCTCTAATGGTGACCTGACTTCTCCTTCTCCCTTTGCTTTACTTCTTCTCTCAGGACCAAGAGACAGACTCAAAGTTTCCAACTGTAGTCAAAAAAGGAAAGATTCTTCAGCCTACCGTGACCCAGCTAGAATAGGAGTCCAAATTGATGCATTGAGGTCCGGAATGGCAATCCCAGGTAAGTCATGAAAAATGGAAGAAATTCCAGCACCAAAGCCCATTTTCTTTGGCAAATAAAACTTTAATTCCTAAAGAAAACGGGTTTCGATGCTGTAATTTCATTTTTGATAAAAGTTTCAAATGTTGTATCCAATAGCTAGGTAGGAGCACAGTCAGGATCAATGCCTAGTTCAGAATCATTAGAATCAAAATAGTTTAAAGCAATAATAACGCAAATACAGAACAAAGCCAGAAATAATTTATTTTCAATTGCCGAGTAACTTAGGGTAGAATAGTTTGTCTTTACACATAACCATGGATACATAAGGTCCTGCAATGCCCTGAACATGAAGTAAGTGATATAGTGAATCAGAAGAACTATACTACATTGCTGTTTGGAGGTATTTGCTAATATTATGATTATTACAATTACACCTACCACAAATTGGCATAGGATCTTGGAGATGGGAATACCCATTTAACCATCAAGGTACCGGGTTGACTATAATTGCATGTGAACATTCTCCACTACCCAAGGCATCTCCCTATAAACATTCAGAAGAGTAAATCTCCATTCATGATGCATCCCTTAAGGAGACTGGACATGGGATTGCCGGAAGGGAAAATTTGCTGTAACATTGGACTGTGTTGTGCTGGGACTCACAAGACCAGCAAGATCTGAAACAACTCAGTGGGAAACTAAACTGTGTCTGATAATGCTGTACAAAACTGTAGTGTGCTGAAAGATATTTGCCCTCTATCTGGAGTATAATGTTTCTGCTGAGAATGAACCATTAAGTAAGGTGTTCTTAGAAAAGAACTATTGGTCTCCATGTGACTACAAGTCATCATCCTGTCCTGGCCAACTGATGTAAGTGTCAGTATGTGGCTTACATGGGTTTATGGCCCACACAACACAAGTCCACACACCCAGCCAGGACAGTCATTTCATATAGCGGGCTGGGACGAAAGTCAATCCCTTGCACAATATTACTGCCCTGCATCACTACAGTATACACTACTCTTTATGATGCATACATTTTTAAGAAACTTCAATTACCTGACAGGTTCTCTTTAAAGATCTGGCATTTTCAAATTCAGACAACCGATACCTTTGTTCTTACAAAAATAAAAGACATGCCACTGGCCTCTGGCAGTTGCTCTCTCATAGAGAACACAGGAATGCACAGACACCAAAAGAGTGCTCCTGTGTATGGAAGGGTCAGCAGACATGGCTGCCCAACGGTCTAATGTGTGGCTTTTTAATGTGTTTGGTGGGCTTTTGTTTTCACTTACTCTTCTTAAAACCTACTTTAATGCAATATCTATGAAATTTTATCTATCACAAAAAGGACTAGTACATAAGCCATATATTTTATCTGATTTAAGGCTATTTAAATACCTTGATATAGTCTTGTTTTAAAACAGACACAACTAAATGATGTGCAAAAAGGAAGAAACTGGAAAATTATATAATTATGGCAGTAAAATAAATTCCTAGAGGCACAAATGTAGAATTGTGGTAGATCCTCAAGTGACATTTCCCAGCTGAAACTAAGATATGAATTAATATTTTTCCCTGATTCTGATTAATAAAATAATTGAGAGAAATGGCAGCACTAAATGCCAATGTTCTACAGGTGTTGTTCCACATTAATAATCAAAAAAATAAATGTCATGTTTCTCCTTTGCCTTAGCATCACATATATGAGCAGTAAAATAAAATGTCTTATTTAAAAATGTTTCCGAGCTAAGAGAGAAAACCAAAGAACAAAGTGACTTGAGGTGATAAACTCTGCTAAACAAGCGCACTGTTTGTGATTGGAAGGGGGAAGCGGGCTATGATTCAGATACAAGTCATTTAACTTTGTCATTTTCCTTTACCTGCTTTTAGGAGATACAATTAGTTTATATGGCCATGGAAATAGTAATTTTCTTCAGGTCAAGGCTCAAAATGGACTCCAAGGGTTACTTTTCAAAATGTCATTTTTAGTAGTTCAGCTGAATTGTTTGGTCTATGTCGAAAATAAAAGCAGGAAAAGTTGAGTCAACAGCTTCACTTTGTGATTTTTATGTAATGCTGTAACATTGAGTTCTAAATAAATCGAGCTTCCGTACACATAAGCTGACTACGTCCTACCTGTGTTCTTTACTGGAGCCTTTAAAAAGTGGGAACATTGTGTGCAGTAAATTAGAGCCAAAGGTACTTTAGGAAGTCATGTTTAAAAGATCCAATACATTTTGAATCATCTTGAAAGATTTTAAGATATTGACCAGAGGCATTATTTTTAAGGTCAATGTCATATGAAGTTATCAAAATCCCTGTGATTATAATATAACTACGTATCCCATATTTTTGTCCCCCAAATCTAGTTTCACAATAAGGCCGGTTTCACACATCCGGCATTTTGCCGCTTTGACGGATCCGTCACACTCCAGTACAGTGCAATATGGTACAATGGCATAGCGGCAATCTTCGGTCACATGCTGTCATGTGACTGGAGCATGTGACTAGAGCTTGCCATGATGCCATTGTACTGCATTGCACTGTACTGGAGTGTGACGGATTCGGCAAAGCGGCAAAATGTCGGATGTGTGAAACCTGCCTAAATTAACAATATCTAAATTTGTGCTATAAAATGAATATCCAGTTAGATAAAAGACATTAGATTGGCTGCACTGTTAAAACAAATGGCTTCTTTAATAGTTTTAATTTAATCATAACCCTTTTTCAATGCTATGCCGACATCATTTTTGAAGCAGAAAGACTAATTTGGGATTTTTTTTTCTCTTGGGAAAAATACTTGTATAACATTGAATAACAAAACCTTATTATCATCAATATTGTAGAAGCAGTGTATTTCAACAGCGCAACACATCTGAAAAGTTTTGCCCAGCTGGATCCAAGTCTCCCTGGAAGATTTATCCACTAGTAACAGGCAGCAGCAGTTGTCTGTTCTTGATTCCTACACCAAAATTGTGGCAATCAAAACACAACCAGGTGAGTCTAATCAAGTACTTCCCTATTATCCCTTCAAAGGGTATCACCCTATTGTGTTTTTCTCACATTTAGATTTTCAATAATATAGATTATAGATGAATATTTTTAAAAAAAATCTAGCCATTTCTACAAGAAAAACAATACTGTACTGAGAAATGATCTACATTGTGACATTTTACCACTGTAGCCAGTTTTGACCTTCCTGACCAGTCACCATTTTCAAATCTTATGTATCATTTTATGATTTTATGTGATAATAATTTTGGAATGCTTTTTCCAATTCTAGGAATCTTAAGGGTGCTTTACATAAGACGAGCTATCGTGCGATGCATCGCCGGGGTCACGGTTTTCGTGATGCACATCCGGCATCGTACACGATGTCTTCTCGTGTGACACCGCCTAGAGACGCAGTATCACTCACAAATCATGAGTCGTGTACTCGTCGCTAAGTTTCATAAAATTGTTTAATTAAAATGGCGCCGGTTGTTCATCGTTTCTGTGGCATCACACGTTGCTCCGTGTGACACCACGGGAACGATGAACACAGCTTACCTGCGTCCCGCGGCACCCGCCGGCTATGTGGAAGGAAGGAGGTGGGCGGGATGTTTACATCCCGCTCATCTCCACTCCTCCGCTTCTATTAGCCGGCTGCCATGTGACATCGCTGTGAGGCCAAACATCCCTCCTGCTTCAGGAAGTGGACATTCGTCGCCCAGAGCGAGGTCATCCGGACGGTAAGTGCATGTGACTGGGGTTAAACGAGTTTGTGTGCCACGGGCAGTGATTTGCCCGTGACACAAAAACGACGGGGACGGGTACGATCACTCGTGCTATCGCACGATAGATCGACTCGTGTAAAGCAGGCTTTAGATTATGCTTTCAAGACACTCAATACTTCATGGTAGTGGTAAATTTACATCAATAAGATTGCCATTTATTTAAAAAAATATAAGAAACTTGGTGAAAATGTAGCAATTTTTAAACAATGAGTGCTTATGTTTTTATAACAGACTAGCTGTAGTACCCGACATTACTAGGGATAGTAATTAAGTCATTCTCCCACTCTTCCATTCTCCCACTCTTCCATTCTCCCACTCTTCCATTCTCCCACTCTCCCTCTCTATCTCTCTCTCTCTCCCTCTCTTCCACTCT
Source organism: Anomaloglossus baeobatrachus (assembly GCF_048569485.1). Taxonomy (NCBI): domain Eukaryota; kingdom Metazoa; phylum Chordata; class Amphibia; order Anura; family Aromobatidae; genus Anomaloglossus; species Anomaloglossus baeobatrachus. The sequence goes on from NC_134353.1 coordinate 518,898,433, forward strand.
TCCTCTCTCCCATACTTTATCTCTTTCTCTGTCTGTGTCCCACTCTCCCACTCTCTCCTTCTCACTCCCTCTCACCCTCCCTTTTACTCTCTGTCTCCCACTCTCCCTCTCCAACTCTGCCTCTCTACCTCTCTTCTACTTTCCCACTCTCCCACTCATCACCAAAATCATATTAACTGACACATGAGGAGTCTTATAGTAAGAATGTCGTTCGTTGTCTATAAGAACCAATAAGAGCTCCTATTAATGACCCACAGCAAAATAGAAGCAGAGTTGGGTTTGGTTGCTAAAGGACACCTTATAAATATCCAGGCTACCTGTCAAAACAGCCAATATATTACGTAACACATCCAAAGAGAAAGTAATTTTTTTTTTTTTTGTTGAATAACTGTAAAGTACAGGCTTAAAATTTCCGCCCAAAACATTGTCTATGACTTTCCCTGAGTCAAATGAGGTGGCTATGCAAAATGTCATGATTGTAAATGTGACTGTGCGGATTTGTTTAGTGGACATACACTTAGCTTTATTTGTTAGATAGTCATATCACGCAAAATAGTTAATAAATAACATTTTATTAACATACCATACCATCATGAAAAGTTTTCACAAAAGGTTAGCTCAGTTAAAGGGCTGGTTCCATTAATAAAGTACTTGTCAATAAATAGTTCTTGGAATAAAAATAATTTAAACAATTGGATTTAATTAAAAAATGTTTGTGTGCTCAGATAATTTTATATTTGCGCCCTGCTGTACTGTGTAATGGCCATGTCTGACCGTACAGAACATGGTCTGATCATACCAAATCTCTATACTTCCTCCACTGATCAGGAGCTGTGGTATGATCAGACCATGTCCCTGTACGGTCAGAAATGGTCATTACACAGTACACAGCAGGGGCACATACAGTGCCTACAAGTAGTATTCAACCCCCTGCAGATTTAGCAGGTTTACACATTCGGAATTAACTTGGCATTGTGACATTTGGACTGTAGATCAGCCTGGAAGTGTGAAATGCACTGCAGCAAAAAAGAATGTTATTTCTTTTTTATTTTTTTTTTTAAATTGTGAAAAGTTTATTCAGAGGGTCATTTATTATTCAACCCCTCAAACCACAAGAATTCTGTTTGGTTCCCCTAAAGTATTAAGAAGTATTTCAGGCACAAAGAACAATGAGCTTCACATGTTTGGATTAATTATCTCTTTTTCCAGCCTTTTCTGACTAATTAAGACCCTCCCCAAACTTGTGAACAGCACTCATACTTGGTCAACATGGGAAAGACAAAGGAGCATTCCAAGGCCATCAGAGACAAGATCGTGGAGGGTCACAAGGCTGGCAAGGGGAACAAAACTCTTTCCAAGGAGTTGGCCCTACCTGTCTCCACTGTTGGGAGCATCATCCGGAAGTGGAAGACTTATGGAACTACTGTTAGCCTTCCACGGCCTGGACAGCCTTTGAAAGTTTCCACGCGTGCCGAGGCCAGGCTTGTCCGGTGAGTCAAAGCGAACCCAAGGACAACAAGGAAGGAGCTCCTGAAAGATCTCATGGCAGTGGTGACACTGGTTTCAGTCAATACCATAAGTAACGTACTCCACCGCAATGGTCTCCGTTCCAGACGAGCCCGTAAGGTACCTTTACTTTCAAAGCGTCATGTCAAGGCTCATCTATAGTTTGCTCATGATCACTTGGAGGACTCTGAGACAGACTGGTTCAAGGTTCTCTGGTCTGATGAGACCAAGATCGAGATCTTTGGTGCCAACCACACACGACGTGTGGAGACTGGATGGCACTGCATACGACCCCAAGAATACCATCCCTACAGTCAAGCATGGTGGTGGCAGCATCATGCTGTGGGGCTGTTTCTCAGCCAAGGGGCCTGGCCATCTGGTCCGCATCCATGGGAAGATGGATAGCACGGCCTACCTGGAGATTTTGGCCAAGAACCTCCGCTCCTCCATCAAGGATCTTAAGATGGGTCATCATTTCATCTTCCAACAAGACAAAGACCCAAAGCACACAGCCAAGAAAACCAAGGCCTGGTTCAAGAGGGAAAAAATCAAGGTGTTGCAGTGGCCTAGTCAGTCTCCTGACCTTAACCCAATTGAAAACTTGTGGAAGGAGCTCAAGATTAAAGTCCACATGAGACACCCAAAGAACCTAGATAACTTGGAGAAGATCTGCATGGAGGAGTGGGCCAAGATAACTCCAGAGACCTGTGCCGGCCTGATCAGGTCTTATAAAAGACGATTATTAGCTGTAATTGCAAACAAGGGTTATTCCACAAAATATTAAACCTAGGGGTTGAATAATAATTGACCCACACTTTTATGTTGAAAATTTATTAAAATTTAACTGAACAACATAACTTGTTGGTTTGTAAGATTTATGCATCTGTTAATAAATCCTGCTCTTGTTTGAAGTTTGCAGGCTCTAACTTATTTGCATCTTATCAAACCTGCTAAATCTGCAGGGGGTTGAATACTAGAAATGAGCGAACCGGTCCCGGTTCGGCTCGAGTTCGGTTCGCCGAATGGAGGTCTCGTTCGAGTTCGGTTCGTCGAACGTTCGACGAACCGAACTCGAACCGCATAGGAAACAATGGCAGGCAATTACAAACACATAAAAACACCTAGAAAACACCCTCAAAGGTGTCCAAAAAGTGACAAACAACTCACAACACAACACAAACACATGGGAAAGTGACAAGGACATATACTCATGCAAAAGCAAAAGAACTGCACAAGGAAAAAGAGGAGGAGACACAGATATAGGCATGGCACGCCCTTCTAAAATCATGTGAAACACCACAAGGTGACTCCAAGCGGAGTTCTCCCTTTTTTCCAAAAATTGGGCCACACACACACCCACCCACCCATTCAGTGGCAGCACTTGTGCCCTAGTTGTACACTTCACAGCTAGATTTGCATCAAGCACATTCAAAAATACGCCATACTTACCCGTCCCCAGGATGACTCCGGGGTAGGTAGCAAAGTCTTTCCTGATCCCAGCTCTGTTCATCTTTTATCATTTTTAAAAAACACAGCAAGCAAGGGTTACTCCAATCGGAGTCTCCCTTTTTTTCCAAAAATTGTGCCCCACACACACCCACCCATTCAGTGGCAGCACTTGTGCCCTAGTTGTACACTTCACAGCTAGTTTTGCATCAAGCACATTCAAAAATATGCCATATTTAACCATCCCCAGGATGACTCCGGGGTAGGTAGCAGAGTCTTTTCTGATCCCAGCTCTGTTCATCTTGGATCATTTTTAAAAAACACAGCAAGCAAGGGTTACTCCAAGCGGAGTCTCCCTTTTTTTCCAAAAATTGTGCCCCACACACACGCACCCATTCAGTGGCAGCACTTGTGCCCTAGTTGTACACTTCACAGCTAGATTTGCATCAAGCACATTCAAAAATACGCCATCCTTTTCCGTCCTCAGGATTGCACCGGGGTAGGTAGCAAAGTCTTTCCTGATCCCAGCTCTGTTCATCTTGGATCATTTTTAAAAAACAAGGCAAGCAAGAGTTACTCCAAGCGGAGTCTCCCTTTTTTTCCAAAAATTGTGCCCCACACACACCCACCCATTCACTGGCAGCACTTGTGCCCTAGTTGTACACTTCACAGCTAGATTTGCATCAAGCACATTCAAAAATACGCCATACTTAACCGTCCCCAGGATGACACCGGGGTAGGTAGCAAAGTCTTTGCTGAACCATGACTTGTTCATCTTGGCTCCTTTTAAAAAACACAGCAAGCAAGGGTTACTCCAAGCGGAGTCTCCCTTTTTTTCCAAAAATTGTGTCCCACACACACCCACCCATTCAGTGGCAGCACTTGTGCCCTAGTTGTACACTTCACAGTTAGATTTGCATCAAGCACATTCAAAAATACGCCATGCTTATCCGTCCCCAGGATGACTCCGGGGTCAGTAGCAAAGTCTTTCCTGATTCCAGCTCTGTTCATCTTGGATCATTTTTAAAAAACACAGCAAGCAAGGGTTACTCCAAGCGGAGTCTCCCTTTTTTCCAAAAATTGTGCCCCACAGACACCCACCCATTCAGTGGCAGCACTTGTGCCCTAGTTGCAAACAGGATGTTTTGATTTGCATCAAGCACATTCCAAATCCACAAGCATTTACTCTCCCCAGGATGACACAGGGGTAGTAAATTCTTTGTGGATCCAGGACTTGTTCATTTTGATGAACGTTAAGGCCCCGTCACACACAGAGATAAATCTTTGGCAGATCTGTGGTTGCAGTGAAATCATGGACATATTGTTCCATTTGTACACAGCCACAAACCTGGCACTGATTGTCCACAATTTTACTGCAACCACAGATCTGCCGCAGATTTATCTCTGTGTGTGACAGGACCTTTAGTCTGTCCACATTGTCACTGGACAGACGCATGCGCTTATCTGTCAGCACACACCCAGCAGCACTGAAGACACGTTCAGAGACAACCCTGGCCGGTGGACACGACAAAATCTCCAAGAGGTAAGTGGAGAGCTCTGGCCATTTTTCATGATTTGAAGCCCAAAATGAGCAAGGCTCCATTTGCAAAGTCATGGCATCGATGTTCATTTGGAGATACTCCTGTATCATCCTCTCCAGCCGTTGACTATGTGTCAGACTTGTTGTCTCTGGTGGCCTTGCAAAGGACGGTCTAAAAAAATGATGAAAAGATTTCATAAAATTGCTCTTACCAGCACCAGATATGGTGCTACTGGTACGGGTAGACTGTTGAAGATGACGAGACCGTCCCATGTTTGTCAAGTTACAACTGGGAGATTCACTCCCTGCACCTGCACGGTTGTTTGGTGGAAAAGCCGAGCTAAGATCGAGTAACAGCTTCTGCTGATACTCCTGCATACGTGCGTCCCTTTCTATGGCTGGAATTATCTCACAAAATTTGGACTTGTACCGGGGATCTAATAGTGTGGCAGGCCAGTAGTCATCATCACTTCTAATTTTGACAATACGAGGGTCATGTTGGAGGTAGTGCATGTGTCTTGCGCAGCCATGCAGACCAAGTCCACGCTGTGTTTGTGGCATAGAGGTGCTAACCGTTCTTTCTTCCTCTGACATCTCCCCCCAACCTCTTTCAACTGAAATTTGACCAAGGTCTCCCTCATCCGCTGAGTCTTCCATGTCCATGGACAGTTCATCCTCCATTTCTTCATGTTCTCCTGCACCTTCCCCAACATTTCGCCTGCTACCATGCGCCCATGTTGATCCCTGTCCCCCATGGTCCCATGCCTGCCGCGTTGGTGATGATGAACGTCTGGACCTTGGTGATGTTGTTGTGTCTTGCGCATATGAATCCTCCTGTAGTTCCTCCCCTTCCTGTTGTCCCACCCCCTGACTCCGAATAGTGTTTAGCGTGTGCTCCAGCATGTAAATGACTGGAATTGTCATGCTGATAATGGCATTGTCAGCGCTAAACATATTCGTCGCCATGTCGAAACTGTGCAGAAGGGTGCATAGGTCCTTGATCTGAGACCACTCCATCAGGGTGATCTGCCCCACCTCTGCATCTCGTTGGCCCAGGCTATACATAATGACGTATTGCACCAGGGCTCGGCGGTGCTAACACAGTTGTTGTAACATGTGGAGAGTCGAATTCCAGCGTGTCGCCACATCGCATTTCAGGCGATGAACCGGCAGGCCGAAAGACTTCTGGAGCGATGCAAGTCGCTCAGCTGCGGCGGTTGAACGGCGGAAGTGAGCAGACAGTTTTCATGCCCTGGTCAGAAGGCCATCTAGGCCGGGATAGTGTGTTAAAAATTGCTGGACAACAAGGTTCAACACGTGAGCCATACAAGGCACGTGTGTCACCTTGCCCAGGCGAAGGGCCGCACCTAGGTTTGCAGCATTGTCGCACACGGCCTTACTAGGCTGCAGGTTGAGTGGAGACAACCATTTATTAAACTCGGACCGCAGAGCTGACCACAACTCCTCAGCTGTGTGACTCCTATTCCCAAGACATGTCAAGCTAAAGACCGCTTGATGCCATTGCGCTCTGCTACCAGCATAGTAATGAGGGGTGCCTGCTTCCTTCTGTGCAGTGAGAACGCTGGTGGCCTGACCAGGCAGGCTTGGGGTGGAGGTGGAGGACACAGATGAGGTGGAGGAGGCAGAAGCAGTGGCGGAACTTGGACAGACAGAGGATTGACACACAAGTCGTGGGGACGGCAAGACTTGTGCAGCAGACCATTCACCATCTATCACCATAGTTACCCAGTGCCCAGTCAGCGACATGCAACGTCCCTGTCCATGCTTACTGGTCCAAGTATCGGTGGTAAAATGCACCCGTTCACACACAGAGTTTCTCAAGGAAGCGGTGATGTTGTGTGCGACATGCTGGTGTAGCGCGGGCACACCTTTCTTAGAGAAATAGTGGCGACTGGGCATCTGGTACTGGGGCACAGCGACAGACATAAGGTCTCTAAAATCCTGTGTTTCCATCAGGCGGAAAGGCAGCATTTCGGTAGCCAAGAGCTTACAGAGGGATAAAGTCAACCTGTTAGCTTTGTCATTGGTCGCAGGAAATGGCCTTTTATTTGTCCACATCTGTGGGACAGAGATCTGGCTGCTGTGTGTAGATGGTGTTGAGTAGGGTGTAGAGATGAGCGAACCGGTCCCGGTTCGGCTCGAGGTCGGTTCGCCGAACGGAGCTCCCGTTCGAGTTCGGCTCATCGAACGTTCGACGAACCGAACTCGAACTGCAAAGGAAACAATGGCAGGCAATCACAAACACATAAAAACACCTAGAAAACACCCTCAAAGGTGTCCAAAAGGTGACAAACAACTCACAACACAACACAAACACATGGGAAAGTGACAAGGACATATACTCATGCGAAAACAAAACAGCTGGACAAGGAAAAAGAGGAGGACACACAGATATAGGCATGGCACGCCCTTCTAAAATCATGCAAAACACCGCAAGGTGACTCCAAGCGTAGTCTCCCTTTTTTTCCAAAAATTGGGCCCCACACACACCCACCCCTTCAGTGGCAGCAGTTGTGCCCCAGTTGTACAATTCACAGCTAGATTTGCATCAAGCACATTCAAAAATACGCCATTCTTATCCGTCCCCAGGATGACACCGGGGTAAGTAGCAAAGTCTTTCCTGATCCCAGCTCTGTTCATCTTGGCTTCTTTTAAAAACACAGCAAGCAAGGGTTACTCCAAGCGGAGTCTCCCTTTTTCAAAAATTTGGGCCCCACACACACCCACCCCTTCAGTGGCAGCAGTTGTGCCCCAGTTGTACAATTCACAGCTAGATTTGCATCAAGCACATTCAAAAATACGCCATTCTTATCCGTTCCCAGGATGACACCGGGGTAGGTAGCAAAGTCTTTCCTGATCCCAGCTCTGTTCATCTTGGCTTCTTTTAAAAACACAGCAAGCAAGGGTTACTCCAAGCGGAGTCTCCCTTTTTCCAAAAATTGGGCCCCACACACACCCACCCCTTCAGTGGCAGTAGTTGTGCCCCAGTTGTACAATTCACAGCTAGATTTGCATCAAGCACATTCAAAAATACACCATTCTTATCCGTCCCCAGGATGACACCGGGGTAGGTAGCAAAGTCTTTCCTGATCCCAGCTCTGTTCATCTTGGCTTCTTTTAAAAACACAGCAAGCAAGGGTTACTCCAAGCGGAGTCTCCCTTTTTTCCAAACATTGGGCCCCACACACACCCACCCCTTCAGTGGCAGCAGTTGTGCCCCAGTTGTACAATTCACAGCTAGATTTGCATCAAGCACATTCAAAAATACGCCATTCTTATCCGTCCCCAGGATGACACCGGGGTAGGTAGAAAAGTCTTTCCTGATCCCAGCTCTGTTCATCTTGGCTTCTTTTAAAAACACAGCAAGCAAGGGTTACTCCAAGCGGAGTCTCCCTTTTTCCAAAAATTGGGCCCCACACACACCCACCCATTCAGTGGCAGCAGTTGTGCCCCAGTTGTACAATTCACAGCTAGATTTACATCAAGCACATTCAAAAATACGCCATTCTTATCCGTCCCCAGGATGACACCGGGGTAGGTAGCAAAGTCTTTCCTGATCCCAGCTCTGTTCATCTTGGCTTCTTTTAAAAACACAGCAAGCAAGGGTTACTCCAAGCGGAGTCTCCCTTTTTCCAAAAATTGGGCCCCACACACACCCACCCCTTCAGTGGCAGCAGTTGTGCCCTAGTTGCAAACATGATGTTTTGATTTGCATCAAGCACATTCCAAATCCACAAGCATTTACTCTCCCCAGGATGACACAGGGGTAGTAAATTCCTTCTGGATCCATGACTTGTTCATTTTGATGAACGTCAGTCTGTCCACATTGTCACTGGACAGACGCGTGCGCTTATCTGTCAGCACACACCCAGCAGCACTGAAGACACATTCAGAGACAACGCTGGCAGCTGGACACGACAAAATCTCCAAGGCGTAACTGGATAGCTCTGGCCATTTTTCTAGATTTGAAGCCCAAAAGGAGCAAGGCTCCATTTGCAAAGTCATGGCATCGATGTTCATTTGGAGATACTCCTGTATCATCCTCTCCAGCCGTTGACTATGTGTCAGACTTGTTGTCTCTGGTGGCCTTGCAAAAGAGGGTCTAAAAAAATTATGAAAAGATTCCATAAAATTGCTGTTACCAGCACCAGATACGGTCCTACTGGTACGGGTAGACTGTTGAAGATCACGAGACCGTCCCATGTTTGGCAAGTTACAACTGGGAGAATCACTCCCTGCACCTGCATGGTTGTTTGGTGGAAAAGCCGAGCTAAGATCGAGTAACAGCTTCTGCTGATACTCCTGCATACGTGCGTCCCTTTCTATGGCTGGAATTATGTCACAAAATTTGGACTTGTACCGCGGATCTAATAGTGTGGCAAGCCAGTAGTCATCATCACTTCTAATTTTGACAATAGGAGGGTCATGTTGGAGGTAGTGCAACAAGAAGGCACTCATGTGTCTTGCGCAGCCATGCGGACCAAGTCCACGCTGTGTTTGTGGCATAGAGGTGCTACCCGTTCCTTCTTCCTCTGACATCTCCCCCCAACCTCTTTCAACTGAAATTTGACCAAGGTCTCCCTCATCCGCTGAGTCTTCCATGTCCATGGACAGTTCGTCCTCCATTTCTTCATGTTCTCCTGCACCTTCCTCAACATTTCGCCTGCTACCATGCGCCCTTGTTGATCCCTGTCCCCCATGGTCCCATGCCTGCCGCGTTGGTGATGATGAACGTCTGGACCTTGGTGATGTTGTTGTGTCTTGCGCATATGAATCCTCCTGTAGTTCATCCCCTTCCTGTTGTCCCACCCCCTGACTCCGAATAGTGTTTAGCGTGTGCTCCAGCATGTAAATGACTGGAATCGTCATCCTGATAATGGCATTGTCAGCGCTAAACATATTCGTCGCCATGTCGAAACTCTGCAGAAGGGTGCATAGGTCCTTGATCTGAGACCACTCCATCAGGGTGATCTGACCCACCTCTGCATCTCGTTGGCCCAGGCTATACGTCATGACGTATAGCACAAGGACTCGGCGGTGCTGCCACAGTCGCTGTAACATGTGGAGAGTTGAATTCCAGCGTGTCGCCACATCGCATTTCAGGCGATGAACCGGCAGGCCGAAAGACTTCTGGAGCGATGCAAGTCGCTCAGCTGCGGCGCTTGAACGGCGGAAGTGAGCAGATAGTTTTCGTGCCCTGTTCAGAAGGCCATCTAGGCCGGGATAGTGTGTTAAAAATTGCTGGACGACAAGGTTCAACACGTGAGCCATACAAGGTACGTGTGGCACCTTGCCCAGGCGAAGGGCCGCACCCAGGTTTGCAGCATTTTCGCACACGGCCTTACCAGGCTGCAGGTTGAGTGGAGACAACCATTTATTAAACTCGGACCGCAGAGCTGACCACAACTCCTCAGCTGTGTGACTCTTATTCCCAAGACATGTCAAGCTAAAGACCGCCTGATGCCGTTGCGCTCTGCTGCCAGCATAGTAATGAGGGGTGCGTGATTCCTTTTGCACTGTGAGAACGCTGGTGGCCTGACCAGGCAGGCTTGGGGCGGAGGTGGAGGACCCAGATTAGGTGGAGGATGCAGAAGCAGTGGCGGAACTTGGACAGACAGAGGATTGACACACAAGTCGTGGGGACGGCAAGACTTGTGCAGCAGACCCTTCACCATCTATCACCATAGTTACCCAGTGGCCAGTCAGCGACATGTAACGTCCCTGTCCATGCTTACTGGTCCAAGTATCGGTGGTGAAATGCATCTCTAAAATCCTGTGTGTCCACTAGGCGGAAAGGCATCATTTCGGTAGCCAACAGGCTTACAGAGGGATAGAGTCAACCTCTTCGCTTTGTCATGGGTCGCAGGAAGTGGCCTTTTATTTGACCACATCTGAGGGACAGAGATCTGGCTGCTGTGTGTAGACGGTGTTGAGTAGGGTGCCCCTGGAAAAATGTTTGTGAGGAAAGTGCTGGCGGAGACATGATGTTGCCTTCATCCAACGTTGGTGCTATCGATGTCTGAGAGAGCTGTACACACAATAATGCTCAGAGGCAGAGTGGTGGCTGAGGATGCAGTTGTAGACGTGCTACCAGTACTCCGACTCTGTCCAGGAAGGCGCAATGTAACTTCGTCATCAGTTGCATCCTCCTCCACCACCTCTGTTGACCTCCTCGAGTGCCTGACTGTGGGTTCACAGTAGGTGGGATCTAGAACTTCATCATCAATTGTTGTGTTTGCACTCCCCTCCCCCTCAGACCGAGCCTCTTCTTGCCCTGACCGAATATTTAAGTTGTCATCCCAATTGGGTATCTGCGTCTCATCTTCATCAGTATGTTCCTCATTGTCTATAACCACAGGTGTTACAGTTTGTGACAAAGGGTCAACATTATGCTCAGAAACATGGTCCTCACGGCCTGAATCAGAGTCACAAAGGTTCTGGGCATCACTGCAGACCATTTCCTGTTCTGTACTCACTGTAGCTTGGGAGCAGACCTCTGATTCCCAGGCTATAGTGTGACTGAACAGCTCTGCAGACTCAGCCATCTCAGTTCCACCATACTGTGCAGGGCTGATGGAGACTTCAGAGCTGGGAGAAAGCAAGTTTGATTGGGATGACAACTCAGAGGACTGGTGTTTTTTGGATGCGGTACTTGAAGAGGCTGAGAGGGCACTTGTTGGACCACTTGAGATCCATTCAATCATTTTCCTTTTTTGGCCATCATCTACCTTTGTTCCTGTTGTTCGTGTCCGTAAAAAAGGGAGCACATCGGATTGTCCATGGTAAGTAGTAGACATCTTACTTTTGCTGGTAGATGCTCTATCTTCAGCAGATGATAATGGAGCTTTGCCACCTTCCCCACGGACAAAACCTTTTTTGCCTTTTCCACCACGCCTCTTCCCCTTTCCACCAGCATCTGTCATTTTGCCACTCATATTGATTGTGACAAGATTGTGCACTGAAAATGTGGTAGTAAAAATTGAGAGGTGGTGTAGATTGCAGTGGTGGTCTAGCTTTATTAACAGCAGAATAATAAAGAATAAATATCCCTGACAATGCAACTACGGCCCTTAAACTTGCAGCAGAAATTGCTAGTATAATGGCTTAGTTATAATGAGTTGGAGTGTGCAATGCAGGCAGAGGTGCTGCAAATGTCTTTGCACTAGTGGGACTAGACAACAGTCCAATAGCCACGTTTAGGATGCCACTAGGTACACTGAGTGTTTGCTAGTATAATGGCTTAGTTATAATGAGTTGGAGTGTGCAATGCAGGTAGAGGTGCTGCAAATGTCTTTGCACTAGTGTGACTAGACAACAGTCCAATAGCCACGTTTAGGATGCCACTAGGTACACTGAGTGTTTGCTAGTATAATGGCTTAGTTATAATGAGTTGGAGTGTGCAATGCAGGTAGAGGTGCTGCAAATGTCTTTGCACTAGTGTGACTAGACAACAGTCCAATAGCCATGTTTAGGATGCCACTAGGTACACTGAGTGTTTGCTAGTATAATGGCTTAGTTATAATGAGTTGGAGTGTGCAATGCAGGTAGAGGTGCTGCAAATGTCTTTGCACTAGTGTGACTAGACAACAGTCTAATAGTCACGTTTAGGATGCCACTAGGTACACTGAGTTTTTGCTAGTATAATGGCTTAGTTATAATGAGTTGGAGTGTGCAATGCAGGTAGAGGTGCTGCAAATGTCTTTACACTAGTGTGACTAGACAACAGTCCAATAGCCACGTTTAGGATGCCACTAGGTACACTGAGTGTTTGCTAGTAGAATGGCTTAGTTATAATGAGTTGGAGTGTGCAATGCAGGCAGAGGTGCTGCAAATGTCTTTGCACTAGTGGGACTATAGCAAAGTCCAATAGCCACGTTTAGGATGCCACTAGGTACACTGAGTGTTTGCTAGTATAATGGCTTAGTTATAATGAGTTGGAGTGTGCAATGCAGGCAGAGGTGCTGCAAATGTCTTTGCACTAGTGGGACTATAGCAAAGTCCAATAGCCACGTTTAGGATGCCACTAGGTACACTGAGTGTTTGCTAGTATAATGGCTTAGTTATAATGAGTTGGAGTGTGCAATGCAGGCAGAGGTGCTGCAAATGTCTTTGCACTAGTGGGACTATAGCAAAGTCCAATAGCCACGTTTAGGATGCCACTAGGTACACTGAGTGTTTGCTAGTATAATGGCTTAGTTATAATGAGTTGAAGTGTGCAATGCAGGCAGAGGTGCTGCAAATGTCTTTGCACTAGTGGGACTATAGCAAAGTCCAATAGCCACGTTTAGGATGCCACTAGGTACACTGAGTGTTTGCTAGTATAATGGCTTAGTTATAATGAGTTGGAGTGTGCAATGCAGGTAGAGGTGCTGCAAATGTCTTTGCACTAGTATGACTAGACAACAGTCCAATAGCCACGTTTAGGATGCCACTAGGTACACTGAGTGTTTGCTAGTATAATGGCTTAGTTATAATGAGTTGGAGTGTGCAATGCAGGTAGAGGTGCTGCAAATGTCTTTGCACTAGTGTGACTAGACAACAGTCCAATAGCCACGTTTAGGATGCCACTAGGTACACTAAGTGTTTGCTAGTATAATGGCTTAGTTATAATGAGTTGGAGTGTGCAATGCAGGCAGAGGTGCTGCAAATGTCTTTGCACTAGTGGGACTATAGCAAAGTCCAATAGCCACGTTTAGGATGCCACTAGGTACACTGAGTGTTTGCTAGTATAATGGCTTAGTTATAATGAGTTGGAGTGTGCAATGCAGGCAGAGGTGCTGCAAATGTCTTTGCACTAGTGGGACTATAGCAAAGTCCAATAGCCACGTTTAGGATGCCACTAGGTACACTGAGTGTTTGCTAGTATAATGGCTTAGTTATAATGAGTTGGAGTGTGCAATGCAGGCAGAGGTGCTGCAAATGTCTTTGCACTAGTGGGACTATAGCAAAGTCCAATAGCCACGTTTAGGATGCCACTAGGTACACTGAGTGTTTGCTAGTATAATGGCTTAGTTATAATGAGTTGAAGTGTGCAATGCAGGTAGAGGTGCTGCAAATGTCTTTGCACTAGTGTGACTAGACAACAGTCCAATAGCCACGTTTAGGATGCCACTAGGTACACTAAGTGTTTGCTAGTATAATGGCTTAGTTATAATGAGTTGGAGTGTGCAATGCAGGCAGAGGTGCTGCAAATGTCTTTGCACTAGTGGGACTATAGCAAAATCCAATAGCCACGTTTAGGATGCCACTAGGTACACTGAGTGTTTGCTAGTATAATGGCTTAGTTATAATGAGTTGGAGTGTGCAATGCAGGCAGAGGTGCTGCAAATGTCTTTGCACTGGTGGGACTATAGCAAAGTCCCATAGCCACGTTTAGGATGCCACTAGGTACACTGAGTGTTTGCTAGTATAATGGCTTAGTTATAATGAGTTGGAGTGTACAGAGGACAGGAGGGTACAGTGCCAGGATTGTGGGGCTCTGGGTAGAGGAAAGGAAGCCTGCCTTTCTATTCCCTCCTAATGGGGAAATGCAGGGAGGAAATCCCTGACCTTTGCTACACAGACGCTTTCGCTGTTTTCAGGACCTGTCACCTATGGCTCTGACCCTGCCGGTACGAGCCCTTAAAAGGACTGATAGAAAGTGCTATCCCTATGCTGTCCAGCGCTGTGTATGGAGCGCATACAGCTGTATCAGCGATAGGACAAAGGACGGAGCTGCCCAAGTGATGTCTGACAACAAGGACGCAGAAGAGATAATGGCGTCCTGGAGGAAAATGTCCGGTTTTATAATGCAGGGACATGTGACATGGACATCCTATCACACATGCCGTTGCTTCTCTGGCTAAAAGTCCACTTAGCTGTGTGTGTGTCTGGGATTGGCTGACATGCTGGCCCGCCCCACAAGACGCGCGCGCTTAGGGAAGGAAGACAAGGAAAAAAAAAAAATGGCGATCGCCATTATACAAACAGCAGTGATCTGAAGGCGCTGTTCCCGCACACTATACACTGAAATGTCATAATAGTGTGAGTCTCAGAGTGACTTACACTATTACAGCGGAAAGCCAGCTAGGAATTAGCTGTTTTTTTGCTGCTAGAACCGTTCTTGAACGTTTCTAGAACTATCGAGCTTTTGCAAAAAGCTCGAGTTCTAGTTCGATCTAGAACAGGCCCCAAAATCACTCGAGCCTAGAACTGGAGAACCTCAAACCGCGAACCGCGCTCAACTCTAGTAGGGTGTCCCTGGAAAAATGCAGCTTTATCAGGAAAGTGCAGGCGGAGGCATGATGTTGCCTTCATCCAATGTTGGTGCTATCGATGTCTGAGAGAGCTGTACACACGCACTTGTTTCCCCTTCCAAACCAACTGACGACCTACCAAGCAAACTGCCTGTTGCGGTTACAGTGGTGGAAGTTGTGCGTGGAAAACCAGGTGTGACAGCTGTCCCCACAGTCCTAGAAGAAGAAGAGCGCCCGGATGCACTGGAAGGGGCAGGCGGTGGATGGTTCGCTCCGCTAGGCCGCATTGCAGCATGGTGAGCTTCCCACTAGGACATATGATATTTATTCATGTGACGATTCATGGAAGAAGTTGTCAAACTGCTGAGGTTTTGCCCTCTACTAACAGAATCACAACAAATTTTACAGATCACATATTTTGGGCGATCTTTTGCTATGTCAAAAAAGGACCAGGCTAGGCAAGGCTTAGAGGGCATGCGACCTGCTGAGCCCCCCCGACTAGTGCTCAGAGGCAGAGATGCAGTTGTAGATGTGCTACCAGTGCTCCGACTCTGTCCAGTAAGGCGCAAGGTAACTTCGTTGTTGGTTGCATCCTCCTCCACCGCCTCTGTTGACCTCCTCGAGTGCCTGACTGTGGGTTGACAGTAGGTGGGATCTAGAACTTCCTCATCAATTGTTGTGTTTGCACTCCCCTCACCCTCAGACCGAGCCTCTTCTTGCCCTGACCGTATATTTAAGTTGTCATCCCAATCTGGTATCTGCGTCTCATCGTCATCAGTATGTTCCTCATTGTCTATAACAACAGGTGTTACAGTTTGTGAAAAAGGGTCAACATTATGCTCAGAAACTTGGTCCTCACGGCTTGAATCAGAGTCACAAAGGTTCTGGGCATCACTGCAGACCATTTCCTGGTCTGTACTCACTGTAGCTTGGGAGCAGACCTCTGATTCCCAGGCTATAGTGTGACTGAACAGTTCTGCAGACTCACCCATTTCAGTTACACCATACTGTGCAGGGCGGATGGAGACTTCAGAGCTGGGAGAAAGCAAGTTTGATTGGGATGACAACTCAGAGGACTGGTGTTTTTTGGATGCGGTAGTTGAGTTTGCGGAGAGGGCACTTGTTGGACCACTTGAGATCCATTCAAGCATTTTCCTTTTTTGGCCATCATCTACCTTTTTTCCAGTTGTTCGTGTCCGTAAAAAAGGGAGCACATCGGATTGTCCACGGTAAGTAGTAGACATCTTACTTTTGCTGGAACATGGTCTATCTTCAGCAGATGTTAATGTAGCTTTGCCACCTTCCCCACGGACAAACCCTTTTTTTCCTTTTCCAACACGCCTCTTCCCCTTTCCACCAGCATCTGTCATTTTTCCACTCATGTTGATTGCGACAAGATTGTGCACTTAAAATGTGGTAGTAAAAATTGAGAGGTGGTGTAGATTGCAGCGGTGGTCTAGCTTTATTAACAGCAGAATAAACAACAATAATTATCCCTGACAATGCAACTACGGCCCTTAAACTGGCAGCATAAATTGCTAGTATAATAGCTTAGTAACAATGAGCTTGAGTGTGCAATGCAGGCAGACGTGCTGCAAATATCTTTGCACTAGTGGGACAATACAGAAGTCCAACAGCCACATTTAGGATGCCACTAAGTTCACTCAGTGTTTGCTAGTATAATGGCTTAGTAACAATGAGTTTGAGTGTGCAATGCAGGCAGACATGCTGCAAATATCTTTGCACTAGTGGGACACTACAGAAGTCCAACAGCCACTTTTAGGATGCCACGAAGTTCACTCAGTGTTTGCTAGTATAATGGCTTAGTAACAATGAGTTTGAGTGTGCAATGCAGGCAGACGTGCTGCAAATATCTTTGCACTAGTGGGACAATACAGAAGTCCAACAGCCATTTTTAGGATGCCACTAAGTTCACTCAGTGTTTGCTAGTATAATGGCTTAGTAAAGGCCCAGTCACACTAAACAACTTACCAGCGATCCCAACAACGATCCAACCTGGCAGGGATCGCTGGAGCATCGCTACACGAGTTGCTGGTGAGCTCACCAGCAACCAGTGACCATCCCCCAGCCAGCAGTGCTGCATGGAAGATGCTGCGCTTGGTAACTAAGGTAAATATCGGGTAACCAACCCGATATTTACCTTGGTTACCAGCGCACGCAGCTACACGTGCAGAGAGCAGGGAGCAGAGCACACCACTTAGCGCTGGCTCCCTGCTCTCCTAGTTACAGCACACATTGGGTTAATTACCCAATGTGTGCTGCAGCTACATGTGCACAGAGCAGGGAGCAGCGCACACCGCTTATCACTGGCTCCTTGCTCTCCTAGATACAGCACACATCAGGTTAATTACCCGATGTGTACTGCAGCTAAATGTGCAGAGAGCAGGTAGCCGCGCCCACTGCCTAGTGCTGGCTCCTTGCTCTCCTAGTTACAGCACACATTGGGTTAATTACCCGATGTGTGCTGTAGCTACATGTGCAGAGAGCAGGGAGCCGCGCACACTGCTTAGTGCTGGCTCCTTGCTCTTCTAGCTACAGTACAAATCGGGTTAATTACCCGATGTGTGCTGCAGCTACATGTGCAAGGAGCAGGAGCCGGCACTGACAATGAGAGCGGAGGAGGCTGGTAACGCAGGTAAATATCGGGTAACCAAGGACAGGGCTTCTTGGTTACCCGATGTTTACCGCGGTTACCAGTGTCCGCAGAAGCCGGCTCCTGCTTCCTGCACATTTAGTTGTTGCTGTCTCGCTGTCACACACAGCGATCTGTGCTTCACTGCGGGACAGCAACAACTAAAAAATGGCCCAGGACATTCAGCAACAACCAACGACCTCACAGCAGGGGCCAGGTTGTTACTGGATGTCACACACAGCAACATCACTAGCAACATCGCTGCTACGTCACAAAATTTGTTCGTTAGCAGCGATGTTGCTAGCGATGTTGCTTAGTGTGACGGGGCCTTAAGAATGAGTTTGAGTGTGCAATGCAGGTAGACGTGCTGCAAATATCTTTGCACTAGTGGGACAATACAGGAGTCCAACAGCCACGTTTAGGATGCCACTAAGTTCACTCAGTGTTTGCTAGTATAATGGCTTAGTAAGAATGAGTTTGAGTGTGCAATGCAGGCAGACGTGCTGCAAATATCTTTGCACTAGTGTGACAATACAGAAGTCCAAAAGCCACGTTTAGGATGCCACTAAGTTCACTCAGTGTTTGCTAGGATAATGGCTTAGTAAGAATGAGTTTGAGTGTGCAATGCAGGCAGACGTGCTGCAAATATCTTTGCACTAGTGTGACAATACAGAAGTCCAACAGCCACGTTTAGGATGCCACTAAGTTCACTCAGTGTTTGCTAGTATAATGGCTTAGTAACAATGAGTTTCAGTGTGCAATGCAGGCAGACGTGCTGCAAATATCTTTGCACTAGTGGGACAATACAGAAGTCTAACAGCCACGTTTAGGATGTCACTAAGTTCACTCAGTGTTTGCTAGTATAATGGCTTAGTTATAATGAGTTGGAGTGTGCAGAGGACAGGAGGGTACAGTGGCAGGGTTGTGGGTCTCTGGTTAGAGGAAAGGAAGCCTGCCTTTCTATCCCTCCTAATGGGGAAATGCAGTGAGGAAATCCCTGACCTTATCTACACAGACCCTGTCATCTTGTTTAGCTGTTAAACTCTGTTTTCACGGACCTGTCACCTATGGCTCTGACCCTGCCGGTATTAGCCCTTAAAAGGACTGATAGAAACTTCTATCCCTATTCTGTACAGCGCTGTGTATAGAGCGTACACAGCAGTATCGGAGATAGGAGCTGCGCCAGCGGTGACTGACACCAAGGACGCAGAAGGCAGATAATGGCGTGCTGGAGGAAAATATCCGTTTTTATAATGCAAAGACATGTGACATGAACATCCTATCACACATGCCGTTGCTTCTCTGGCTAAAAGTCCACTTAGCTGTGTGTGTGTCTGGGATTGGCTGACATGCTGGCCAGCCCCACTACACACGCGCTCTTAGGGAAGGAAGACAAGGGAAAAAAAAAAAAATGGCGATCGCCATTATCCATACTGCAGAGATCTGAATGCGCTGTTCCCGCACACTATACACTGAAATTTCATAACAGTGTGACTCACAGAGTGACTTACACTAATACAGCGGAAAGCCAGCTAGTAATTAGCTTGTCTTTTTGCTGCTAGAACCGTTCTCGAACGTATCTAGAACTATCGAGCTTTAGCAAAAAGCTCAAGTTCTAGTTCGATCTAGAACAGCCCCCAAAATCACTCGAGCCGCGAACTGGAGAACCTCGAACCGCGAACTTAGAATAAATCTAAATCTATTCAATTTTTATGTAAAGTGAAACAAAAATCATGTCAAAGCAAAATGGTGCAAAGTTTAAAAAAGTAAATAAAAATTGCCCTAAGAGGTAGCCAACCAACCCTTAGGGGTACTTTACAGGTTGCGACATCACTAGCATCGGCTAGCGATATTGAGCACGATAGTACCCACCTCTGTCGCACATGCAATATCTGGTGATCGCTGCCGTAGCGAACATTATCGCTATGGCAGCTTCACACGCACATACCTGTTCGACGACGTCGCGGTGACCGCCGAACAATCCCTCCTTCCCTCCAAGGGGGAGGTGCATTCGGCATCACCGTGACGTCACTAAGTGGCTGGCCAATAGAAGCGGAGATGTGCGGGACATAACATTCCGCCCACCTTCTTCCATCCGCATTGACGGTGGATGCAGGTAAGGAGATGTTTGTTGCTCCTGCGGCTTCACACACAGGTGCTGCAGGATTGATAAACAACATCGTATCTGCAGCTGGAGCAACATTATGAAAATGAACGACGGGACACAGATCAGCGATTTTTGACTGTTTTGCGCTCGTTCATCGTCGCTCCTAGCATTTACACATTGCGATGTCGCTACCGGCGCCGGATGTGCGTCACAACAAGCGTGGCCCCGATGATACATCGGTAGCGATGTCACAACGTGTAAAGTACACCTTAATGACAGCGGGCAGTAAAGATACATCCTAGCGGTCATAGTGTTAATCCCTACCTGCTGCTGCGGGCTGCAGGCTGGAATCTGTGCACATGTCAGCTTATTTATACTGCTGACCCATATAGTCCCCTAGGGGTACTAGTAAAATAATAAAAAAGTTTAAAAGAAAGTTTTAGAAAATTAAACAAATAAAAAAACCTAACAGTTCAAATACCCCCCCTCCCATTCGCCCCATTGAAATTTTAAGGGTTAAAAAAACACACACATTTGATATCGCCGCATTCAGAAATGCCCGATCTATCAAAATATAAATTCAATTATTCTGATCGGTAAACGGCATAGCAGCAAAAAAATTCCAAACAACAAAATTACGTTTGTTTGTGGCCACATATTTTGTGCAAAATGCAATAACAGGTGGTCAAAATGTAGCAGCAGCGCAAAAATGGTACCAAACATCAGCCCGAGACACAAAACATAAGCAATCACTGAGCCAAAGACCTCGAAAAATGAGAACGCTATGGGTTGCAGAAAATGGCGCAAAATATACACAACTTTTTTCGGACAAACTTCAGATCTTTTATAACCCCTTAGATAAAAGTAAACCTATACCTGTTTGGTGTCTACGAACTCGTACCAACCTCAGGCATCACACCAACACATCAGTTTTACCATATAGTGAATACGGTGAATAAAATATCCCAAAAACACTAGTGCAATTGCACTTTTTTTGCAACTTTTTTCGCATTTGGAATTTTTTTGTCTGTTTCCCCTATATGGTAAAACACCTAGTTTCATTTAAAAGTACAGCTCATTCCACGATAAATGAGCCCTCACATGACCAGATTGACTGAAAAATAAAAACGTTAAGCCTCCCGGAAAAATGGCGAAAAAACCCCGGAAAGCGCAAAGTTGGCCGATCGTGAAAGGGTTAAAGACTCACTAAACTAATTAAACACAATATAGTAACATGTTAGCAAAACTCCTTGAGAGACAGCAATTAACATAATTACCACTTTGTGACCACAAATGGAATCCTATAACAAACATTCTGTGCAAAATATTGCCAAATTGTGAAAGGAGGGAAGGGGTTTTTGCTTTTTTAACCACATCCAATTGTGCAACTTATTTTCCAAAATCTAATGGTTAAATGTACTTTGTTTGTGGGATAACCCTTCTAAGGTGATAAATATAATTGACTGATGTCAAGTTAGGCATCAGGTTACACTTAATTGTTGAAAAACAAAAAAGCCAGCACTAAATCTGCACTACAGCACTAAAATTCCAAACTATACTTATAAAAATTTGAGATTTTTGGCAAAAAAATTGCAATTTCTTGAGCTACCCCGCCACGTCACGGCAAATCTCTTTGGGGCAGTCCTACACTAAAATATTTTTATAAAATGTGCCATGCAGCCTCACACATGAAATGATAGAATTGCTCTTAGCAGCACTTACTTGGTGTTTTTCAATCCCGTACCCATGACTGAATCATGGCTGTGGGCGGGACAGGCCCAAGCAAATGCTGCATGACATAAATAACCTGTGGACAGGGCCTGATGACTAAATGTGAACAGCCACCAACCGCCAAAATCTATTTACTTTAGGCCTGCGCCACACATCCGTGTCTCCGGTACGTTTTTGGCATTTTTTACACGTACCGGAGACACGTGCTGATGTTGACACAGTATTTTTAATATAAAAAGCCTCACGTCAGTGTTTGCGCACGGAGCGTGTGTCCGTTCCGTGCGTACGTTTGAGCGTGCCGAAAAAGCGCTGACATGTCCGTTTTCCACCGGCATAACGTCCTCATGGATCCATTAAATCCTATGGGTCCGTGTTTACACGTACGTGATACGGATGGCCTCCGTATGCTATCTGTGTGGTCCGTGTCCGTGTTTTAATTAGAAAGGTTGTTACAATCTCAAATACTTTCAGGTGGCGTAGCTAACATATTTTTTTTGCACAAAACTAACGATGCATTTGCAGAAGGAGTGAGCAAGCAAGCAGTTGTAGTTCTGTGTATTGAAAGATATATTTTGAGCAAAATTTCGGCTTCGAAATATAATAATGGCACCACGGGTGGACACGGAGAAACTGATAACAGCTGTCGAGACTCACCCACCATTATGGGATACACGTGTTGATGGTTACCATGACCGACTGACAGTTGACCGCCATTGGAATCAAGTAGCTGAGGAAGTGTACCCCAATAATGCATGGGCTAGATGTTCGCCTGCAAAGCGTGCTAAATATGGTAAGTTGTTGTATGTTTTTATATTTATTTATTTAATATATATATTAGGATTTTTCAAATAATTACAAACTGTGAATGTTTTGTTATAGTTATGTTGTCTTTTAGTTAAAAAATCTTTGTGAAGAATTGGTATATGTACTACCCTATATATTGAGTTGATGTTAAATTTTTTAAAAGTTAACCAAACATTTCATAACTTACAAAAATCAAAGTATACTTATTTTTGTAATCTGACTTTGAATTCTTCATGAAGTTAATTAATTAACTGATTAAACTGTCATGTGTTTTTAAATTCCCTGTTTTATTAGTCTAATTTTAGTATCACAATTTCAATTCATGTTTTTTTATTTTTAATATTTTTTTTTAATTTAGTTAAATAACATTTCAATATCATGACCTACATGAATAAAATAATATTTCTAGTAATTTTTTGCCAAATGATATTGCTAAAAAAAAAAAAAGGAAAATTTTAATATATATGACAATTACTTCAAAGATAATTTATCAGAAATATTATTTTGGTATGTGTGAATGTCTAAAAATGCTTTTGAATGAAGAATATATAAAAAAATGTTTTTTCCTCAAAAGTATTTGGCCAACATTATTTTGTTAAATTGTATATTACATTTAGCAAACATTATTTTAATTAATGTGTGCAGATTTATGGTGAATGTTGCAAGTGACATATTTTTCAAAATTACACAGTTGACTTGGTCAAAAGGCGTTGGCGTTCAGCACGTGATCAGTACCGAAGGGAGTACAACCCTATACCATCCTCATCCAGCCAAGGCCGCAAACGCAGATATGTTTATTATGAACAAATAAGCTTCCTAGCACCCATCTTAGAAGTAACACACTAAGTTTTTTTTTTTTTTAGAAGAAAAAAAAAAAATGCAACATTCATTTACTTCATGAAGATAATTGTACAAATATAAATGTTAAGATTGTAATATGTTGTCTCATTTCTTATAGAACGGAGGATAATCTAGACGATTCAGATGATCAACCAACAGCAGGTCCCTCTGCTACAGCCACCTCAGCATCAGAACAAGAACCTGGCAGAGAAGACAGTGAAAATCCAGAGATTCAACAAGATGCAGCAACTGAATCACATGAGGGTGGGACAGAGAGTGCACAAACCAACACCCAAGGCTCATCAACACAACAAACAACCACACCAGCTACACAATCAACACAAACAAATGTACTTCCACGTTTTGCACCACAACCTCTACGTGCAAGAAGAATCCGCAGACCTGAGGAAATGAGATCCTTACCGGAAATAATTGACACACGCATTATTCACATAATGAACACTCTAATTCCAGAAACAGATGCCGAGCACTTTTGTCGGTCTTTATCTTCTAGCTTAACCAAAATTCCATCCGATAGGCAGGAACGTGTACGTGCTGCTATGCTGACCCTACTTTCAGCTAGTCAGGCAGAACAGGAACCAGTGAGAGTATATGAGGCCATAGAAAATTGGCGTACCATTATGCAACAACATACAGTCCCAAACACAACAGACAATCAAAATACAATTTCAACACAAACAACAATGGCAACTGTAATAGTCAATAATCCAGTATTACAACAATCTGGTCAACCTTCAATTGCTTCAAGTACGTTATTCCCAACACCAATTAGACAAGGGTATGTTGCAACCAATACTGGTGCCTTAAGCACTGTACAAAGTGCTACCTCACAGCAACCCATGAACTATATGAATTTACAACCCACTCCAAGTACTAGTTACTTTACTCAACCCACAAATATTGGTGGTTTACCTAACTTGTTTCCTGGTTCAACATACCCACAATCATTCATGATGCCTCATTATCCAATCTCAACTATGTTACCTACACCACACTTACAAACATCAGTTAACTATCCTCAAGGTCAACAACATACACACACACAATACCCAATTACCCATGTAGATCCACAGGTGTACTCAACAACAGGCAATGTGTTGGGACAAACAAGCATGCAACAGACTGTTCCACACACTACTGTAGTTAGTAATAGGAATGTTGTTCAGCAAACAACTGCTTCCATTCCTGAAAATACCATTTCTGAGGCCACACAAAACAACATACTCAGCAACACTCAGGTTACTTCACTAGAAGATCTTGTTGACTTATGATACACATTTTTGGTAATCTTTACATTCAAACAACAAATAAGATGAATGTGTCAAAATTTAAAAAAAGAGGGATTTCCAAAAATGTGTAAACTCTGAGTTTAAAAAAAAAAAAACATGTGTGATTATATTTAGTGACGGATCACATATATGTTTGATGGCATGTTTTTTTTTTTAATTTTAGGAACACATTTGTACCCAACCAATTTGATGGTTAGATTACTTCTTATATTCTCAAAACACAGTTTACATTTATTATGTCTATGTCAATGTCCAACATGAGACCAACTTAATTGGTCGACAATTTTACAACATTGTAAGCAATGCACACATTTTTGAAAATGTACTCTTGTAAGTAAAGTATATTTTTAATTTTAGAAAGAATACCATAAAAATTTACATTTTTTAAAATTTAACAGAAGATGAACAATATGTTCATTTTTTATTTTGATGTGAAAAAATAACAGCATTACTTTATGGATTAATATGCTTATTATTAATAAAAAAATATGTTTGTGAAAAAAACTATCATGTTTATTATTTAAATTTATAAATAATATTGCATTTTTTCAATAGACGTTTAACATTATTAATGTTGTAAGTTTAAAATAACAAAAAAAACATGATAGTAACACAGAAATTTACAAAAACATACATACAACATTCAGAAATCCATGTTGTTAACAGAAATGTCAGTTGATGATTAACGCATTTTCACTTTAATACAAGTAAGATTTAAGCTCTTAGATGTTTAGAAAAAATTACACTTTTTCGTATAAGAAAAAATAATAAATTTTTATCGAAATAAATCCATGACAATCTTAACAAACATCACTATTATTATTATCATCAAAAAAATTAAAGTAATCAGTAAATAAATTTCTAATTTGTAAACCAGATGTCACGGAATTATGAGACATAGGTTCACCTGTTGGATTAACAACATGGTTTATCTGAAATTCATCATCCACATAAGTTCCTACTTCATGTATCCGACAGAAATTGTGAAGCACTATGGTAGCCTTGAGGACAGATGTGACAAAGTTTGGCTGCAACTGAATAGTTGTCTGATAAATGCGCCATTTGTTAGCTAAAATACCAAATGCACACTCCACATAACGTCTTGCTTTAGTTAGCCGATTATTAAAGTACTGTTTCCTGTCATCAATGGATCTCCTTGGATATGGTCGCATAACATGTTTGGATAATGAAAATCCTGCATCTGCTACCATCACATATGGTGCCAACGGTCCAGATGTACCAGGTAGGGCAACTGGTGGGGGGATCAATAATGCATTTTCTTGCAGGCGTTGGGCTAATCTTGATGAACGGAAAATACGGGCATCTGAGGCACTACCATAGGCCCCAATGTCTGCATAAATAAAACGGTATTCTGTGTCAACCAATGCCAAAATAACAACGGAAAAAAACTTATGAAAATTGAAATAACGTGACCCAGAGTTTGGTGGCTTTTTAACTCTGAAATGCTTGCCATCCAAAGCTCCTATGCAGTTAGGAAAGTCAACAGAGTCCTTGAAGCCCTTAGAGATTTTCAACCAATCTTCTCTGTTTGGCTGAGGCATCATTTGTTCTTTTAAATGTTGCCATATCATGTCGCATGTGTGACGTACTATAACGGCAATGGTTGATCTCCTCAACAAAAAATCAAAATGTAAAGCACTAAAAGATTGACCAGTCGCCAAGAATCTATGAAAACAAGACAAACAATGATTTACATTTAACAATATGTTATTTTAAATTAAAGCAATCAAAAGAAAACACAAACATTGATTCAAAACAGATATTACATCAATAAAGATCAATTACACATTTCAATGTAAAAAATAACACATTTACAAAAAATTATAAAAAAAATTAAAATACCTCAGAGTCACCATAAATCTCTCCTCTGGGGAAATGGAAAGCCGCATCCAAGTGTCCTGATGTTGCAAATGAGGTCGTAAAATATTTAGTAAGTAATCAAAACTCTCAACTGACAAACGGCAGTATGAAAAAAACTTATCTGGGAAATTCCGTAACTCAAAAAATAAAGTATGGAAATGACCATGCATAGGCCGCATCATCATTAGTGGATGCACCCACAATCTGGTTCTTCTTACATTATCATATTGCAACATGTGCCGTCTAACGCCAAAACGACGAGATATAATCCAACATAAAAACACTAAGGCCTCCGTGGATAATGGCATTGCGAAAATTTTGTCACAACACATAGGTGCTCCAAGGCAGAATACAAGCAGGAAACAGTTTATAGTTAACTTATATTTATGTCCTAATCACATACACCTATGTGTCATTTAATTCCAAGTAATCACCATTATCTCAATGTGTGAAACATGTTAAACACGCACAAAAAACGGACTGCACACGGAACACACACTGACGTATTTCACGCACAGGAAAACGCACACACGTACACACGTATGACACACGATATGCATACGGACACTACACGGAGGGGAAAAACGGACTGCAAATACGGAACACGGACACAAAAAACGGACTACAGCAAACGTACGTTTTTTACACGTGAGTGTGGCAGAGGCCTTAAGCAGCATTTGCTTGGGCCTGTCCCACCCACAGCCATGATTCAGTCATGGGTACGGGATTGAAAAGCACCAGGTGAGTTCTGCTAAGAACAGTTCTACTTTTTTATGTGTGAGGCCGAATGGCACATTTTATATAAAAATATTTTAGTGTAGGACTGCCCCAATGAGATTTGTTGTGACATGGCGGGGTAGCTCAAGAAATTGCAGTTTTTTGCCAAAAATCTCAAATATTTAAATATTTATAAAAAAGCACAGGTTGGAATTTTTACTGCAGTGCACATTGTGCTGGCTTTCTTATTGTTTTTTTGGGGTTTTTTTTATACACTTTATTGTTGTCTGTGTTAACGTAAATTTAGCTACATTTATTTGTGACTTTTTTTGCAAAAAAAAAGCACTTTTTTATTTTTTTATTATTATTCCATTCATTGTGTGGTATAAGTGAGACAACCTATTCTTTGCATCAGTACTATTTTTTATGCTTTGCTTCTTCTGCATATCAAAAAAAAAATTCAAATAAAATAAAACTGATTTGATATATTCTGATAGCTACTACTTTTCTATTTTGTTTTATCTTTAGAGCCCTATAACAGATTTTGCACAATATTTATAGTGATTTCATTTCTTTTATATACAACACTTTTTGATCACTCATTTTTTTGTGTGTGATTTAGTATGATCAAAAAGCTGTATTTTGTCCTGTTTTTAATTTATTTTACAATATTCACTGTATGAGTTTTGAAGCTTATTGCTTAGGTCGTTTTGGTTGCAGCAATACCAATTATGTCTACTTTTTGTGCTCATAATTGGTTTTACACTATTTTTTATATTTTATTTAGGGTATTTTTGTACTTTATTTAAAATTTTATTGGACTTCTTTTAACTAGTGTCTCTAAGGAATGAAATGTTGCTATGCTGATTTCTGGTATAATACCTTGCAATTATAGTTGAGTGAGTACCTAATTATTGGTACTCACGATACTCATAACAAGCACTGTCTAATACTTGTGCATGCATTCTGAATAGCGTGTGCAATGTAAGTCAATGGGGAAAACTCGAAAAGTAACGAGTATCCCTAATGCCATACTATTCCTACGAGTAGCAAATAATACAGCATTCAGGTTACTCGTTACATTGCGAGTTTTCCCCATTGACTTGCATTGCACACGCTATTCGGAATGAATACACGAGTAGTAGACAGTTCTCACTATGAGTATAGCGAGTATGAAAAGTTAGGTACTCGCTCAACTCTAGTTGCAATACTTATATTGCAGGTGTTAACTAAAACTTGAATCCTAATTGGTTTCATTTTGACATGACATCTATTGGCACCTTGGAAAGTGGCCATGATATTCCTCAAATAGCCAACGAGATGCTGCTGTAACTATTGAAATCAGCATCTATAGGAATAAACAGTCACAAACAATGCATCCACTGATCGCCGCTGTTGTGACAGGATATCAACTTTAACCCCTTCACGACCTTGGACGGATCTATCCGTCCAGGATCGTGTCCCGTTAAGCCCCGCCCCCTGCCACGGCCAGGCGGCGTGGATCGGCACACATATCAGCTGTTTTCAACAGCTGACATGTGTGCCTGCTAGCCACGGGTGGAATCGCTTCCACCCGCGGCCATTAACCCCTTAAATCTTGCTGCCAAAGTCTGGCAGCAAGATTTAAATGCGCGCGGCCATGTTTGTTACTTACCGCCGCCCCCACCGGAAGTCACGTCTGTTATCACGTGACTATCGGTGGTTGCCATCGTAGCACAGGGTCATGTGATGATGCCTGCTGCTATGATGTTTCACTTTCGTTTTCCCTCAGCCGAGAGCAGAGGGAAAACCAAAGTGACTGAATCTGCTGTTTACAGCTGTATTGCTGTGATCAGCAGATAGCGATCAGCGATCGGATTGCTGATTGCTATAGCCCCCTAGGGGGACTAGTAAAATAAAAAAAAAAAAAGTAAAAAAAAGTTTTAAAAAATAAAAAAAATTAAAAAACCTAAAAGTTCAAATCACCCACCTTTCCCCCATTGAAAATTAAAGGGTTAAAAAATAAATAAATATACACATATTTGGTATCGCCGCGTTCAGAAATGCCTGATCTATCAAAATATAAAATCAATTAATCTGATTGGTAAACGGCGTAGTGGCAAAAAAATTCCAAACGCCAAAATTACGTTTTTTGGTTGCCGCAAGTTTTACGCAAAATGCAATAACAGGTGATCAAAACGGAGAATCTGAGCAAAAATGGTACCATTAGAAACGTCAGCTCGAGACGCAAAAAATAAGTCATCACTGAGCCATAGGTCCCGAAAAATGAGAACGCTACGTGTTTCGGAAAATGGCGCAAAATGTGCGCCACTTTTTTTGGACAAACTTGTGAATTTTTTTAACCCCTTAGATACAAGTAAACCTATACATGTTTGGTGTCTACAAACTCGCACCGACCTGAGGCATCACATGGAAACATCAGTTTTATCATATAGTGAACACGGGGAATAAAACATCCCAAAAACTATTGTGCGATCACACTTTTTTTGCAGTTTTTCCACACTAGGAATTTTTTTGCTGTTTTCCAGTACAATATATGGTAAAACCTATGATTTCATTTAAAAAAACAACTCGTCCCGCAAAAAACAAGCCCTCATATGGCAAGATTGACGGAATAATAAAAAAGTTACGGCTCTCGGAAGAAAAGGAGCAAAAAACAAAAACGCAAAAACGGAAAGTGCCCAGGGGCTGAAGGGGTTAAAGGGACTCTGCCAGCACAGAATGACTGTCCAAACCTAGTTTAAGTGCTCATTGTATGCACAGTCATGTGACGACCATTCTAGCCAGCAAACATAGCTGAATCCTAAGGCTATGTGTCCACGGGAGAATGTAGCTGCGGATTTTTCTGCATCAAAATCCGCAGCTTTCCCGCAAAATCCGCACCTTTTCAAAGATGCGGATTTGCCGCGGATTTACCGCGGAATTGCCGCGGATTTGATGCGGATTTTGGTGCGGATTTTTTTTTTTCCCAATTTTAAAGCCAAAATCCGGATGAAAATCCGCAACAATAATTGACACGTTGCAGATTTTTCCGGATCAAAATCCGCACGAAATCTGCTGCGGAAAAATCCGCAGCGTGGGCACAGCATTTCCAAAATGCCATAGAAATGGCTGGGAAGTGCCTGAGCTGCAGATTTTCGGGAAATCCGCGGCTTTTCCGCGAGAAATCCGTGGCAAAATCCGCGCATTTTCCGCAGCGTGGGCACATAGCCTAATTGCACACCGCTAGTTTACGACATGCTACAATACAGGAAGGAAATCAATTCTGGCCTATACAACCCCTAATAAAAAAACACCTTCATAGTGTGATACAAAAGTAATGTATACGTGACTACTGAGGGTGCAGAGGTAATTTACCCAGCAGCCATATGGGGAGAAAATAATTGGATAGATAGCATATAAGTTGAAAATGAGAAAGGAAGAAATGTGTCCAGATTTGCAAGAGGAAGCATTTTTCTGCAGAAATATCAGAAATAAGGTAAGAAACAATAATTGCACAATGGAAAGTAAATGTAGATGGGGAATAAAGACAATCCATAGTGAGCCAAACAGATAATGAACTGAATTTATCGCATAATATTATTACCATCTGCCTATTTTAAAATACTAAATCAAGAAGAAATGATTGTCTAATTATGTAGTTATAACATGTGGTCCAAAATAGAATGTCAAATCACACTGACAAATATTTTGGTTGCAGCGATCTTCAATGTATCTCTTGAACTATGCAATATTCATATTGAGTCTAGGGTGTATTTTGGGGGGAAGAATGGTACATATTAGATAGCTACAAAACACCTTGTGCTCCCTTCACTCTGGTCATATGCTTTAACACTATTTTCTGATAAATTACTTGTTAAGCCAATTACCAGATGGAACTCTGCAAAATCAACAGTGAATAGAGGGGCCAGTGATAAACCCCTCTAATCAGTGTTCCCTCTTCTAATACACTTATTATTTTACAGGACTCACTGTGTGGACTCACGTCTGTGCAACGATCCTGTACTCAGACAAGCAAAAAAGAAATTTTGAAAGTGTAAGCAATTCATGTCCATTCACCCTTTGGGGAAAGTCTCATAACTTTTTATACTTTTGGAATAAATAAAATGAAAAAAATAAGGGTATTTTGTTCATATCTCAAGTAAACTCAGATGCTGGGATTAAGGAATTCCCAGCAAAGCATTTTCAGTTAGACACCTTTAGCTACTAATTTTTCAACTTTTAAAGGGAATCTGTCAGCAGGCTTTTGTTATGTAATATGAAAACAACATTATGTTGGGGCTGATAGCCTGATTCCAGTGATGTGTCACTTACGAGGCTATATGTTGCTGTTTAAATACAATACACGTTTTCTCAGCTGGAGATTATCACTATAGCCTCCTAGTCAACTGCCACATGTGATCCCGCCCCCACAACTGACTAATAGCTTTATCTTTCTGTGCGATGTAAACAAAAGCTGCCAATAAGTGGTTTTGCTGGTTTTACAGGGTTCAGCATTCTGATCCCAGCTAGGTCTACAGCAGATAAAACAGCAATTGTATCAAAATGAAAGCATACAGACAAACAAGAGCCACATTGGTAGAATAAGGATCTCAGCCCCTACATCATACTGCTCTCAGATTACATAGTAAAAACATGCTGACAGTTTACCTTTAAAGATTTAGGAATATAATAGCCACTTAGTTGGATAATGGAGCATTGAGTATATATCCTCAGCATTTTTAAACCTCACTTTTGTGCTGTGCCGCTCACCCAGGTAATACCGGTCCCTTGCTATGATGAGCTCCGTCGAACCCAAATACTTTTAGAGATCAGTCCGGTGTGGAGTTCGGTGGGTTTCCTCCTTATAGCGCCTGTCTGCGGATCTCCTGGCTTGAAGTTACAAAGGGATCCGAGTTTTCAAAAGCAGTACTCTTGTCCCTATATGCAGGTGTTGCGGTTCTGATATGGGGTTTGGCTTGAAGCTATGCCCCGGATCCTCTCTGGTACTGTGCTTTAGGGCACTTTATGGCCTGGGAAGCTTGAAACTTTCCCCGTTCAGGCAAATTCTGGAAAATTAACGTGAAGTATGATCTTCCCTAGGGTCCTGCCGCCCTGTGTGGTGCCGGTTTTGAGGGGAGCAGATGCACTTTCTCCACGGGAACCATGTGAACTCTTTCTTCTTCCCACCGGAGCACCTGTGAGGCACGTCTGCTCCGTTGCTCTCCTGCTGGATAACTCTCTAACTGTTGAGTTGGCTCCTGACTCCCCCTGCTGGCTGCACCTCCCCCCTCCCAGGTCCTTAGCTAGTGGGACTGTGGCCCATCTATGAGGGCATCTGGAAATTCCACTCTGTAGGCGACTACTTTATTACCCGACCCTAGCCCAGTCCCCAGTGGGGACAGGGAGAGCCTGGTATGTATTTGAGTGTGTAAGTGGTGAAACCAGGACTGACCTCTTCAGGATCCAGGTTTAACATTACACCCAAATTTGGGTGCAATACTCTGTGGCAACTGAAACCTCAGGGGCGCCACACTTCCCAACAGCAAATGGCGGCACTCCCGGGCCGCAACAATTTAAAGTTGGTGCACTGCATAATTTTCTGTATGCATAAACAAATAACAGTTATACCAAGTTGTCTATAGACAATTGTTAGCGCTTGACCCCAATAACCATTAAATCTGCAGCTAGGTTTTAGGCAAAATATCCCCTTTAATTTGCCTGGAATCAGAAATAAATTTTAAGTGAGATTTTTTTATCATAAAAAATCCTCAACAATCCAGCGCTGATAAGAGTTTTTTTTTGTTTTGTTTATATTTTATTGCTATCCTTGTTTTAGACACAGATTTATTCAACAATATTATTCACACAATAAGACAGAAAAAACACAAAATAAGAATACACCACATAAAATTAAAAAGATAAAATTAATTGATTGATAGTGCAGCAATCAAATACCAGATGTCTGGTTGCAATGCCCCGGCCGGTGGCAGAAAACAACTATTGAGTCTAGTATAATATATTAGATGATGCTTCAAGGCATATGATGTTTATTGCCAATTGATACTATCACTGCAACACGATTTTTCAGATACCTGGAGAGGTTTTTTTCCCCCAATCCGTAAGCAAAAAAGTTTGTGATAGGGGCTTAGATAGGAGGATATAAGGAGGAATTCCTGGAGAATGTATATTTACAGACAAAACAAATTGAAAGAAAAAATTTACTCCAAAATAAATTGTTTGAACCTGTACCCCCTAAATCTAGCGAATTCAATATACCTATAATTCTCCAATATCCTACACAAGTAAAGCTTCTAAAAAATATTATTAAAAAGTATTGGAGCCTCTTAAGGGAGGATAAAATAGTAGGGGATGTATTACCTGTAAACCCCAAATTTGTGTACAAGAAGGCCAACAATATCAGTAATTTGGTGGCACAAACTATACGGAAAACTATATTGCCTAGTAAGGGAGGAATATTTGGCCTAAAAGGTTACTTTCCATGTAAAAAATGTATTGTTTGTAAAAACATAAAAATCAATCAATTAATTTTATGTTTTTAATTTTATGTGGTGTATTCTTATTTTGTGTTTTTTCTGTCTTATTGTGTGAATAATATTGTTGAATAAATCTGTGTCTAAAACAAGGATAGCAATAAAATATAAAAAGAAAACAAAAAAAAAAAACCTTATCAGCGCTGGCTTGTTGAGGATTTTTTATGATAAAAAAATCTCACTTAAAATTTATAAACAAATAACATTCTTCCCTTTATGGGAGGCTTCATCATTAAACGTTACCAAAAAGTTAACTCTGTACAGGTGAAAAAAGCAAATCAAAAGCATTATCAAAACATTTCAAGTACCAGCAATATTTAAACAGTGTCAAAACATTATTAAGTACTGGTTGTAGTAGCACGCATTGTCATAAACTATTGGCATTAAAAAACTAGTGCAAGTATCAGGCAATTCGAACATTCCTGGCATTAATATAAAACTTTTCATGTAAAACACAATAAAGAATGGCAACCGATGGAGTCCTTTTGTGCTACTGGTCAGTGCACTGCTCCCGGTCAGCAAACTTTCTTTGTTAAGTGCAAAATGTTCAAGTATAAAGCATGCAAGTGCAAATTATTCAAGTCACCCTAATTCTGGTAGGGTGCACAACAGGCGCAACTATTTACAATAATATCCGACCACTGTCAGTCCTGTAGCCCAGTTGTCCATATTAAAACGCAAAAATTAACCGAGGAAAAAACATCGTTATTTACAATCGGAAAAATAAACCATTAGTACACAGTTACTTGCCGTCACTGCCGGCTGACTCCTGATGGGTCAGACGCAGGAAATCCACACTAAGATTCTGGGTGTACATTTCCCTGGTCCTTGGTGCCTGGTGGGAAGCGGGGCTGGCACTGGACGCTCTTCTGGCTGGGAGACCGGCTCAGCAGCTGCATTCTCCCGGTTCCAGTTTCAAATCCAGGGCATACCAGCCCCGCTTACCTCTGTGCCGTGTGTATGTCACCTGGTCACTGGCATACAGGTCGCGTCCAGGGTGATGACTACAAAGGCGGGAGGCCACATCCTGGCGGGACACAAAGACTTTCTTGGAAAGTCCCGGCTCCGAGATTAAGTCCCACCCTCGCTTCAGGTCAAAACGGGTTACTGTACCAGTCTGCAATGGGTCTCGATCCACCGGATGAGCCATCCTCAGTCGCTGCTTGGCAGCCAGGTTATGGGCCTCGGTTGCCGCCAACTGGTCCTGGCGCTCCTGCTTCTCCTCCACTAGTGTAAAGATGGTAGCCTGGCAAATGGCCCACTCCCTGTCCACCTTGCTAATGGATTCTGGACTCAGAGTCTCCGGTTCAGCACAACACTCTCCCCACTCCATGCCCGGGAGCATGCTGTCCAGATTCTCCTCCTCCTCCTCCGCAGTCGAAGGCCATCAGGTCCTCTTCGGCCCAGGTTGCAGTAGCCAGGTTTTCAGCTACCAAGAATCCAGTAACCAGGCCTTCCACTGCTTGGGGGTTGGCAGCCAGGTCTTCAGCTACCAGGGGGTCGAAGGCTTGATTGGGTGCTTCTGTCATTAATGATTCTGGGCTGTTCAGTGGGGCTTCAAGGGTGTTACCGGTGGCAGGGGCAACAGGGGTGTCTGCAGTTTTCTCCACAGAATCCTCCTCCTCCAAGGTTAGCGACTCCCGCTCTTCAGGAGTCCGCATAGCTCCCATCGATCCCAGCCTAGATGCCTCCCAGTCATGGATGGCATCCAACTGCCCCCTCCTTAGCATCTCACTCACCCAAGTCACCTCTGCCTCCATGTCCCAAACACTCCAGAATAGGGGTCACACCAGTGATGCTCCATAACAGCCAAGGTTTGCCATTGCTGACACCCTGCACCCAAGGTGGTCCCAGTATGTCTGACTCCTTTGCGATCCAGGCTCTCACTCCATAAGTCTACTTGCACACCATGAGATGGGACTTAGCTTTTCTGCCCCTCTCCTCATGTTAGCTTTGTTTTCCTCTTTTCCCTCTTTTTTGAATTTCGCTGTCTTTTAGGGCAGATGGTGGTAGGAGCTATGAATGGCATCACTTCTCATAGGTGGAGCGGGCCCTGGGGAGGATGATGGGGGGACTAGTAATGGCGGGCGCCGAGGCACAGAGCGGCAGTACCGGTAATAAAGAGACAGAGTCTATGGCTGCGGTTCCAGGTTGTTTACTCACTTTTGTGCTGTGCCGCTCACCCAGGTAATACCGGTCACTTGCTATGATGGGCTACGTCAAACCCAAATCTTTTTAGAAATCAGTCTGATGTGGTGTTCGGTGGGTTTCCTCCTTATAGTGCCTGCCTGTGAATCCCCTGGCTTGAAGGTACAAGGGGACCTGGGTTTTCATGAGTAGTACTCTTGTCCCTATATGAAGGTGCCACGGTTCTGATATGGGGTCCAGCTTGAAGCGAGGCCCCGGATCCTCTCTGGCACTGTGCTCTAGGGCGCTTCATGGCCAGGGAAGCTTGAAACTTTCCCCGTTCAGGCAGATTCTGGAAACCAACGTGAAGTATGATCTTCCCTAGGGTCCTGCCACCCTGTGTGGTGCCGGTTTCGAGGGGAGCACATGCACTTTCTCCACAGCAACCGTGTGAACTCTTTCTTCTTCCCACTGGAGCACCTGTGAGGCACATCTGCTCTGTTGCTCTCCTGCAGCATAATTCTCTAACTGTTGTGTTGGCTCCTGACTCCCCCTGCTGCTTGCACCTCCCCCCTCCCAGGTCCTAAGCTAGTGAGACTGGGGCCCATGTATTATGGTATCCTGTAAATGCCACTCTGTAGGCAACCCCTTTATTACCTGACCCTATCCCAGTCCCCAGTGGGAACAGGGCAACCTGGTGTGTATTTGAATGTTTAAGTAGTGAGACCGAGACTGACCACCCCAGGATCCGAGTTTAGCATTACACTCAAATTTAGGTGCAATAATCTGTGACGACTGAAGCCTCAGGGGTGCCACATGTGTACTGTGCATGTTCTCATCATTGCTGTTCTTGATAATCATAGTCATCATTTTCCCTTTTCTTATCTATTCATCACAGACCGATGAAACCACTTCTTTCATCCATAACTCATCCCTGCACCTTTTCCAGCCTCCTCCTGAAATTCTCCACCTCTAGACAAACCATATAGTGCTATAACCAGTACCCTAGACAGTAATAATGTCTCCATTGTACCCTGTACAGTAATAGTACCATCCCTCTCTGCTCTATACAGTAACAATTTCACCTCTATACTCACACACTAATAATGACCCCTTGTGCCTCCTTATATAAAAAATCCACATGTGACCCTTTAGAATAACCCTGCATCTCAGTATAATGATGAAAAAACCTCCCCTGTGCATTCTTATAATAATCTTTCCTGTGCGTCCCCTATAATGATAACAATATCCTATTGTGCCTACTTAAAATAATGACCTTCAGAGAGTGATTATTTTAATAATGCCCTTGACGGAAATACATAGAAATCATGTGACTCAATAAACAGTTATATTGGCACAAAGACACAGTCCTAGAAGGTCGTACCTCCCAACTTTTCAAGACAAGAGGGATATGCAGTGTAGCACTTACATAGTTACTTTGTTCCTATGGAAGCCCTTCAATGTTCACATCTCCTTTTATGGGCTCAGTAGACTATGGTGCACCTAAAAAGGCTCCCAAACCGTATCATGTTCCCTCACTCCTACACCTAATGATTGCACCACAAAACTCAATTCTCCACAGCACTCCACAAAGTAAGATGGTTACCGAAGCCGCCGAAACCCCCACACTATGATATCCACCATCATATGATGTTTTGCCCACCAAAGCCCCTACATTGAATATGCTGGTCTCCACACAGCCCCCAATAAAAAAAAAATCATGGCTTAACAAACTAATGCGTTAAAATTTACATTTTCTAAAACAGGGAACGTAACATGATTTTTTAAAAAAATATTTTACATCTTCCTTTATATTCATCTATATTTGTTAAATTTAAAGACAAATTGAGAATTCTGTAGCTGCCTAAGGTTGATATGAGATCTCAAGTTAATTGTGTTCTTGTTAATTATTTAGCGCACTACAAATACGGCTCATAAACATATTAAATGGAGCCGTGTGCACAGACCTGCAATTGCAGTCCTCTTTATTATGGAGCTGTATGAAGATTTTAATATGGAGCTGTAGCCCATTAGAGAACTATTGTATTCCGCCTCTGTGTGGTGATGTATCTGTTGGACACCTGAAGACTATGACATGCACAGAAGCAAGCCTTTATAGCCCTATTATATAAATCATACACAGAAGTTTGACAATAAACTACTAAATTGTATATAATTAAATATTACATTTTAAGATTACTTTTCTCCAGTGATATTGTATAGAGCTTTATGCGTATATTGTCAAAAAATTTTAAACCTGTTTTGAAATAAGGTGACTTTTTGTTTAAATATATCGTAGCTCTTAAGAAAAAATGAAGTAAATGATATAATTAACTGTATTTAAAGGGAAAGCGGGCAGTGAAATCTAAACACATAACTATGTAGGGAACTATGTAGGGAATAAAGAATCTATTAAAATTGCACCATTAGTGTTCTATTTGTATTCTCTAAAAACTGAACTTTATTCACATATGCTAATTTTTGTGCTTGGTGTACTCTTAATGTGCCCAAGAAACTCAGTGCACCATCGCATCCACTGGTTGCTTGTCACCGCCTCCCTCACTGATGTGTGACTGCACTGGCTTTCATGAGCATTCTATGCAGACAGTGATCGGTCCAGGCAAGCCAGTGCTATAAATCACAAGTGAAGGAGGCAGGTAAATGTTAAACAAGTGAGCAAGATAGCGCATTAAGCTTCTAAGCCACAACAAGGGTATACCAAACAGCCTAATTAGCAAATGTGGTTCAACTTTAGTTTCTGCCCAATAAAAGCCAAGAATACAAGACTAAAGGTGCTTTACACGCTGCGACATCACTAGCGATTGCTAGCGATGTTGCAAGTGATAGCACCCGCCCCCCCATCGTTTGTGCGATATGTGGTGATCGCTGCCATAGTGAACAATATCGCAATGGCAGTGTCAAACGCACATACCTGCTTAGCCACGTCGCTGGAGACACTGAACAATCTCTCCTTTAAGGGGATGGTTTGTTTGGCGTCACATCGGCGTCACTAAGCTGCTGCCCAATAGCAGAGGAGGGGCGGAGATGAGCGGCCGAAACATGCCGCCCACCTCTTTCCTTCCAAATTGCCGGTGAACGCAGGTAAGGAGATGTTCGTCGTTCCTGCGGTGTCACACATAGCGATGTGTGATGCCGCAGGAACGACGAACAACCAGCGGCATGCCCCACCAACAATATTATGAAAAGGAGCGACGTGTCAACGATCAACAATTTTTGACGTTTTTGCGATTGTTGATCGTCGCTCCTAGCTGTCACACGCTGCGCTGTCGCTAACGACGCCGGATGTGCGTCAAAAACACCGTGACCCCGACGATATATCGTTAGTGATGTCGCAGCATGTAAAGCACCCTTAAAGGTGCAATTTTTTAAAGGCTACATGCTTAGTTTAAATTGTCAGCTTGGAATAACAGACTACCTTTAAATCAAGTTCTTGAGATTTGCTATATAGAAATTAATATAAACAATTGACAGACATAGATAGTAAATACTGGCCTAAAAATTATATTTACTATTACAAAACTACATTTTAGATATAATTATTAATGTTAATTAATTTAAACAGAATCTGACAGGTTCTGTATGCCCTCCAAACTACCAGCATGTGTGTACTTATTTATAATGCCCTGCCTAACATGCTCTTTCTACTATACTGTGTCAAAAAAACTATTTTTAATTTTCATTTTCAATAGACCAGTTGAGTTGGTTTCCTTAGACTAGTCATTTCTTGTGGGCATGAAAACATGATTTGCAAGACGAGGCATCATCGCAGTCTCTCTGCAAATTGTGTGCATGACTTTCCTACATGTTAGTGCACCTCTGGAGCCAAGTGTAAAGGTTGCTTTACATGAGACGAGCTATCGTGTGATGTATCGTCGGGGTCACGGTTTTCGTTACGCACATCCGGCATCGTTCACAACGTCGTCTCGTGTAACACCTCTGAGCGACGCAGTATCACTCACAAATCGTGAGTCGTGTACTCGTCGCTCAGTTTCAAAATATAACATTTATTTAAAATGGCGCCGGTTGTTCATCGTACCCAGGGCACCACACATCGCTCCGTGTGACACCCTGGGAACAATGAACTCTGCTTACCTGCGTCCCGCGGCACCCGCCGGCAATGCAGAAGGAAGGAGGTGGGCAGGATGTTTACATCCCGCTCATCTCCGCTCCTCCGCTTCTATTGGCCGGCGGCTGTGTGACGTCGCTGTGACGCCGAACGTCCCTCCTACTTCAGGAAGTGGACGTTCGCCGCCCACAGCGAAGTCATCCAGCAGGTAAGTCCTTGTGATGGGGGTTAAACGAGTTTGTGCGCCACGGGCAGCGATTTGCCCGTGATGCAAAAACGACAGGGGCGGGTACGATCGCTCGTGCTATCGTACGATAGATCGACTTGTGTAAAGCAGGCTTAAGCTTCTCAGCTTCAGAGTTCAGAGACACACTTCAAATGTTCACAAGCTAAGATGAAGCCTGTGGGCATGTGAGATCTGACAGGTTACCTTTAAACTTTGAGAAAAAAATCAGTTAGAGAGACATGAAAGGCAAGAAAAACACAATGTGAACTGTTATGAAATGTAAGCACCAACATAGCATTATACAAGAATTAATCCTGTTCAGAATAACAATAATTCCAAACATGCTTTCTAAACAGCATCACCTTGACAGTATTTCAAAAAAGTCCCTGCTAAAAATCAGAAATTCTTTGAAGCAGATAAGCAACAGAACAAAAGCTTTTCAAAACAAAGTAATTCACATAATGAGTTCAAGGAGATGTCACCCCAGTAGTTTGATACACTGTTGTATTTCCATCTTCTACAAGGTTTTAGTTTGTTCCATTATTAATATTAAACATAATATGCCTATATTAAAAGAGATGTTGATCATTTGGGTATAGATAGTGTGATGAATTTGGACATAAAGGGATTGTTCGGCAATTAGACGTTGATGACCTATCCTACTGATATCAAATTGATGCAGGCACAACACTCAGTAGTCTCACAATCATATGGTGCTATGTCCCACTGTACTTGGAAACAAATTGAATTAAGGGCCACAATACCATAGCTACATACACTGTGTAGTGACTGTTCTTGGGCACTGCAGCAGAGTTCCCATTAAAATTAATCCTAGGGATGTGAAATATCGGGTCCACACTAGTCTCCATGGTGGTGATTTTCACAGGCCTGGACACATCCTATGTTTTCAAGGCCTAAGAACTTTATGAGCACAGATCCAACATTATTTTAAGAGTGGTCTCAGTGGACTTCTAGAGATCTACAGTTAGGTCCAGAAATATTTGGACAGTGACACAATTTTCGCGAGTTGGGCTCTGCATGCCACCACATTGGATTTGAAATGAAACCTCTACAACAGAATTCAAGTGCAGATTGTAACATTTAATTTGAAGGTTTGATCAAAAATATCTGATAGAAATTGTAGGAATCGTACACATTTCTTCACAAACACTCCACATTTTAGGAGGTCAAAAGTAATTGGACAAATAAACCAAACCCAAACAAAATATTTTTATTTTCAATATTTTGTTGCGAATCCTTTGGAGGCAATCACTGCCTTAAGTCTGGAACCTATGGACATCACCAAACGCTGGGTTTCCTCCTTCTTAATGCTTTGCCAGGCCTTTACAGCCGCAGCCTTCAGGTCTTGCTTGTTTGTGGGTCTTTCCGTCTTAAGTCTGGATTTGAGCAAGTGAAATGCATGCTCAATTGGGTTAAGATCTGGTGATTGACTTGGCCATTGCAGAATGTTCCACTTTTTTGCACTCATGAACTCCTGGGTAGCTTTGGCTGTATGCTTGGGGTCATTGTCCATCTGTACTATGAAGAGCCGTCCAATCAACTTTGCGGCATTTGGCTGAATCCGGGCTGAAAGTATATCCAGGTACACTTCAGAATTCATCCGGCTACTCTTGTCTGCTGTTATGTCATCAATAAACACAAGTGACCCAGTGCCATTGAAAGCCATGCATGCCCATGCCATCACGTTGCCTCCACCATGTTTTACAGAGGATGTGGTGTGCCTTGGATCATGTGTCGTTCCCTTTCTTCTCCAAACTTTTTTCTTCCCATCATTCTGGTACAGGTTGATCTTTGTCTCATCTGTCCATAGAATACTTTTCCAGAACTGAGCTGGCTTCATGAGGTGTTTTTCAGCAAATTTAACTCTGGCCTGTCTATTTTTGGAATTGATGAATGGTTTGCATCTAGATGTGAACCCTTTGTATTTACTTTCATGGAGTCTTCTCTTTACTGTTGACTTAGAGACAGATACACCTACTTCACTGAGAGTGTTCTGGACTTCAGTTGATGTTGTGAACGGGTTCTTCTTCACCAAAGAAAGTATGCGGTGATCATCCACCACTGTTGTCATCCGTGGACGCCCAGGCCTTTCTGAGTTCCCAAGCTCACCAGTCAATTCCTTTTTTCTCAGAAAGTACCTGACTGTTGATTTTGCTACTCCAAGCATGTCTGCTATCTCTCTGATGGATTTTTTCTTTTTTTTCAGCCTCAGGATGTTCTGCTTCACCTCAATTGAGAGTTCCTTAGACCGCATGTTGTCTGGTCACAGCAACAGCTTCCAAATGCAAAACCACACACCTGTAATCAACCCCAGACCTTTTAACTACTTCATTGATTACAGGTTAACGAGGGAAACGCCTTCAGAGTTAATTGCAGCCCTTAGAGTCCCTTGTCCAATTACTTTTGGTCCCTTGAAAAAGAGGAGGCTATGCATTACAGAGCTATGATTCCTAAACCCTTTCTCCGATTTGGATGTGAAAACTCTCATATTGCAGCTGGGAGTGTGCACTTTCAGCCCATATTATATATATAATTGTATTTCTGAACATGTTTTTGTAAACAGCTAAAATAACAAAACTTGTGTCACTGTCCAAATATTTCTGGACCTAACTGTATATTGGGCAATGAAAAACCCTAGTCTGTGCTGAGTACCAAGTAAAGCCTTCTCTGCCCTCTGAATTTTAGCAAAACACATTACGAGCAGTGATGAGCGAATTTGTGGATAACCGGGTTCGCCAAAAGAGCATGGGAAAAAAACATATCTGGATCAATGAGTGAACTTGACACTGAGCTTAACCCCGAACAACAAACCCCATACAAGCAAATGGGGATGAGACATTTGGGGCTGTAAAATAACTGTAGTAAGCATAAGAGGGCTGTGGTGGAGGATAAGTGGTAGTAAGAGCAGGATAGTTATACATACCGTGTTTTCCAGTGCTTCCCGAAGGATAAAACTGCAGTCAGATTCTCATATGGCCCCGCTAATTAAAATTCATTAATAGAAATGAGCCACCCCTCCAGAGTTCGAGTTCGGTTTGGTTCGTCGAACGGTGCCCCGTTCGATGAGCCATTCGACGAGCCGTTCGAAGAACCTCTCGAACCCCATTGAAAACAATGGGAGGCAATCACAAACACATAAAAACACATTATAAATGTACACATACAATTAATAAACATTGCCATAACACTTACCGGTGCCTGCGATGCATCCTGCACTCTGTCTCCCGCAGCTTTTCCATCGGTAGTCGCTGCGTCCTCCTGGTAACCAGCAGTGATGACAGGACCTATCGTGACGTCAAAATAGCAATGTGACCAGTCACGTGTCTATTATCTCATTGGCTACAGACTGGTCACATGGCTAGATGTCATGTCCTGTCCTAGGTCCTGTCAGTGCATCTCTCCAGTACGCGGTGATGGTTTGTGTATCTCCGTGTCCCGGCGACATGCTCTGGCAAACGGGGTAATAAATGGGGTTGATACTAGATGTAAGGTCACCTGACATCAAGCCCAGCAGTTTGTTATGTTCTGGCGTCTATCAGATACCCGACATAACAAACTGTCAGTACTAACAAAAAAAATAGACAAAAAAATGTATTTCAAAAAACACTCCCAAAAACATTCCCTCTTTCACCAATTTTTTGTAGAGAAAAAAAAATAAGGGGGTCCCAAGACGACTTTGGACCGTCTAGAATATGGGGGGGACACGCTCAGGGAACGTATCCCTAATTTTTTAGGAGTGCAGACCCTCCATGTCAGGAATGTGGGTGCAATGAATCTGCACCCACTCTCCCTGGGTCCACAGCAGCAGAGTCCATGTTGTAACTGTTGCTACCAAAGCTG
This sequence comes from Anomaloglossus baeobatrachus, assembly GCF_048569485.1. NCBI lineage: Eukaryota > Metazoa > Chordata > Amphibia > Anura > Aromobatidae > Anomaloglossus > Anomaloglossus baeobatrachus. The sequence continues at coordinate 518,942,058 of NC_134353.1, forward strand.
CAATGCCCTGCTTATGAGGTAAGGGCATGCCTAATCAGGAGAACTATTCTACATTTCCAAATATTGGTATTTGCTGATATTATTGCTATTCCACCTACTATATATTGGGGATAGGATAATGGAGATGGAATACCCCTTTAAGTCCAGTTATCCAGCTGAATGAATACTAAACAACAGAGCTTGCTATTTAGACATGTTTTCTTGTGGCGTATAACGGACTTTCATGTTTGGTAGACGTTCAGCAGGGCAACTATAAAATCAAATACCTCCATTTGGAAAAATAGTATAGCTCTCCAGATCAACTATGTTCCTTACCTCACGAGCAAGGCATTGCAGTTGCTTATAGATGCATGGTTACCGCCACTCACTGTGTCTGAACACAGGAAGCTGAGCTGACAGCCGCCCTGTGCATGTGGCAGCGTCTATTGTGAAGGAGGGGGCCGCGGGGGATCAACGCTGCACAGGTTCCATGGGACTCCGGGGAACACCGGTGGGGTTAGAGAGGGTGACCTGGCAGGGCCTGGGAAAGAGTTTTCTGTCGCATGTGTCATGGCACATGCAACAGAAATCAGAGCAGTAGGGTGAATGCGGCCGACACGCTGCTGTGCGCGCGGCCATCTTGGATTTCCGGGAGGGGGTCGGGGGGCACTTTGGCGACACCGGGGGACCGGGGAGGAGAATTTCTCCCATCTGACATGTTTGTTCATGCCAGATGGGAGATAAATAATTTTTTACCAGCGCTGTCATTTACTGTAACGTGATCATCAGTATATGGTGTATACCTGTGATCACGTGAGCGGGGACCGGAAAAACTGGCCTGAATCATGATCTCCAGAGTCTCAGCTACCACTGAAACCCCGGAGATTTTCTGATGCTGTGGGGCGCTATTCACTTATTTCTGCCTGCTGTTTATAAAGGGAAGATCAGATAAAGGCTACATACACATGATCGATCCGTTTTTGCGGTCCGCACAAAACGGTCCGTTTTTTTCACGGGTGCATTCGAGTGGCATCCGTTTCCGTTCCGTATACGGTCCATATGTCATCTGTTTGTTATCCGTCTGCCTTCCGTTTTTTTTGCGTACTGTGCTGGGGGAGAAAATGGTCAGACGGATGGAGGAGCTTTTAAACTAGGTTCGGGGGGGAGGGAGGGTAGTGGAGCAAATAAGGGGATAGATAGAGCAGATAGAGACAGGGAGACGGTAGGGGTCAATGAAGGATTAGGGGGGGATGGGACATACAAGGAACGTAGGGAGGCTAGGAGTAATAAAGGTGTTAATAGGATGAAATGTCTACTGGCAAATGCAAGAAGTCTTGCAAACAAAATGAATGAATTGAAGACTCTTATGTCAACCATGGATTATGATGTGGTGGGCATTACGGAAACCTGGCTGGATGAAAGCCATGACTGGGTGACAAACATACAGGGTTATAGTACATTTAGGAAGGACAGGAAAGGCCAAAAAGGTGGTGGGGTGTGTATATTTATTAAATCTAACCTAAAACCTGTGTTGTATGATGACATTGAGGGGAACAGCAACAATGTAGAGTCAGTATGGGTAAATGTACATGGGGAGGGGAATAATGGAAAAATGCTAATTGGAGTTTGCTATAAGCCTCCTAACATACCTGAACAAATAGAGGGTGAAATGCTGGAACAAATTGAAAAGGCAGCTAATAATAATAATCGGGTTCTTATTATGGGGGATTTCAACTATCCAGACATTCAGTGGGACATAGAATCTTCTGGTTCTGCTAAAAGCTGTAAGTTCTTATCTACCATTCAAGACCATTTCCTCTCTCAGTTGGTAGGTGAACCGACCAGGGGAGATAATTTGCTAGATCTGGTCCTGTCAAATAGACCGGATACAATTTCATATCTACAGGTCCGGGAGCACTTGGGCACCAGCGATCATAATATGGTAAGCTTCAACATAATATTCAATAGAACATTTCAAAGAAGGAATGCTAAAACCTGGAATTTTAGGAAAGCTGATTTCAACAAATTAAGGGAAGAGCTTAAATGTGTAGATTGGGACAAAGTCATGGTAATTGGGGATACCGAACATAAATGGGGTAAGTTTAAGGATATACTACTAGAGTCCTGTAAAAAACGTATACCCTCTGGTAATAAAATGTCCAGGAATAAAAAGAAACCACTATGGATAAATAAGACTGTACAAAGTATAATAAAACAAAAACAAAGGGCATTTAAAATCTTAAAGGCTGAGAATACAGAAATAGCATTGCAGGAGTATAAAGATATCAATAGGAAATGTAAAAAAGAAATCAAACAAGCAAAATTAGCTACTGAAACAAAAATCACCAATGACATTAAAATAAATCCCAAAATCTTTTATAAATACATTAATGCCAAAAGGAAAACAAAGGATAGTATCGGCCCCTTAAAATATAATAACAAGTTAGTTATAGAGGACAAACAAAAGACTGAGATATTAAATAGGCATTTCTCATCTGTATTCACCAAGGAACTGACTGTACCAGGGATCATTCAACAAGTGAAAAATCAAAGTCCACCACCCGATATAATTAATTTAACACAAGATGAAGTACGCCTACGTCTGAGTAAATTAAACATTGACAAATCCCCAGGGCCAGATGGCATGCATCCACGAATATTGAGGGAATTGAGCTCCGTAATCGACAGACCGCTGTATCTCATCTTTTTAGACTCACTTGTAACAGGGTTGGTGCCTCAGGATTGGAGGATTGCTGATGTGGTACCGATATTTAAGAAAGGTAAGAGGGTAGATCCAGGCAACTACCGTCCAGTAAGCCTGACATCAGTAGTATGCAAAGTTTTTAAGGGCATTTTAAGGGATGACATGCAAAAATATATTGGAGAAAATAATATGATAACTGACAAACAGCATGGATTCATGAAAGATAAGTCGTGTCTAACCAACCTGTTGGGGTTCTATGAGGGGGTAAGTTCAAACCTGGATATTGGTAATGCAGCTGATGTGATTTATTTGGACTTTGCAAAGGCATTTGATACTGTACCACATAATAGCCTTATACTAAAGCTCCAGAAGAAAGGACTAGGGGACACAATATGCAACTGGGTAAGGAATTGGCTAAAAGATAGGAAACAAAGAGTAGTCATAAATGGTACATTCTCTAAATGGGCTATAGTCAGCAGTGGGGTGCCGCAGGGATCTGTGCTTGGACCGATTCTTTTTACTCTCTTTATTAATGACCTTGTGGATGGGATTGATAGTACAGTGTAAGTCTTTGCTGATGACACCAAACTATGTAGGATATTAAAAACTGACCTGGATAGTACAATATTACAAAAAGATCTGGATAAGATGTCAGAATGGGCAGATACTTGGCAAATGAGATTTAATGTTGATAAATGTAAAGTAATGCACCTAGGACGGAGTAATCCTATAGCTGCGTATACATTAAATGGAAGTAAACTCGGGACTACAGAACAGGAGAAGGACTTGGGTATTCTCATTACAAATAAGCTGAGCAGCAGCACTCAATGTCAAGTAGCAGCTGCTAAAGCAAACAAGATTTTAGGGTGTATAAAAAGAGAGATTAGATCCCGTGATCCCAACGTATTGTTACCCCTCTATAAATCACTTGTAAGGCCACATCTGGAATACGGGATCCAGTTTTGGACTCCACATTTTAAAAAGGACATTCAGAAGTTAGAGTCGGTTCAAAGGCGGGCAACTAGACTATTACAAGGAATGGAAGGCCTCCCATATGATGACAGGTTGAAAAAGTTAGATATGTTTAGCTTAGAAAAAAGACGTCTCAGAGGAGATCTCATTTATATGTATAAATACATGTGTGGTCAATATAAAGGACTGGCACATGACTTATTTCTTCCAAAGACAGTACTAAGGACCAGGGGGCACTCACTGCGAGTGGAAGAAAAGCGATTCCGACACCTAAATAGGAAAGGGTTCTTTACAGTTAGAGCGGTCAGACTGTGGAATACACTACCACAAGAGGTAGTAATGGCAGATACTATAACAGCTTTTAAAAAAGGGCTGGATGATTTCCTCAGTACACAAAACATTGTTGGTTATAAATGACTTAGTGACTAAATGTAGAACTGGTGGAGGAAGGTTGAACTAGATGGACCTAGGTCTTTTTTCAACCTAAGTAACTATGTAACTATGTAACGAGGGAAAATACATAAATTTACCCAAGATCCATAGCTTCAACCTACATGAGGCGGTCACATGTTCACTCCAGTGCCATTTTCTACTGCTTTTCACAACGTAGAGCGCTCTGGTGATTTTCCTGTGCTTGTACACTTCATATAATAAGTCTTTTCTGTCATTATAATGGCAGAAAGACACATCATGTCCCACTCTCCTGCATTTTGTAGTTTTTCACCCTTTGGTGCCTTTCATGTGACACTAAGGGGTGCTTAGCCTTGTATTTAGACAAAAAAAAAAATGACGTAGGGTTGCCTCTATTTTTGATAGCCAGCTAGGGTAAAGCTGACGGCTGCAGCCTGCAGACCACAGCTGGCAGCTTCACCTTGCCTGGTAATCCAAAACTGAGGGAACCCCACGCTGTTATTTTAAATTAAAAAAATAATTTAAAAAAAAAAACACTTGGGGGTCCCCCCAAAATTGAATCACCAGCCAAGGTAAAGCGGACAGCTGGGGTCTGATATTCTCAAACTAGGGAGGTCCATGGTTATTGGACTCTCCCCAGCCAAAAAATAGCAGGCCGCAGCCGCCACAGAAGTGGCGCATCCATTAGATGCGCCAATCCTGGTGCTTCGCCCCAGCTCATCCCGTCGCCCTGGTGCGGTGGCAAATGGGGTAATATACGGGGTTAATACCCGATGTGTAATGTCACCTGGCATCAAGCCCTGGGGTTCGTAAGGTCAGGCGTCTATCAGATACCTGACATCACCAGCCCAGTCAGTAAAAAAAAAAAAAAATAGACGACAAACACATTTTTATTTGAAAAAACACTCCCCAAAACATTCCCTCGTTCACCAATTTGTTAGAAAGAAAAACAAATCCAGGTCTGCTGTAATCCAAGGGGTTCCCATGACGATCCATACCATAGTCACTGTCCCAGTCAATGAAGTACAGAATGTTCCCCATTGGCTGGGAGAGAAATGCAGTGACCTGAGCTAACATCAATAGGTCAGCCCAGGTCACTGCAGGGCATGACAAGTGCTGCTGTCAGGAGCGAGGTACATTACCTGTGGTGCCGATCTCCTGCACTGCTGATAGCAGAGCTGTCACTGACTTCAATGACCGCCGCCTTCACAGCCACCGCTAATCACAGACTCGGGTCGGCAGCGAGAGGAGGGGATGTGACAAGCGGCGGCCATGGAGGACAGTAACAGCAGTGAGGTCGGGAGGGCAGGACTTCATCACCGCAGGTAAACCGAGCGGGGTAATGTGTGCGGAGTGCGAGGTGGGTGGAGCTAAGCGGGGTAATGTGTGCGGAGTGCAAGGTGGGTGGAGCCTAGCGGGACCATGTGTGCAGGTGGCGGAGTGCGAGGTGAGTGGAGCCTAGCGGGGCCATGTGTCGCTAAGGACGTCAGTGCCGGGGACTGCATGGCTGGGGACAGGCGAGTGTGAGTGTGTGTGTGTGTACATGCCGAGTGCAGGAGGGGGTGGAGCCGAGCGGGGAAGTGTCGGCTCCCTGAACGCATAACCAGGTTAAATATCGTGTTACCAAGCAAAGCACTTTGCTTGGATACCCGATATTTACATTGGTTACCAGCTTACGCAGGCTGCTATCGATGGCTCCCTGCACACTGTAGCTGTAAAAATCCCTGCCTTTGGTGATTGAACCATTCTCGAACGTATGTCGAACTGTCGAGCTTTTAGCAAAAAGCTCGAGTTAGATTTCGATCTTGAGCACCCCCCAAAATCACTCGAACATGAAATTGGCGAACCTCGAACATCGCTCAACTCTAATCATTAATATTCACTGCTTCACACTTTATGTCAGTGTCTATGATTGGTTGCAGACTTTAATACACAGCTGCACCCTGTGTTCGCTTCTGTGATTAGTTTGCTGCATGGTGTAAAAAGAAATAAATACATGTAGATGAACCTAGGACCTTTTCTCAACCTATGTAATTATGTAACTATAAAAGGGCTGGATGATTTCCTCAGTATACACAACATTTTTCGGTTATGAATGATTTAGTGACAAAATGTATAATTGGTGGAGGCAGGCTAAACTAGATAGACCAAGGTCTTTCAACCAATGTAACTAAATAAATAATTTAAAAAAATTATGTAGGTTCATAATCATATTTTGATTGACAGTGTGGGTAATACATTAGCTGCAGGCTACAGCCCCCAACTGTGAGGTTTACTGTAGCTGAATATCAAAAGAGAGTGGAAAAAAGACATAGGGTCGCCTCGTTTTTTATATCCAGCCACAGTAAAGCAGACAGGTGGGGCCTGATATTATCAGGATTAATATTGGCCCCCCCAACCTAATAATACCAGCCTGCAACTACCCAGAATTGTCACATCCATTAGATGTGACTGTAATGGGCTTTACACAGCTCATCCCAATTGCACTGGTGTGTTGGCAGTTGGGATATTAAAGAGTTAATGACAGCCCACCTCTGTCAGTAAGTTTTAGATTATTAATGGAAGGAGTCTGAGACTTTCCTCCATTATTAATCTTGTAAATTAAATAAAATAAAACACAAACACCAAAAAAATCCTTGCTATGAAATAAAATACACATTCCTTTCACCCATTTATTAACCCCAAAACACCCCTGAAGATCCGACATAATCCACACAAAGTCCCACAACAATCCCAGCACTGCTACATCCTGAGATTAGAAAGATGAGAAACATGTCCTCTATGCAAATGCTCCGGGAAACATTCACAGCAGTGGAGGAGCCTGGGTTTGAACTCCACTGAACTGAGTGACAACACCTGCTCACAACCAGGCTCCTCTGTTGGCTGGTGACATCACTAAGTTCACCAGAGGTCACATTCAGGCTCCCTCACTGTTCTCAGTAAAATTGAGACTAGATTGTAGGATTGTAGGTCATTGCTGTAATCTATAATCCTACAATCCAAATTCACTTTCACACCCAATGTGGGAGCATGGCTGTGAGTAGGTGATGTCACTCAGTTTAGCAGAGGTCACACTTGGGCTCCCCTGCTGCTTCAGTGTTTCCTGGAGTCTATGGAGAGCAGACGTGTTTCCTCTCTCCAAGTCTAAGGCTATGTCCGCACGTTGCTTTTTACCTGCTTTTTTGCTGCTTTTTCAACTGCTGCGTTTAATGCCAAAATGGTTGTGTTCTGCTTTTCAAGCAAAGTCTATGGGAATTTGGGTTTCTTGTGCCCACTATGCAGTTCAAACTGTAGCCTTGACATGTCAATTGTTTTTGCCATTTGGGTTTTGCACTGCAAAGCTGAGTTTTTGACCAAAGTTCTGCAACAAAAAGGCTGCAGTTTGAACTGCATAGTGCGGACAAGAAACCCAAATTCCCATAGACTTTGCTTGAAAAGCAGAACACAACCATTTTGGCATTAAATGCTGCAGTTGAAAAAGCAGCAAAAAAGCAGCAAAAAAGCAGGTAAAAAGCAGGTAAAAAGCAACGTGCGGACATAGCCTTAGATGTAGCAGTGCATGGATCTACATGAGACTTGGTGGATTACATTGGATCTTCAAGAATGTTTTGGGGGGGTTAATAAAGGGGTAAGAGAGGGTGTGTGTATTTTTTTTTCAAATAAAATATTTTTTCAGTGTTTGGGCTTTATTTATTTTCACTTAGAAGATTAGTAATGGGGGTGTCTCATAGAATGCCTCCCATTACTAAACCAGAGCTGAGTGTCAGCTGTGAGCTCTCATTAACCCTTTATTACCCCAATTGCCACTGCACTAGGGCAATTTGCATGAGCCGGGTAAAGCTCAGAGTTGTCACATCTATTAGATGGGCAGCTGCGGGCTAGTATTTTAAGGCTGTAGGGGCCAATCTCCATGGCGCTTCTCATCCTGATAATTCCAGCCCCCATCTGTCTGCTTTACTGTGGCTGGATATAAAAATGGGGAGGACCCTACATCTTTCTTTCAACCTCTATTTTGATATCAAGCCATGGTAAAGCTCACAGGTGGGGGGCTGCAGCCTGCCTCTGTTGTTTACCTATGCTGGATATCAAAATAAGGTGGGAACCTATGTCATTTCAATAAATTATTTATTCATTTATTTATTTATACACTACTATAAAGCAAACTGACTGCAACCAATCACAGACATGGACACAGGGTGTGGGGCGTGTATAGCAGTTTGCAACCAATCACAGACACTGGCACTGTTACGGTTGCTGCGAGCACTGGAGACTATGTCCAGATTTCTTGCTACTGCACATGTGCGAGTGCTGGAGACTAAGTTCAGATTTCTTGCTACTGCACATGTGCGAGCGCTGGAGACTAAGTCCAGATTTCTTGCTACTGCACATGTGCGAGCGCTGGAGACTAAGTCCAGATATCTTGCTACTGCACATGTGCGAGCGCCAGAGACTAAGTCCTATATTGGAGCCATTGCACATGTGCGGGTGACATCATCGCTGACACGAGGTCACATGTCTCTGACACCTTCTATGCCGATTGGTCGCTGGTCATGTGCTTGTGATGCCTTGCTCGGTGATAGGCCAGCATGACGTCACTCCTGTCGTTCTGGCAGCGGATTGGCTCTGGTGTCCTCCATCTTGGATGAGGCACAGAGTCTATATAAGACCCTGACACATGCCGCATGGCGCTCAGTCCTCTTGGTTCATGCATAAGAGTAGACGCTCTGTGCGCGTTCCTCTAGGCAATCCTCTGTCTATGCTAGGTGAGCGCTACCGGCAGGGTAGCGTTCTTATACCTTACAGCTTCGGCTGCTGTCCGTATCCTTACCTCTTAGGGGAGCGGACATAGGCAGGTGCCTGAGGCACATGGTCTGGCTGGGCCTTGTGGTTCGACTCGTAGGTGGACGTTGCCGCTAGGGTAACGTTCCTTATACTGCGTCTGGCAGTTGTTCGTATCCTCGCACACTAGGGGAGCGAACAGAGGTAGGAGCTTTGTGCGGCTTACGCTGCTGTTCGTCTCTTTTGCACCACTAGAAGAGCGGACCTAGGCAGGTGCCATATCTAGTGGTTCGTGTCCTCGCACACTAGTGGAGCGAACGCAGGTAGGAGCTTTGTGCGGCTTACGCTGCTGTTCGTCTCTTTTGCACCACTAGAAGAGCGGACCTAGGTAGGTGCCATTTCGCACACATTGCCTTTGTCTCTGTGAATATTAACAGAGATCATTCCACACACCCTCCAAGTAAGTGAGGAATTGCTTTACTTTCTTATTATATCCTTCTGTGAGTTAACAGAGGTATTGCACTCTGCCATAGTCTGCAGCAGAGTCTTTGCACGGTGGACCCTGACTGTCTGATACTCATTTAGGTTATTATCAGACAGCCCCCCGTAACATTAGGACTGAGCCAAGGGTCTGGCAGTTATGGCAGAATATCAGCAGTTACACCGTTACATACAAGTACTTGAGTCACGGCTCAAGAGTATAGAGGATAAACCTCAGACCATGGTGACATCTGCACATGATCCTCGACTTGCTCTGCCAAACAGATATTCTGGTGATGCCAGATCATGTCGTGGTTTCATTAGTCAGTGTCAGATACACCTAGAGGTCAACTCTTCTCGCTTCTCTACGGAGAGGTCCAGAGTAGGCTTTATCATCTCCTTACTTCAGGACAAAGCCTTAGAATGGGCGACTCCCCTATGGGAGCGCTCTGATGTGGTTACTCTGAGACATCAAGATTTTCTTGATGCTCTTAAGGCGGTATTCATGGGTCCGCAGGTTACCCATGATGCGGCCCTGAGACTGTTAGATCTATCTCAGGGTTCGGTATCCACTAGTTCTTATGCCATTGCTTTTAGAACTCTGGTGGCAGAACTAGATTGGCCAGAGAAGGTGTTGATTCCTATCTTCTGGAGAGGGTTGGCAGGCTATGTCAAAGATGCTCTTGCTACTCGTGAGGTCCCTGCTTCTCTGGAGGACTTGATCACAGTAGCAACGAGGATCGATGTACGCCATAAGGAACGTAGACTCAAGGTCTCTTCCTCACGCCCTAAGCATCGGGCTATTCCAGTTGTTGAGGGTCCACTACCATCTTCCTCAGCATCTGAAACATCTCCCGCTCCTATGGAGTTAGGTCATACGTCTTCCAGATTACACAAGTCTGGTCCTCCTATATGTTACGTATGTCGTCAGGCTGGGCACTATGCCAACAAGTGTCCGAGTCGTCAGGGAAACTCCCTGGCCTAGTAACCATTAGAGGGGGGTTACTAGAGACATCTTCTGCACCCTCTAAGTGTTGTATCCCAGGTCAGCTCTCGTTATCTGAGAATACATGGCCTATTATGGCTTTTGTGGATTCCGGAGCTAACGGGACTTTTGTGTCCTCAGGATTTGTAAAGGAACACAATATTCCCTCTATCATGTTAGAGGTGCCTATTCCTGTCCGTGTTGTTAATGGAACTATGTTGTCTGACTCCATTACATTGAGGACAGTTCCCTTGCGCCTTTCCCTGTCTCAGGGTCACATAGAGGAGATTTCTTTTCTTGTTTTGCCTGAGGGTATAGACGACGTCCTTCTGGGTCTCCCATGGCTTCAGACTCATGCTCCTCACATTGACTGGGAGTCTGAAAGCATTATTAGTTGGGGTTCGAAATGTCAGTCCCGATGTCTTCCCTTACCACCTAAGGTCATTGCGGTTGCATCTACTGATCTCTCTCCCATACCTACACCCTATCTGGATTTCGCTGACGTGTTCTCCAAACAGGGTGCTGAGGTTCTTCCACCCCATAGGCCGTATGACTGTGCCATAGACCTTATCCCAGGTTCGGTTCCACCTAAAGGCAGGGTTTACCCCCTGTCGATACCTGAGTCGGAGGCCATGTCGACCTATATAAGAGAGAGTTTAGAGAAGGGGTTCATTCGTAAGTCTGTCTCTCCCGCGGGAGCTGGGTTTTTCTTTGTTCGGAAGAAAGAGGGTGATTTGCGTCCTTGCATAGATTACAGGGGTCTCAACGCAATCACAATAAAGAACAAATACCCGTTACCTTTATTTTCGGAGCTCTTTGACAGACTGAGAGGAGCTCAAGTTTTTACGAAGTTGGATCTGCGGGGTGCGTATAACTTGGTACGAATTCAAAAGGGTGACGAATGGAAGACCGCTTTTAACACCCGAGACGGTCACTATGAATACCTCGTCATGCCTTTTGGGTTATGTAATGCACCCGCAGTATTTCAGGACTTCGTAAACGATGTGTTCAGGGATTTACTGTTATCCTCAGTAGTGGTGTATCTGGACGACATCCTGATTTTTTCTCCTGATCTGGAGACTCATCGTCAGGATGTCGTTCGTGTCCTTTCCCGTTTAAGGGAGCACTCATTGTTTGCTAAACTCGAGAAATGTGTATTCGAGCAGTCCTCATTGCCTTTTTTGGGTTACATTATCTCACAAGAGGGTCTGGCTATGGATCCTGCGAAGCTCTCTGCTGTCCTGCAATGGTCCGAACCTCATTCCTTGAAGGCGGTGCAACGCTTCTTAGGATTCATAAATTATTACAGGCAGTTCATACCCCATTTTTCTACTTTGGTGGCCCCTTTGGTGGCCTTGACTAAGAAAGGTGCTAATCCCAAAGCCTGGTCTACTGAGACATCTCAGGCTTTTGAGGCAGTAAAAAGACACTTTTCAACTGCTCCCGTTCTTCAAAGACCCGATGAGAGTAAGCCCTTCCTCTTAGAGGTTGATGCCTCTTCAGTGGGTGCTGGTGCGGTCTTGTATCAAAAGAACGGTGCAGGTAGAAAAAGGCCGTGTTTCTTCTTTGCGAAAACCTTTTCACCGGCAGAGAGAAACTATACCATTGGGGATAGGGAACTGCTCGCCTTGAGATTAGCCTTGGAGGAGTGGCGTCACTTGCTGGAAGGAGCGAAATATCCGTTCCAGGTCTATACAGACCATAAGAATCTGACGTACTTACAAACCGCTCAGCGTCTGAATCCTCGCCAAGCCCGCTGGTCCTTGTTTTTCTCCCGCTTTCACTTCTCCATCAACTATCTGTCTGGGAGTAAGAATAACAAGGCAGACGCCCTGTCTCGGTCTATGCTTTCTACCCAGGAAGACATTGACGAACCTCGTCTTATCCTTCCCTCCAGGGTTTTTCATACGCTCTCCCCTGTGACGTTAGACCAAATCCCACCGGGCAAGACCTTTGTTCCGCCTGATCGACAGAATGATATACTGTCATGGGCCCACACCTCAAAGGTGGGTGGGCATTTTGGTATTAGGCGGACACGAGAGTTACTGGAGAGGTGGTATTGGTGGCCACACTTAGCCAGCCACGTCAAGAGATATGTCGGTTCCTGCTACTCGTGTGCTCGCAACCGTCCATTACGGCAGAGACCGGCTGGGCTCTTGCATCCTTTACCAGTGCCAGATAGACCATGGGAGGTGGTAGGCATGGACTTTGTGGGTGATCTTCCATGTTCACAGGGACATAGATTTGTGTGGGTCATTACGGACCATTTCTCCCGGATGGTTCATCTCGTACCGTTATCGAGAATCCCATCTTCCAGGGTACTAGCCAAACTATTCCTCAAGCATGTCTTTAGGCTTCACGGGATGCCAGATCGTATCATTTGTGATAGAGGCCCTCAATTTACTTCCCGTTTCTGGCGAGATCTTTGTAGCCTTCTGCAAATTGAGTTGAATCTCTCTTCGGCATACCATCCGGAGACCAATGGTTTGGTTGAGCGTACCAATCAATCTATGATTATATACCTTCGACACTTTGTTGCTGAGAACCACGATAACTGGTCCTCCCTCCTACCCTGGGCAGAATTTGCCCTTAACAATTCGCTGGCTGAGGCCACTGGGCAGACACCGTTCGTACTCAATAATGGGCAACACCCTAGGGTACCGGTACCGTTTCCCGCTGCTGCACCTCCTCCTCTTGTGGCCGACTGGGCAACTAATGCCAGAGAGGTTTGGGATCGGACTCAAGAGTCGATCCAAGCAGCTAAGGACCGTATGAAGACGGTGTCCGATCGGTTTCGTCGCCCGGCTCCTGTCTTTTCTCCAGGGGACTTTGTGTGGCTCTCTGCAAAACACGTGAGACTTAGAGTGAGCTCTGTCAAATTTGCTCCTCGCTTCCTGGGTCCTTATGAGGTTCTTCGACAGGTAAATCCTGTAGTCTACCAATTGAAGTTACCCGTCCATCTTAGGATTCATGACAAATTCCATGTCTCACTGCTAAAGCCGGCTATTTTACCTCACGCTCATGAAGTGCACTCTCCTGTCTCTGATTCCTCTCGCTCTAGCTATGAGGTACGAGCCATAGTTGGTTCTAAGATGGTTAGAGGGCGCAGGTTCTTCTTGATAGATTGGGAGGGTTACGGCCCGGAACATCGCTCTTGGGAGCCTGAGGAGGCTGTCCATGCTCCCGACTTAGTTGCCGATTACCTGCGTCGCCGGGAGGGGGGCCCTTGAGGAGGAGGTACTGTTACGGTTGCTGCGAGCACTGGAGACTATGTCCAGATTTCTTGCTACTGCACATGTGCGAGCGCTGGAGACTAAGTTCAGATTTCTTGCTACTGCACATGTGCGAGCGCTGGAGACTAAGTCCAGATATCTTGCTACTGCACATGTGCGAGCGCCGGAGACTAAGTCCTATATTGGAGCCATTGCACATGTGCGGGTGACATCATTGCTGACACGAGGTCACATGTCTCTGACACCTTCTATGCCGATTGGTCGCTGGTCATGTGCTTGTGATGCCTTGCTCGGTGATAGGCCAGCATGACGTCACTCCTGTCGTTCTGGCAGCGGATTGGCTCTGGTGTCCTCCATCTTGGATGAGGCACAGAGTCTATATAAGACCCTGACACATGCCGCATGGCGCTCAATCCTCTTGGTTCATGCATAAGAGTAGACGCTCTGTGCGCGTTCCTCTAGGCATTCCTCTGTCTATGCTAGGTGAGCGCTACCGGCATGGTAGCGTTCTTATACCTTACAGCTTCGGCTGCTGTCCGTATCCTTACCTCTTAGGGGAGCGGACATAGGCAGGTGCCTGAGGCACATGGTCTGGCTGGGCCTTGTGGTTCGACTCGTAGGTGGACGTTGCCGCTAGGGTAACGTTCCTTATACTGCGTCTGGCAGTTGTTCGTATCCTCGCACACTAGGGGAGCGAACAGAGGTAGGAGCTTTGTGCGGCTTACGCTGCTGTTCGTCTCTTTTGCACCACTAGAAGAGTGGACCTAGGCAGGTGCCATTTCGCACACATTGCCTTTGTCTCTGTGAATATTAACAGAGATCATTCCACACACCCTCCAAGTAAGTGAGGAATTGCTTTACTTTCTTATTATATCCTTCTGTGAGTTAACAGAGGTATTGCACTCTGCCATAGTCTGCAGCAGAGTCTTTGCATGGTGGACCCTGACTGTCTGATACTCATTTAGGTTATTATCAGACAGCCCCCCGTAACAGGCACAGAGGGTGGGTGGTGAAAACAGTGAATATTCATGATTTTTAATTAGCAAGTTCAGAAGAGAGTGTAACTGCAGCGTGATCCTCTGGGAAACACGGTATGTATAACTATCCTGCACTTACTACCATTTGACTTCCATTTGTAGCCATATGTATTTTTTTTAGAGTGATTTCCCTGGTTAGTCACAGCCATGTCAATACTTTGTATGGCTGCGATGACTCCTGAAGTGCCCACAGTCCTAAATCTTGCTGATTGGCGGCTCTGCAATCTTTAAACAAGCTTTGTTTGTGTGACAATCCCGAACAGGAACTTTATGGTTTGATTTTGCTCATCTCTAATCACAACTGTCACATATATGCAAAATACATTTAAGCTGCAATACATACATTAATAAAACATACACAGGGTGCCACAAAGGTAAAAAAAACATGAATCATTTAGCCCATTAAATAACTTTTCTGTACTAGTATACTCTAAGATGTCCATGAGTTTTAGGTTTAGACATACTTTATCTTTGGTGTTTTTCTACTACATTTAAAAGTAGAAATATGTTGGAAGTTAAATATAGAAAAGTTTAAAGCCATCATATAACTTTATGTACATACAGTGGGGAAAATAAGTATGTGATACTCTGCTGATTTTTAACATTTTCCCAGCTACAAAGAATGGAGATGTCTGTAATTTTTATAGTAGGTACACTTCAGCTGTGAAAAACAGAATCCCTACCCAAACTTTCAGAAAATAACTTTGTTTGATTTTTAAATAGCTAATTTTCATTGTATTGCATGAAATAAGTATTTGATACAATAGAAAAACAAAACTTAATGTTTGGTACAGAAACTTTTGTTTGCAATTACAGAGGACAGACATTTCCTGTAGTTCTTGATCAAGTTTGCACACATTATGGCAAGGATTTTGACCCACTACTGCATACAGATCTTCTCCAGATCTTTCAGGTTTTGAGGCTGTTGCTGGCAACATTGAGTTTCTGCTCTCTTCAAAGATTTTCTATTGGATTCAGGTCTGGAGACTGTCTAGGTCCCTCCAGAACTTTGAAATTCTTCTTACAGAGCCACTCCTTAGTTGCCCTGGCTGTGTGTTTCGGGTCATTGTCATGCTGTAAGATCCAGCCATGACCCATCTTCAATGCTATTACTGAGGGAAGGAGGTTATTGACCAAAATTTTGCAATACCTGACCTCATTAATATTCCCTTTAATATGGTCAGTCATCCTGCCCCCATTTCAGAAAAGAACCAGCAAGGTATGATGTTTCCACCACCATGCTTCATGGGTGGGACAGTGTTCTTGGGGTTGTACTTATCCTTCCTCTTCCCCCAAACACGGCGAGTGGATTTGTTACCTACAAGTTCTATTTTGGTCTCATCTGACCACATGACCTTCTCCTATGCCTTCTCTGGATCATACAGATGGTCGTTGGTGAACTTTAAACGAGTCTGATCATGTGCCAGTGTGAGTATGGGGACGTTGTGTGCCCTGCAGGATTTTAATCCATAATGGCATAGTGTATTACTAACAGTAATCTTTGTGACTGTGGTCCCAGCTCTCTTCAGGTCATTGACTAGGTCCTCCCATGTAGTTCTAGTCTGATTCCTGACCTTTCTCAGAATCATCCTTACCCCACTAGAAGAGATCTTGCATGGAGCCCAAGACAGAGTAAGATGGACAACCATCTTGTGTTTCTTCCATCCTCTAATAATTTGGTCACCAGTTGTTGCCTTCTCACAAAGCTGCTTGCCTATTATCCTGTAGCCCATCCCAAAGTATTGCAGGTGTACAATTTTGTTCCTTAAAGACAGCTCTTTAGTCTTGGCCATGGTGGATAGTGGTTGATTGAGTGCGTGGACAGGTGTCTTTTATACACATAGCAACTTCAAACAGGTGCTAATAATTAAGAGAGTGCGTGCAGAGTAGGAGGGCTTCTTTAAGTAAAAATAACAGGTCTGTGAGATCCAGAATTCTTGGTAGGTGATCAAAAACTTATCGCATGCAAAACATGTAAATTAATTATTTAAAAATCATACAACGTGATTTTCTGGATTTTTGGGAGGAATTTTGTCTGTGACAGTTCATCATGTGTACCTACAATAAAAATTACAGCCCTCTCCATTCTTTGAAGGAGAAAAAACTTGCAAAATTGGCAGTTTATCAAATAGTTATTTTCCCCACTGTAGCTCTGTAGTGTGCAATAGTGTGTACAACTTTTATATGTATCAAATTTAAAAAAGACTTGTAACCAGGTTAAAATTTACCAGATTTGCCATTATTTTATTCAACTTGCATTGCTGAGTACGTCATTTGTACATGCTAAATCAGTCTGTTATCCAGTCTTATAAATGCAGCTTAACAAAGCAGGGGTGGAAGACTAGAGAATCTGATGGCTGCAAACAGGTAGGACAAAATCCTCCCTACCAGAGACGCTATCATAAAGGGGATAACATGGTACATGTCCTCTGTGGGAAAGAGAAAGAGAAACCCATTTTCCTCATGGACTAAGGTCCATGAGGAAAATGGGTTTCTCTTTCCCACAGTGCACCACTACAGAGGGAGCCGATGGGAGGAGGAGAACACAACAACAAATAAATGGTGATAAGCAAATTCAGCCACTATATGGAGCCTAAATAACAAATTCCATAAGGATTACATATAATGCGTCCCCTAAAAACAAGGGGCTCAAAGCATACTCAACATACAATAAAAACAGGAGGAACAAGAGTATAATGCTTGAAAAATGATTTTATTGATAACAGTGGCAATTAAAAACCCCCCAAGCGGGGTAGGGAAGTGAAAAAAAGGGGTGAAAAAAGAGGGAGGACCAGGAAAAATGGTGAAATGCCAATCAAAGGTCACAGTATGTCCAGCAAATACAGGGTCAATGTTTACAATAAATAATTGCACAATGCCCAAGTACAAGAGTAAAAATAGAAGAACATACGTTATAATAAATAACAGATATAATAAATATAATGAATTTAATAAATATAATAAAGTGCCAAAGTGTAAGAGAATATAAACATAGACTGAATGTGCGTGCCGGAGCTAAAGTGCTAATAGTATATCCGGCGCTTCCAAATAGAGGTGCACACTTCAATGGTCAAAGGCAGTCTTACAAGGCACAAAAAATCATAAATAAAGATCAGCAAACCATAAGTCCTGGACCCCAGAGCAAACACCTACGTACGTTTCACAAGAGTGAGGTAACCACCAGCTTCATCAGGGTGAGAAAGGAAAGTGATCCCAGGGTGCAAAGTGCCCCGTTTTAAACCCTCCTTTGAGTACAATAATGGTGGCCAGCTGAGCATATTACTCAGACATTGCTAAGGCGGCGCGTGCGCACAAGATCCCCCCTCCCCATCCACCGGATCCAGCCGTCCGGACACAACGCGCACGCGCGGGCGGCACGGCAACAGCCATGACGCCCGCGCATGCGCAGAAGCCCAAAGGACGCCGAAGACGGAGGGCGGGGGGAGCGGAGCAAGCACGCACGCGCACAAGCAATGTGAGGTAATAGGAGCCAGGACATGCAGGGGGAAGCATGTATATATAACTGCGGTACCAGTGCTTACATTATAATACCGGGCAATACGAAATAATAAACGCCGGAACATGCAGAAAAGATCATATACATGTAACTGCGATGCCAAAGATTATATTACAATAAAAGCGCATATAGGAAGGCAACAGCTGGTCCGGGTTCATACTGTAAGGCATGTCCATTATCTTCAGGCTCTCAAGAACAGCCAAGGCCATGACATGATGGGGGTCAAGACACAAACATCATCAAAGAAGTGTAGAAAAAGTAACTTATATCTGAAAGAGAAGTAGAAGAAATATATATAAAAATATCAATAACACACCCAGGGAAAGAAAAAATGAAAAGATAACACAGAAAAAACAGGGGAAAAGGAAAAAACCCCCCAGGAGGAAAAACTGAAGACAAAAACAAAGAAATACATAGAGAGGAGTCATAAAAAAGATGAGAAACTAATGTTCTCATTAAGGCCATTTGGGGTAAGGGTCCCCAGAACGGCAATCCACCTTGCTTCACAACGGGCCAAGAGTTTTTTAAGGTTACCCCCTCTGTTACCACCGTGGATAACATCAATCCCTCTCACCTTCAATGAGCTAGGATCACAATTGTGATAGTTCAAAAAATGACGTGGCAAAGTTTTTAAGAGGGAGACATCATCCACTGACCTGGCCGCCCCAATGTCCCTCACATGCTCCCTCACCCGTACCCGGAGCTCACGAGAGGTGAGACCGACGTAGATGAGGGAGCATGCACAAGTGGCAAAATATACCACGTGAGTTGTGCCACATGAAATATGATGTCTAATCCTGAAACTACGTCCGCGATCGGCGGAATGGAATGTGGCACAACGAATAACATTAGGACACGCCACGCAGTGGCCACATGGGAAACAGCCATGATTAGGTCCCCGACTGCCAAAGGGATTTCTAATAGGAGGAATATAGTGGCTGTGAACTAGAGCATCTCGTAAGTTTGGTGCTCTTCTGGAGGTCATTGAGGGAAAATCGGTAAGAAGATTAGACAAAATCGGGTCCGTTCTAAGTACCGGCCAATGCCGCTTCAGAACAGAACGCATAGTGTCCCACTGTGCATTATAGGTGCCAATAAATCTAATCACCGGATCTCGGGCAGAGGTTTTCTTTTTGTACTGCAATAACTCATTACGGGGAGTATTTTTCGCTCTAAGATATCCATATTTAATATTGCGTTTACTATAACCTCTCTCCAAGAAACGGTGACGCAGATCCATTGATTGTGCCTCAAATTTCTCTGAAGTGGAACAGATGCGCTTCATGCGCAGAAACTGGCCCGTGGGGATAGCACGGATGGTCGAAGGGTCGTGGGCTGATGAAGCATGTAAAAATGCATTAGTAGAGGTACTCTTTCTAAAAACATCGGTTTGTACCATACTACATGAATCAACCGCAATGTTGATATCAAGAAAGTCTATGTGCGTCTTACTATATTTATATGTTAACCTGATACCAAAGTCATTGCGGTTGAGGTTCTGCATAAAAAGCTCAAGCTCCCCCGTTGTGCCCTGCCAAATCATAAAAATGTCATCGATAAAACGCAGCCAGCACTGCACATGGACGCTAGCCTCCACGCCCCCGTCGCCAAAAACCAACCTCTCCCAGTACCCCAGGAAGAGGTTGGCGTACGAAGGCGCACAGGCCGCGCCCATCGCAGTGCCGCGCTGCTGAAGATAAAAGACATCCTTAAAAACAAAGAAATTATGCGTCAGGGCAAAACGGAGGAGCTCCACGATGAAATCGACCATCCCGCCATCCTGACCGGCGGCCTCCAAATAAAAACGTACTGCTGCCAAACCATCCTCGTGTCTAATGATAGTATATAGAGTCTCCACATCTGCTGTAACAAAATACATGTCCTCCTCCACAAAGATGCCGTCAATCCTGTTTAGGACGTCCGTAGTGTCCTTGACAAACGAGGGCAGTGTGTCCACTAATGATTTGAGGTGAAAATCAATAAACTTGCAAACCGGATCACACAAACCCTCGATGCCAGACACGATCGGACGTCCCGGCGGAGTGGCGGCATCCTTGTGGATTTTTGGAAGGAGATAAAATGTGGGGACACGAGGATATTTGACAGTGAGGCCCTCAGCCATTTTTTTATCAATAATGCCATCATCAACAGCTTTAGCAAGAATCCCTTCAAGCTGAGCAGAGAAGGAGGATAAGGGGCAGAAGTGTAGTCTGCTGTAGGTTACTTTATCTTTAAGTTGACGAAATGCCTCCTTCTCGTATTTCTCCACCGGCCACACCACTATGTTCCCCCCCTTGTCTGCAGGTTTAATAACTATGTCATCCATCAATTTAAGTTGTTCAAGTGCATTTCGCTGTCGATGTGTAAGGTTGTCAAAGCTGCGTCTAGAGGGGATGGTTCTAAGATCATCCATGACCAGCTTCACAAACACATCGACAGCTGGACATAAAGAGAAGGGGGGGAACCTAGTGGATTTCGGCAACAAAGATGAAGGAAACTTACCACTAGAAGGGGTCAATTGTTCCTGCAGCAGATCCTCCAATGCCCTCAAAGCCTCCCTCTCCGCCCGATCCTCCAGAAGAGGGCCCTTATGATGCAGCTTAGCTAGTATAACTTTCCGAGCAAATAAATGAACGTCCTTCATGGCTGTAAAAAAGTTGAAAGGGTTAGTGGGTGAAAAGTTTAACCCTTTTGATAAGACATCAATCTGAGTCGTCGAGAGAGCACGTGATGAGAGGTTGATTACCTGCAATTTAGTGGTCGTCTGTTTATTGTTATGTATAGTCGCAGATCGTACAGGTTGATGGCGACTTTTACCCTTTTTGGATCCTTGGTCCAAACCAGGGATATCATCACATGCTCTAATCGAGCCCCCAGACTGCCCCTCGTCCATCGAGATGAGAGATTGTAAAGAGGTGGATCTTGATCGGGAAAATGAGTTATGGCGGGTGAGTGATCTTCCACGTGCCTGGTTATTCTTCCACTTATAAACACGATTTAAAAGGTAGTCCTGTGAATCTCTATGAAATTTCTTGAATTTAAGAGTCTTAATTTCCTTCTCCCATTTGGTAAGGTCATTCTCTACCTCGGTATTTAATTTCTCAAGGGCCTCAGATGTAAGCGACTTCTTTAAGGTGGAATCAATACCGTCAATTTCATTTTCAATAAGAATTAGGGACGAACTATTGTGATCTCTAAGTAGTTCCATATATCCTTTGGAACAATTATGTGAATATTGTTCCCATTTAATTTTAAAATCATCATTTTCAATGGGAAATGAAGGAAAAACTTGTACCCTCAGACCGCGAGGTATGAGGTTTTTTTCCAGGTATTTGTCTAGAAAAGTGCGATTCCACCAAATTTTTGTGCGCTTATAAAGGAGGCCTTTATATTTAGGGAGAAGTACAGCTGTAGACAAACTGTCTTCAGTTTCAGGATTAAAATTGCCATCAGTTTTCATTTCATCATTAAGCTTATTGAGCCACGTCTGGTCCCGGGCTCTGAAATCCATGGTAATCCAAGGAAACACTGTGAAAAACACAGAATAAATATAAATAACAAATTCCATAAGGATTACATATAATGCGTCCCCTAAAAACAAGGGGCTCAAAGCATACTCAACATACAATAAAAACAGGAGGAACAAGAGTATAATGCTTGAAAAATGATTTTATTGATAACAGTGGCAATTAAAAACCCCCCAAGCGGGGTAGGGAAGTGAAAAAAAGGGGTGAAAAAAGAGGGAGGACCAGGAAAAATGGTGAAATGCCAATCAAAGGTCACAGTATGTCCAGCAAATACAGGGTCAATGTTTACAATAAATAATTGCACAATGCCCAAGTACAAGAGTAAAAATAGAAGAACATACGTTATAATAAATAACAGATATAATAAATATAATGAATTTAATAAATATAATAAAGTGCCAAAGTGTAAGAGAATATAAACATAGACTGAATGTGCGTGCCGGAGCTAAAGTGCTAATAGTATATCCGGCGCTTCCAAATAGAGGTGCACACTTCAATGGTCAAAGGCAGTCTTACAAGGCACAAAAAATCATAAATAAAGATCAGCAAACCATAAGTCCTGGACCCCAGAGCAAACACCTACGTACGTTTCACAAGAGTGAGGTAACCACCAGCTTCATCAGGGTGAGAAAGGAAAGTGATCCCAGGGTGCAAAGTGCCCCGTTTTAAACCCTCCTTTGAGTACAATAATGGTGGCCAGCTGAGCATATTACTCAGACATTGCTAAGGCGGCGCGTGCGCACAAGATCCCCCCCTCCCCATCCACCGGATCCAGCCGTCCGGACACAACGCGCACGCGCGGGCGGCACGGCAACAGCCATGACGCCCGCGCATGCGCAGAAGCCCAAAGGACGCCGAAGACGGAGGGCGGGGGGAGCGGAGCAAGCACGCACGCGCACAAGCAATGTGAGGTAATAGGAGCCAGGACATGCAGGGGGAAGCATGTATATATAACTGCGGTACCAGTGCTTACATTATAATACCGGGCAATACGAAATAATAAACGCCGGAACATGCAGAAAAGATCATATACATGTAACTGCGATGCCAAAGATTATATTACAATAAAAGCGCATATAGGAAGGCAACAGCTGGTCCGGGTTCATACTGTAAGGCATGTCCATTATCTTCAGGCTCTCAAGAACAGCCAAGGCCATGACATGATGGGGGTCAAGACACAAACATCATCAAAGAAGTGTAGAAAAAGTAACTTATATCTGAAAGAGAAGTAGAAGAAATATATATAAAAATATCAATAACACACCCAGGGAAAGAAAAAATGAAAAGATGTAAGCACTGGTACCGCAGTATATATACATGCTTCCCCCTGCATGTCCTGGCTCCTATTACCTCACATTGCTTGTGCGCGTGCGTGCTTGCTCCGCTCCCCCCGCCCTCCGTCTTCGGCGTCCTTTGGGCTTCTGCGCATGCGCGGGCGTCATGGCTGTTGCCGTGCCGCCCGCGCGTGCGCGTTGTGTCCGGACGGCTGGATCCGGTGGATGGGGAGGGGGGGATCTTGTGCGCACGCGCCGCCTTAGCAATGTCTGAGTAATATGCTCAGCTGGCCACCATTATTGTACTCAAAGGAGGGTTTAAAACGGGGCACTTTGCACCCTGGGATCACTTTCCTTTCTCACCCTGATGAAGCTGGTGGTTACCTCACTCTTGTGAAACGTACGTAGGTGTTTGCTCTGGGGTCCAGGACTTATGGTTTGCTGATCTTTATTTATGATTTTTTGTGCCTTGTAAGACTGCCTTTGACCATTGAAGTGTGCACCTCTATTTGGAAGCGCCGGATATACTATTAGCACTTTAGCTCCGGCACGCACATTCAGTCTATGTTTATATTCTCTTACACTTTGGCACTTTATTATATTTATTAAATTCATTATATTTATTATATCTGTTATTTATTATAACGTATGTTCTTCTATTTTTACTCTTGTACTTGGGCATTGTGCAATTATTTATTGTAAACATTGACCCTGTATTTGCTGGACATACTGTGACCTTTGATTGGCATTTCACCATTTTTCCTGGTCCTCCCTCTTTTTTCACCCCTTTTTTTCACTTCCCTACCCCGCTTGGGGGGTTTTTAATTGCCACTGTTATCAATAAAATCATTTTTCAAGCATTATACTCTTGTTCCTCCTGTTTTTATTGTATGTTGAGTATGCTTTGAGCCCCTTGTTTTTAGGGGACGCATTATATGTAATCCTTATGGAATTTGTTATTTATATTTATTCTGTGTTTTTCACAGTGTTTCCTTGGATTACCATGGACTTCAGAGCCCGGGACCAGACGTGGCTCAATAAGCTTAATGATGAAATGAAAACTGATGGCAATTTTAATCCTGAAACTGAAGACAGTTTGTCTACAGCTGTACTTCTCCCTAAATATAAAGGCCTCCTTTATAAGCGCACAAAAATTTGGTGGAATCGCACTTTTCTAGACAAATACCTGAAAAAAACCTCATACCTCGCGGTTTGAGGGTACAAGTTTTTCCTTCATTTCCCATTGAAAATGATGATTTTAAAATTAAATGGGAACAATATTCACATAATTGTTCCAAAGGATATATGGAACTACTTAGAGATCACAATAGTTCGTCCCTAATTCTTATTGAAAATGAAATTGACGGTATTGATTCCACCTTAAAGAAGTCGCTTACATCTGAGGCCCTTGAGAAATTAAATACCGAGGTAGAGAATGACCTTACCAAATGGGAGAAGGAAATTAAGACTCTTAAATTCAAGAAATTTCATAGAGATTCACAGGACTACCTTTTAAATCGTGTTTATAAGTGGAAGAATAACCAGGCACGTGGAAGATCACTCACCCGCCATAACTCATTTTCCCGATCAAGATCCACCTCTTTACAATCTCTCATCTCGATGGACGAGGGGCAGTCTGGGGGCTCGATTAGAGCATGTGATGATATCCCTGGTTTGGACCAAGGATCCAAAAAGGGTAAAAGTCGCCATCAACCTGTACGATCTGCGACTATACATAACAATAAACAGACGACCACTAAATTGCAGGTAATCAACCTCTCATCACGTGCTCTCTCGACGACTCAGATTGATGTCTTATCAAAAGGGTTAAACTTTTCACCCACTAACCCTTTCAACTTTTTTACAGCCATGAAGGACGTTCATTTATTTGCTCGGAAAGTTATACTAGCTAAGCTGCATCATAAGGGCCCTCTTCTGGAGGATCGGGCGGAGAGGGAGGCTTTGAGGGCATTGGAGGATCTGCTGCAGGAACAATTGACCCCTTCTAGTGGTAAGTTTCCTTCATCTTTGTTGCCGAAATCCACTAGGTTCCCCCCCTTCTCTTTATGTCCAGCTGTCGATGTGTTTGTGAAGCTGGTCATGGATGATCTTAGAACCATCCCCTCTAGACGCAGCTTTGACAACCTTACACATCGACAGCGAAATGCACTTGAACAACTTAAATTGATGGATGACATAGTTATTAAACCTGCAGACAAGGGGGGGAACATAGTGGTGTGGCCGGTGGAGAAATACGAGAAGGAGGCATTTCGTCAACTTAAAGATAAAGTAACCTACAGCAGACTACACTTCTGCCCCTTATCCTCCTTCTCTGCTCAGCTTGAAGGGATTCTTGCTAAAGCTGTTGATGATGGCATTATTGATAAAAAAATGGCTGAGGGCCTCACTGTCAAATATCCTCGTGTCCCCACATTTTATCTCCTTCCAAAAATCCACAAGGATGCCGCCACTCCGCCGGGACGTCCGATCGTGTCTGGCATCGAGGGTTTGTGTGATCCGGTTTGCAAGTTTATTGATTTTCACCTCAAATCATTAGTGGACACACTGCCCTCGTTTGTCAAGGACACTACGGACGTCCTAAACAGGATTGACGGCATCTTTGTGGAGGAGGACATGTATTTTGTTACAGCAGATGTGGAGACTCTATATACTATCATTAGACACGAGGATGGTTTGGCAGCAGTACGTTTTTATTTGGAGGCCGCCGGTCAGGATGGCGGGATGGTCGATTTCATCGTGGAGCTCCTCCGTTTTGCCCTGACGCATAATTTCTTTGTTTTTAAGGATGTCTTTTATCTTCAGCAGCGCGGCACTGCGATGGGCGCGGCCTGTGCGCCTTCGTACGCCAACCTCTTCCTGGGGTACTGGGAGAGGTTGGTTTTTGGCGACGGGGGCGTGGAGGCTAGCGTCCATGTGCAGTGCTGGCTGCGTTTTATCGATGACATTTTTATGATTTGGCAGGGCACAACGGGGGAGCTTGAGCTTTTTATGCAGAACCTCAACCGCAATGACTTTGGTATCAGGTTAACATATAAATATAGTAAGACGCACATAGACTTTCTTGATATCAACATTGCGGTTGATTCATGTAGTATGGTACAAACCGATGTTTTTAGAAAGAGTACCTCTACTAATGCATTTTTACATGCTTCATCAGCCCACGACCCTTCGACCATCCGTGCTATCCCCACGGGCCAGTTTCTGCGCATGAAGCGCATCTGTTCCACTTCAGAGAAATTTGAGGCACAATCAATGGATCTGCGTCACCGTTTCTTGGAGAGAGGTTATAGTAAACGCAATATTAAATATGGATATCTTAGAGCGAAAAATACTCCCCGTAATGAGTTATTGCAGTACAAAAAGAAAACCTCTGCCCGAGATCCGGTGATTAGATTTATTGGCACCTATAATGCACAGTGGGACACTATGCGTTCTGTTCTGAAGCGGCATTGGCCGGTACTTAGAACGGACCCGATTTTGTCTAATCTTCTTACCGATTTTCCCTCAATGACCTCCAGAAGAGCACCAAACTTACGAGATGCTCTAGTTCACAGCCACTATATTCCTCCTATTAGAAATCCCTTTGGCAGTCGGGGACCTAATCATGGCTGTTTCCCATGTGGCCACTGCGTGGCGTGTCCTAATGTTATTCGTTGTGCCACATTCCATTCCGCCGATCGCGGACGTAGTTTCAGGATTAGACATCATATTTCATGTGGCACAACTCACGTGGTATATTTTGCCACTTGTGCATGCTCCCTCATCTACGTCGGTCTCACCTCTCGTGAGCTCCGGGTACGGGTGAGGGAGCATGTGAGGGACATTGGGGCGGCCAGGTCAGTGGATGATGTCTCCCTCTTAAAAACTTTGCCACGTCATTTTTTGAACTATCACAATTGTGATCCTAGCTCATTGAAGGTGAGAGGGATTGATGTTATCCACGGTGGTAACAGAGGGGGTAACCTTAAAAAACTCTTGGCCCGTTGTGAAGCAAGGTGGATTGCCGTTCTGGGGACCCTTACCCCAAATGGCCTTAATGAGAACATTAGTTTCTCATCTTTTTTATGACTCCTCTCTATGTATTTCTTTGTTTTTGTCTTCAGTTTTTCCTCCTGGGGGGTTTTTTCCTTTTCCCCTGTTTTTTCTGTGTTATCTTTTCATTTTTTCTTTCCCTGGGTGTGTTATTGATATTTTTATATATATTTCTTCTACTTCTCTTTCAGATATAAGTTACTTTTTCTACACTTCTTTGATGATGTTTGTGTCTTGACCCCCATCATGTCATGGCCTTGGCTGTTCTTGAGAGCCTGAAGATAATGGACATGCCTTACAGTATGAACCCGGACCAGCTGTTGCCTTCCTATATGCGCTTTTATTGTAATATAATCTTTGGCATCGCAGTTACATGTATATGATCTTTTCTGCATGTTCCGGCGTTTATTATTTCGTATTGCCCGGTATTATAATGTAAGCACTGGTACCGCAGTTATATATACATGCTTCCCCCTGCATGTCCTGGCTCCTATTACCTCACATTGCTTGTGCGCGTGCGTGCTTGCTCCGCTCCCCCCGCCCTCCGTCTTCGGCGTCCTTTGGGCTTCTGCGCATGCGCGGGCGTCATGGCTGTTGCCGTGCCGCCCGCGCGTGCGCGTTGTGTCCGGACGGCTGGATCCGGTGGATGGGGAGGGGGGGATCTTGTGCGCACGCGCCGCCTTAGCAATGTCTGAGTAATATGCTCAGCTGGCCACCATTATTGTACTCAAAGGAGGGTTTAAAACGGGGCACTTTGCACCCTGGGATCACTTTCCTTTCTCACCCTGATGAAGCTGGTGGTTACCTCACTCTTGTGAAACGTACGTAGGTGTTTGCTCTGGGGTCCAGGACTTATGGTTTGCTGATCTTTATTTATGATTTTTTGTGCCGCCTCCAGCTGTGTGCATTATCTTGGCTGTGTATCAAAATACAAGGCATCCCATACAGCTTTTGTGAACTAGTTAAATAAATAATTTAAAACATGGCTGGCAGCAGTCATGTCACACAGTTCACCGGAAGTCATACCCAGGCTCCCATGGTATGACCCCTGGTGACCTGAAGCAATCTGGCATAAAGTGCAGGGCAAGCCCTGCACCCTGCCATTACTAATCTAGAGCTCAGGGTAATCAGGAAGAGCTGGATAAAGCTCCAATCTTGTCGCATCTAATGGATGCGACAATTCCGGGGCAGCTGTAGGTTGCTATTTTTAACCTAGGGGGGTCCCAATAACCATGGGACTCCTGAGGCTGAGAATACCAGCCCGAAGCTGTTGGGCTTTATCATGGCTAAGTATCAAAATTGGGGGGAACTGCACAGTATTTTTTTTAAATTATTTATTTAAATAATTAAAAAAAGCCACATGCAGTTCCTCTTATTTTGATACCCAAGCAAGATGAGCACACGGCTGGGGCTGTAGAATATAGTGGTGGACTTTATCTGTGCTGGGCATCATAGTACTGGGGGCCCTACACCAATTGTTTTGTTTATCTATTTTTATACCACAATACTGACCCATAGACAGATGCTTTGCTTTTCCCACCCTCCGGCCATTTTGGCACCTTTGCTTGGTTGAAGTCAGCTGATATGTTTCCCCTCAGAGTGGGTGTGTGTTTAATTGCAACCAATAACAGGCATCAGTGGGTGGGGAAAGCAGTTCATATGGATGAGCAGTAATTAGAGGAAGTGAATGCGAGTCCTGGGAGCAGCGTACAGTCATGTCGGAGCCTTGATAAGTACAGTGGGCCTGCTCCCATCCCCCTATCCTTTTTACCACCATTTTTAATTGCCAAATTTTCATCCCCTTATATGGGGACTGGAATCTGGCCCAGAACCAGATTTTAGAAACTGGGATCAACTGGTCCCAGTTATCTGCGAGTTTGCTCATCACTAGTCATGAGTGAACCAGGGCAAATTATTAGAAAAATAAATTTTTATTGAAATAATTTCATAAAAAAGAAATTAATACAAGCACTATGCGTTTCGGTCTGTCTCCTTCCTCAGGTGCATAGGTTAAAATGACACATTGAAATCTTTTATAGGAAACCCATAGTTACCTTAATTCCATAATAATAAACACATATGAATTACATTAAACGTCACAGAAAGACATATTATTACAATATCCCACAAAGTAATCAATTACAGCAGGTTTACATTCATTACATTCACTTTGCATAGAGAACACTTCAAAAAACCACCAGGGTATATGTACATCAGAATCTTTTTTTTTTTTCAATCATATCCCTTCAGACAAAATTTTATCATTCTTTGCTCCATTAACCCCCTCCTGTCCATAAAAAACACATGATATCAGTTGAAATGTACTGGAAAATATTATTGCAATATGCCACAAAATAATCAATTATAGCCGATATAAATTCATTCCATTCATTTTCTGTAGAGAACACATGAAATAACCTATCCAGAATCAATTTTTTCAATCATATACCTTCAGATATATTTTTTCCATTCTTTGCTCCATTAGCCCCTTGCCGTTCATTAAAGAAGTTGTCCAGTTACCAAAACTGATTTTTTTTTTTCTGATAAATCTTGCTAATATGTGCCCCTCAACACATCTATTATGTTTTTTCAGCAAAATTACCTTTCATTGTGCACTAGCAGCACACGGTCATTGCTGGCTCCAGCTCTGATGGGGTTAATCTCTCCTCTGACTTCCTGTGTTCAGTTCCTACAAGTCCCAGAATTCTTTGTGGCTTTAGGGCGGTGTCTGGCTTATCTAACACACCCATTGTGTCTAATACACCCACTCTGCTCCCACCCAAACCCTCCTCCCTGCCTCTTCCCAGTGGATGTGCACTCAGAGAAATCACAGATACAGCAGCTCTGCACAGCCAGGGGAAGAAAGTGTGTGCGCGTGTATATACAGTGTGTGAGTGCGTATATACAGTGTGTGTGTGCGTATATACAGTGTGTGTGTGTATATACAGTGTGTGTGCGTATATACAGTGTGTGTGTGTATATACAGTGTGTGAGTGAGTGTGTATGTGAGTGTGTATGTCATACTCACCTGTCTGCAGGGTCCGGGTGCCATGCTTGCTTCCAGCCCCTGTCTCGGTCCCGCCGCTTCGGCTGTGTGCAGTCTCCCCGGTGCATGCACGAAGCTTGCAGGACCTGGCCGTGGATCACCTGATGCAGTCACCTGACGCATCAGCTGATCGTAGTCTCGCCGGCTTTTTCTTGCCCGGCCGGCTATCAGCTGATCCTGCAGTCAGGGGACTTCATCAGCTGATTACCGGCAGCTCCTGCAGTGATGGGCCAGGATCAGACTCCGCTCCAGGAGCTGCCGGTCATCAGCACAGACGTGAGTATTTATTTATTTATTTTTTTTTTTTGCACTGATGCATCTGCTGATTGTATAATCGGTTTTTATACAATCAGCTGATGTATGATGTGATTCACATCCTTTATCCTGACACATCATCTGATCGCTTTGCCTTCCTTCCAGCAAACCGATCAGATGATATTGGATCCGGATTGGACGGCGCGGGACCCTGACCCAGGATTACTGCGGAGGGGGGTTTATTTCAATAAAGATGGAGTCACTAATTGTGTTGTGTTTTATTTCTAATAAAAATATTTTTCTGTGTGTTGTGTTTTTTTTTTTTTCTTATCATTACTAGAAATTCATGGTGGCCATGTCTAATATTGGCGTGACACCATGAATTTCGGGCTTAGGGCTAGCTGATAATATACAGCTAGTCCTAACTCCATTATTACCCGGCTAGCCACCCGGCATCAGGGCAGCTGGAAGAGTTGGATACAGCGCCAGAAGATGGCGCTTCTATGAAAGCGCCATTTTCTGGGGTGGCTGCGGACTGCAATTCGCAGTGGGGGTGCCCAGAAAGCATGGGCACTCTTCACTGTGGATTCCAATCCCCAGCTGCCTAGTTGTACCCGGCTGGACACCAAAATTAGGCGAAGCTCACGTCATTTTTTTTTTAAATTATTTCATGAAATTCATGAAATAATTAAAAAAAAAAAGGGCTTCTCTATATTTTTGGTTCCCAGCCGAGTACAACTAGGCAGCTGGGGGTTGGGGGCAGCCCGTACCTGCCTGCTGTACCCGGCTAGCATACAAAAATATGGCGAAGCCCACGTCATTTTTTTTTTCTTTTTGGGTAAAAAACTGCATACAGTCCTGGATGGAGGATGCTGAGCCTTGTAGTTCTGCAGCTGCTGTCTGCTCTCCTGCATACAATGAACATTTTGAATAAGGAAATGACATCAGACCTTTTTTATTTTTTTCATCAACAATCTTTAATGGCATTGTGCACTGATTAAAAACGCAGTGAGCAAAAACGCAGCAAAAAAGGCACCAAATCGCGGCAAAAACGTGACATGCAGCATCCGGTCACCTGCACTACAAGTGCCAGAGTGGAGAAAGATAGTGACATGCAGCACACTATGTGTCAGAGCAGAGCATGTCACTGTCTCCACTCCGCTGACCTCACAACCCGTACACGCTGCGATGGATGCAGGGGGACACAGAACAAGTAATCGGCCGACACTGGAGTCATCTGATTACTTGGGATGAATTGAGCAGTAAAATGCTCTGGTGCTCGATGGGCGAAGCCCATGCCGTTTTTTTAAAAAAAAAATTAATTAAAAAAAAAAAAAAAAAAATCACATTGTTTGTGGGCTCCCGCTGCATTTTCTGTTGCTAAGGGTAACCAAAGCAGCTACTGGCTGCTAGCCCCCGCTGCTTGGTGTTACTTTCACTGGCAATAGAAATGCAGGGAAGCATTTTTTTTTTTATAAAGGTTTTTCCCTGAAAACGTTTTTAAGAAAATGACGTGGGCTTCGCCATATTTTTGTATGCTAGCCAGGTACAGCAGGCAGCTACGGGCTGCCCCCAACCCCCAGCTGCCTAGTTGTACCCGGCTGGGAACCAAAAATATAGAGAAGCCCTTTTTTTTTTTTTTTATTTCATGAATTTCATGAAATAATTAAAAAAAAAAATGACATGGGCTTCGCCGAATTTTTGAGTCCAGCCAGGTACAACTAGGCAGCTGGGGATTGGAATCCGCAGTGAAGGGTGCCCAAACTTTCTGGGCCCCCCGCTGCGAATTGCAGTCCACAGCCGCCCCAGAAAATGGCGCTTTTATAGAAGCGCCATCTTCTGGCGCTGTATCCAACTCTTCCAGTGGCCCTGGTGGCAAGTGGCACGCTGGGTAATAAGGGGTTAATACCAGCTATGTTTTACCCGCTGGTATAAAGCCCGAGATTCTAAATGTCAGGCCAAGGTTGACCTGGCCATTAAGAATCTCCAATAAAGGGTTAAAAAAAAAAAGACCACACAGAGAAAAATACTTTATTAGAAATAAATACACAGACACAGTAGGGACTCCATGTTTATTACTCCCTCTCACCCCTCCACGATGGAGAGATTTCTGTACTGACCATGCCAGGAGAGAGCGAGGGAAAAGAGAGCGAGCGAGGGGGGGGAAAGAAAGCGAGCGGGGGGGGGGAAGAGAGCGAGCGGGGGGGGGAAGAGAGCGAGCGGGGGGGAAAAGAGAGCAAAGGGGGGGGAGAAGAGAGCGAGGGGGGAGGAAAAGAGAGCGAGGGGGGAGGAAAAGAGAGCGAGGGGGGGAAAAGAGAGCGAGGGGGGGAAAAGAGAGCGAGGGGGGGAAAAGAGAGCGAGGGGGGAAAAGAGAGCGAGGGGGGGAAAAGAGAGCGAGGGGGGGAAAAGAGAGCGAGGGGGGGAAAAGAGAGCGAGGGGGGAGAAAAAAAAGAGAGCGCGGGAGGAAAAAAAGAGAGCGCGGGAGGAAAAAAGAGAGCGCGGGAGGAAAAAAAGAGCGCGGGAGGAAAAAAAGAGAGCGCGGGAGGAAAAAAAGAGAGCGCGGGAGGAAAAAAAGAGCGCGGGAGGAAAAAAAGAGAGCGGGAGGAAAAAAAGAGAGCGCGGGAGGAAAAAAAGAGCGCAGGGGGGAGGAAAAGAGAGCGCAGGGGGGAGGAAAAGAGAGCGCAGGGGGGAGGAAAAGAGCGCAGGGGAGGAAAAGAGCGCAGGGGGGAGGAAAAGAGAGCGCGGGGTGAGGAAAAGAGAGCGAGGGGGGAGGAAAAGAGAGCGAGGGGGGAGGAAAAGAGCGAGGGGGGAGGAAAAGAGAGCGAGGGGGGAGGAAAAGAGAGCGAGGGGGGAGGAAAAGAGAGCGAGGGGGGAGGAAAAGAGAGCGCAGGGGTGAGGAAAAGAGAGCGCAGGGGTGAGGAAAAGAGAGCGCGGGGTGAGGAAAAGAGAGCGAGGGGGGAGGAAAAGAGAGCGAGGGGGGAGGAAAAGAGCGAGGGGGGAGGAAAAGAGAGCGAGGGGGGAGGAAAAGAGAGCGAGGGGGGAGGAAAAGAGAGCGAGGGGTGAGGAAAAGAGAGCGAGGGGTGAGGAAAAGAGAGCGAGGGGTGAGGAAAAGAGAGCGCAGGGGGGAGGAAAAGAGAGCGCAGGGGGGAGGAAAAGAGAGCGCAGGGGGGAGGAAAAGAGAGCGAGGGGGGAGGAAAAGAGAGCGAGGGGGGAGGAAAAGAGAGCGAGGGGGGAGGAAAAGAGAGCGAGGGGTGAGGAAAAGAGAGCGCAGGGGTGAGGAAAAGAGAGCGAGGGGGGAAGAGAGCGAGGGAAAAGAGAGGGGAGGGGAGAGAGGGATAAGAGGGGAGAGAGGGATAAGAGGGGGGCAGAGAAGAGGGGGAAGAGGGGAGGGGGAGAAGAGTGGGGGGAGAGAAGAGAGTGGGGAAAGAACAGGGGGGGGGGCAGAGGTGCTCTGTCACCAACTGTCTCCACTCTGGGACTTGTGGTGCAGGTGACAGAGTGCAGACAGTTGGTCCCATGCAGCAGGACAGATGGCAGAGCACAGCAGTGACATGCCTGCCAGTGTCTTGCTGCTGGGAGGAGCACACGATCACACTGTCCGACACCGGCCGCTCTCCTGACATCGCAGCAGAGCGGGCGGGTGGACAGTGTGATCACATACTTACGTGCAGGGGGGGATTCAGCTAAAGACCCCCCCCCTGTACTGCACCCTGGCGCCCCGTGTCTCAGCCTCTCTGCAGGACGCGGCTCCACAGTGACGTCCTCCGGCTCCTCCCCTCGATGCTGGGCTGTGACGTGCGGTAGTCACCGCCCACAGCCCTGTCACTCAATCTGAGTGGCGCCGGCATCCTGTGACGTACCCGTCTTGTTTGAGAGCCCGGAAATGCCGGGACGTCAGAGGATGCCGGCGGCCACAGCTCCAGGGGGTCATGTGACTGGCACTGAGCGTGCAGGATAGCGCCGCTCAGTGCCAGAACTGGAAACAGAAGCCAATGGAGAAGACGCCTAGAAAGGTAAGTATAGCTCATACAGAAAATAAAAAAAATGGGTGAACCACCCCTTTAAAGGATATGTGGCAAAAATTTCCATACATACATATAATTATTCTAATTACATTTATGTATATTATTTACTTACATTATTAATTTTATACTTCCTTAATAATGTATGTGTTTATATTTATTTGATTCCTTAATACCCATCTTAAACCAAAAATTAGACAAATCATTTAGAGGCCTGTTCTATAGACAAATTCGAAGCCTCTGGTGCTAATGTAGCCAATATAAGGATCCAGAAGAACTCTCTGAGTCTGTGAATGTGGAAAATCAACACAAGAGGGACAGTCAGAACAAAATAACTCAATTCTTTCCAATAATGAGTAGACAGGAGAAGACATTGATAGGAAAGGGCAAAACTAACACCTTTGAACTTTTCCTTGATATTAATGAATTTGTAAGGAAAATGACCCTAGCTAGGCATTTTGCTATTATTCATAAGCATGAATTTGGAATCCGTTAAGATATTAGGGAAAAAATCCAGACGTTTTTGATAAAAATAAGGCAAGTTCAACTGAGTCGGAGCCAGTCCATATGGATGTGAGAGGTAAATCTAAATTTAACCCTGTACATCACCGTGGTTTTCATTTGGACGCCTTCAACCAGCTAATATTAAGAGACCTGAGATCTTTTTGGCAGATTCAGGGTAGATATAATATGGACAAAATGGAGAGTTTCTTTGAGGAATTTGTAGAGAAATGATCAGCTGATAATTCCTAGTACGGACAAGGGTGGGTGGAGTGGTCTTTATGGATAGGGTTCAATATCTGACAGAAGGTTATCGGATACTGGAGGATATGGACTAATATTGCATAATGGAAAATGATCCTTCCCCTGAGATTTTTGAAAAATATTAATGTTTGGTGAAACAAGTTCATAAGCATGGTATACTCAATAAGAAGGAAAGAGATTTTTTTGCATATCATTAGTTATCAATCACCCTTTTTTATTTTTTTGTTCAGGGACAAGGGAAGAAGCATTGGCCTTTGTAGATGATCTGAATGTGAACCCGTCATTTACATTTAATTGGTCCGAGGATAAAATTGAATTCCTAGATTTTTTTAATATGAGGGATGTGAGGGGAAACATTGTAACGTCCACTTTTCTTAAAGAACAATGTTCCCCCTCAGCAGCTAACTTAAATACATCAGTGCCCATTTACAACAATGGCTTAAACATATCCCATATGGCAAAAATTGTCCTAAGGATGAAAATTTCCAGATGGAAGCGCGGATACCTGATAATAGGTTTAGAGACGAGGGCTATCCAAAAGGCGTCCTGAAGGACTCCTTCAAGAAAATAAGTAAACTACAACATGATGATTGTCTGAATAAAATAGAAGCAATTAGGAGACAAAGCTGTGAGAGTGATGCACAGGGAGGGTTTGGATACACATCTAGTTTTGTCACCACTTTTGCACAATCCCATCAATCAGTAAAAAAACTTCTGAAAAAATACTGTTTTTTTTATTAATAAATGACCTGGTTGTATCTGTGATGGTGCCAAAAAATCCTAATATAATTTTTAGAATAAGCAGAAATATAAAAAATATTGCACCAAGTAAAATAAAAAAATTGGAATTAAGTTTTGAGGAGGTGACAAAAGAAAAGAGGAGAAATATTAATAGGATGAGATAGAGGGGCACATTTCGGTGTGGAACTCCCAGGTCTATGTGTTGTGCAATGATCCCAATGTATTGTAATAAATGTTATTGTAATGTTACAGAGAAATTCCCTGCTGATCAGCCTCTGAATTGTATGTCTATGTTTGTTATATACTTTTTGGAGTGTAATTGTAGGCTTCAATATGTAGGTCGTACAATACAGGAAGTACACAATTGGATGAATAAGCATAGACACAACATCGGTAATGGGGTTGTGAATCAAAGTCTTTCTAATCCTTTTGCCTTGGAACATTTGAGGGATCCTAGTAGTCTAAAGCTTGCTATAACTGAACAGATTCATTTCAGTATTTCAGATTGTTTCATGGGCTGATCAACAGGGAGTCCTTCTGAATCTTTATTTTGGCTACATTAGCACCAGAGGGTTTGAATTTGTCTCTAAAATAGGCCTCTAAATGAATGTGTCTGATTTTTGGTTTAAGATGGGTATTAATGAATCAAATAAATATAAACACATACATTAAGAAGGAATAACGAAGTATAAAATTAAAAATGTAAATAAAATAATATAGATACATTTAATTAGAATAATTACATGTATGTATGGATATTTTTGCCACATATCCTTTAATGGACAGGAGGGGGTTAATGGAGCAAAGAATGGAAAAAGTATATCTAAAGAGATATGATGGAAAAATTGATTCTGGATAATATATATACCCTGGAGGTTATTTGATGTGTTCTCTACACAATATGAAAGGAATGGATTAATATCTGCTATAATTGATTATTTTGTGGGATATTGAAATAATATATTTTTCTGGTTCATTTCAACTAATATCATGTTTTTTTAATGGGTAAGAAGGGGTTAATGGAGCAAAGAATGGAAAAAAATCTGTCTGAGTGGATATGATTGAAAAATTGATTTTAGTTTACGGAGTCTGGAATTTTTTGGATGTGTTCTCTATCCAAAAGGAATGTAATGAAGTTAAACCTGGTATAATTGATTGTGGGATATTGAAATAATGTGTCTTTCTGTGACGTTTTAATTGATATCATGTGTTATTTATAATGGTATTAAGCTAACTATGGTTAACCTATAAAACATTTCAATTAGTTTTTTTAACATATGCACCTAAAGAAGGAGGCAGACCATCTCCGAAATGCATAGTGCTTGTATACATTTATTTTTTATGAAAATATTTTATAACATTTTTTTATTTTTCTAATAATTTGCTCTGGCTCACTCCTGACCAATAGCTCAACACTGGTAAGTCCATTTTTTTTCCTGATTCTTGCATGTTCATTTACAATATAAACTTACCTTCATTCACCAATTTATTAACCCATTAAACACCCCTGCAGGTGGAACATAATCCACATGACATCCTACGATGATCCTGGATCTACTACATGCAGCTACAGTGATGGAAAGTGCAACCACTTACGGCAGTTTCTGTGACACACTGACAGTAGTGGGGCCCCGGCTGTGAGAATCAATGATGTTAGTAAGGTCACCGGAGTTCCTATGGTTCCATGTGTGACTGTTGATGATCCCGCTGCTGGATTACCTGACTCCCGGATTGCAGGACACAGCAGCACATAAGTCTGGCAATCTAGCAGTCACAGCAGTCCAGCAATCTGGCAGTCAGGAAATCGGAGTTCACACTCGGGGCTCCCTGCTGACCTTAGTGAAAGTTGAACCCGCGGCCGGATTGCTGGACTGTTGGATTGTGGTATACTGCTGCTTGGCAATCTGGGAGAGGGTTTCCCTTTTACTGAGGGCAATGGGGACCGAGTGTGATCTCCAGTAACCTGACTGCTGGATTGTCGGATTTCAGGGCCCAGCAGTCTGGCAATCCAGCAGGGGCTTCAACTGTCACTAAGAGCATCAAATTCAACTTTCACTAAGACCCCACTGTGACCTCCAGCGACCTGACTGCCAGATTGTTGATTTGCAGGAAATGGTGGCACAGTAGCCTGGCAATTGAGCAGTCAGTTCACTGGAGTTCAAACTTTTGGTAACCAGCTGCTCTCAGTGAAAGTGGAAACCGCTGCCGGATGGCCAGATTGAAGTCCCTGCTTCACACAAACAGGTCTCCTGCTGTCTTCAGTGTGTCTCAGAAGCTGCAGTGAGTGTTCCCATTTTGCCGAACTCCAGCTTCAGAATGTAGCAGAGTCAGGATCATCGTAAGACATCATGTGAATTTCATCAGATCTGTGGGGGGTGTTTTTAGAGTTGGAAAAAATCTGTCTGAGTGGATATGATAGAATAAAATTGGTGAGAAAGGGTGGTTTTTATTTGTAATAATGAATTTTTGTGCATTTGTGGGTTTTTTTTTACTTAAAGGGGTTGTTAATAGGGGGATCTCATAGACTCTTTATTACCAACCTAGGGCTTGATGGCAGCTGTGACAATACTTTGACAACATTATTCCCAGAAACCACCCAGTCAGAAATGCATCCAGGCATCTTCCCCATGCTGTTTCTATTCAGTTTCAGCATTTTCCATCCATTTCAGCATTTTTACAGCCCTCCCAGACCTACATCTAATGTTCTCTAAAACATTATTTGAGTTTCCCATTGACTTGCATTGGGATCATTATTCGTGACAAATACACAATTAGTACAAATTATTTGGCTCGAATAATCCAAACTAAAATATTTTACTCTTCTCCCATCTCTACAAGCATATAACAGGTCTTGTCAGCTGATGGAATGACACTTCAAAGCTTCAGAAAAATAAAGGCACAGGAATCTGAGTTCAGTGGTGCAGAATTACTTTTTGAAGTGTCTCTTTGTAGCTTTCAAGTGTTGTCCCTTCAGCTAATGAGCTCTGTGAAATGCTTTCTGAAAACAAGCAGTACATGACAGTGCTTGTCAGCTGAAGGGAGGGCATTGGCAGACTCAGGCCGAAGTGAAGAGTAGAGTCTGATTTGAACATGCATGCTCAGGCTGTTGTTACCCAATGAGACATACCCCACCTATGACGTGTGCTGCTCAGGCTAGGTTCACATTTCCATTGTTTTGCATCAGTCACATGCGTTGCTTGACGCTTGTGACTGATGCGTTGTACAACAGATGACAAGAATAGAATTTATTGTCGGACTTCATTGTAAAAGAGAGAGCGATCTGCTGATCATTCACAATAGCCAGCCGGCTTTTGAGAGCGAACAGATGATCTCTTGGCGGCCGGCTAATGAGAGCAATCAGCTGATCGCTCACAGCAGCAAGCCTCCGGGTGATCAGCTGATCGCTCACAGCAGCCGGCTACCGGGTGATCAGCCAATCGCTAACAGCAGCCGGCCACCGTGTGATCAGCCGATCACTCACAGCAGCCGGCCGCCGGGTGATCAGCCGATCGCTCACAGCAGCCGGCCGCCGGGTGATCAGCCGATCACTCACAGCAGCCGGCTGCTGGGTGATCAGCTGATCGTTCGGCCGCCGAGAATGTGTGCAGGCGGTGGAGTGCGGGGTGGGTGGAGCTGAGTGGGACCATGGCGCTGAGGACATCAGGTGAGTGTGTGAGTGAGTGTACATGCCGAGTGCGGGAGGGGGTGGAGCCGAGCGGGGAAGTGTCGGGCTCCCTGCACACGTAGCCAGTGTAAATATCAGGTAACTAAGCAAAGCGCATTGCTTAGTACCCCAATGTGTACCCTGGTTACGTGTGCAGGGAGCCAGAGAGAGCATGCGCAGTGAAATCCTACGAATTGCGCTGCTCAAAAAATGTTACAGGCTGCGTTCCTGCTGCCCGGAGGTCAGTTGTTCCACGACTGATCAGTCAGGCGGAGGATACAACGCAGCATCATCAGTCACAATCCGCCGCTCATACAAGTCTATGGGACCAACGGAATCCGCCAAACGGATTCCATTGTTTACCAGAGCCGCCGATTGTGACTGATACAAATTGACGGAAATGTGAACCTAGCCTTAGGTTGTCTGATTCCGATCCCGGATAGGAAGTAACTTTGTTGAATCAGAACACAGGAATATGTCACATACAAAGAGATGAGCACAGGGTAGATAATACAAGTATGTTAAGAAAATGATTATTAGGGAGAGTAAGGTCAAATGACAAGGAGTTGACATAGTAGTGGAAAACCTCTTTAAAGTAGTGGTCTAAAGTCAAACTAAATTTCATGCTAAATCCCTATTTAGTGCTGGATTATAAACTATTTTCTAATATAGATGTATTGAAAGTCATCTACTATTCTCTAACTACACTAACTGCTATTGTATTTTTTTCCTATTTCCTGTGTGATGACGATTCATTTGAGAATAACCGTGCACACTGGGACACACAAATGATGCATCATCAGATCAAAGGGCAGAGGACACGGTGACTGCCATAGCCCCTGCTCATCCCTGAAACGAAGCATCATCAGTGACACTCATATCAGGGGCTCGACTCATCCAAGCTTGGTCTCTGCCTGCTGTGTCCCTGACTTTGAACTGTGCACTGTGTGATCTGCACAGTGACAGCATCCACTTTATCAGTTTAGTAATAATAAGCTGGAATCTGAGCATAGTGAGAATATTCATCATGCAGGAGACTAGTGCAACCCCTGCTAGTGACATCACTTGGCTCCTGCATGGCGAGTATTCTGACACTGCTCTATTGCTGGTTGATTGCTGATTTGAACACAGTGCACAGCGAACAGGGACACAGCAGGGACCAAGCAGGAATGAGCATAGCCCCTGAAACGAGCATTACTGATGATACTTCTTCCCTCTGCTCTGATGACACTTTGTTTGAGTATATCAGCATGCACTGAGATTCTCAAATGACATGGAAATAGGAAAAAATAGAATAGCAGTTAGACAGTATTGTTAGGGGATGTAAGGGAATTTTTAATACAAGTATATAAGAAAATAGCTGATAATATGGTACTATATAGATAGGGATTTAGAATGAAACCTAAGCCTGCTTTACACATTGCAATTTCACATATGATATCGTATGCGATTTGCAATGCCCCCATCGTATGTGCAGCACAATTCAATTTGTTGAACGTGCCGCACAAACGATTAACCCCCATCACACGTACTTACCTTCCATACGACCTCGATGTGGGTGGCGAACATCCACTTCCTGGAGTGGGAGGGACGTTCGGCGTCACATCGACATCACGCGGCAGGCAGCCAATAGAAGGGGGGGCGGACCTGAGCGGGATGTAAACATCCTGCCCACCTCCTTCCTTCCACATTGTGGGCCGGGAGCCGTAGGACGCAGGTAAGATCTTTTCATCGTTCCCGGGGTGTCACACACTGCAATGTGTGATACCCCGGATACGATAAACAATCTGACGTGCAATTCTAGAGAAAGGTACGATGTGTATGCGATGAACATTTTACCGTTCAATCGTAATCGCACGTACCTGTCACACACTGCAATGTACCTTACGATGCCGGATGTGCGTCACTTACGACTTGACCCCGTCGACACATTGTAAGATACATTGCAGCGTGTAAAGCAGGCTTTAGTCTGAATTTAGACCACCACTTTATATTTTCTGGGTCCAAGTTGTGGCTGCATGAAGTGTCTTGATGCTGACCAGCATCAAGGAATTCTATTCACCGTAGCACACAACAACCTAATGGTATGCTGTCTTCAGTAAAGTAAAGTTGCTTCAAGGTGATATAACAGCATTACAGTGGTCAGCTTTTCTCTTTTTATTTATTTATCTAGCTACAACAAAGTAGTTATGAAAGGGATTATGTCCACTTTACCAATTAATTACAGGTGAATGTAATGATTTTTCATTAAATCGACTTTTCATCTATCACTGTTAAACTAATGTCATCAAACCTTGATGTTCACTTTAGATATGTCAATAGCTGTCTACAAATTGCCAGCTACTTTGGGAGCACTTGTAATGTATTAATCAAATGATAACATTGCTCTCTGCAAGGTCTTAGCAAACTGGCATAAGAACATATTTTGTGTGGCTATTGTTATCTTATGAAAATTATTACTCAGTATTAAAAAAAAAAATAAAATATATATATATATATATATATATATGTATATGTATATATATATATATATATATATATATATATATATATATATATATTATATAAAGCTGAATGTGCGTGTGTATGTGCGTGTGTGTATGTGTATGTCCGGGATTGGCATCTGCAACGTCGCAGCAACAGCCACAAAATTTTGTACACTCACACTTCTGGAGCCCGAGAGCGTCATAGCCTATGTTTTGAGGGGAAATTTTAACCCCGCACTTTACAATTATTCGCCAAAAAACCTGCCTCCATTAAAGCGAATGGAGCTGGGAGCCACAGTGCAGCCAGAACTTCAGAAGAATGCGCAGCCACGCCCTTATATGGAATGTTGGCGTGTCACAGAGACAGACACTGGGAAAGAGACAGAGGGAAAGAGGGAAAAAGACAGACAGGGAAAGAGAGGGAAAGAGACAGAGATAGATAGACAGACAGGGAAAGAGATAGATAGACAGACAGGGAAAGAGGTTGAGACAGAAGGAGAAAGAGACAGAGACAGTCAGAGACAGACAGGGAAAGAGACAGACAGACAAAGAGAGAGAGACACAGATATATACAGAGGGGGAGACAGACAGAGAATGGGAGAGAAACAGAGACAGTTACTATCCCGGGAAGCGGATATTGTGTGCAGAATAAATATTTGTTAATACATTCTATTTTGTTAACAACAGTTATTAACCCGGGCGAAGCCGGGAAGTACAGCTAATATATGTATATACTGTGTATATACACTACAGTTCAAAAGTTTAGGGTCACTTAGATATTTCAATTTTTTGAAAGAGAAGCACATTTTGTTTTCAATGAAGCTAACATTAAATTAAAAAGAAATCAACTCTATACATTGTTAATGTCATAAATGAGTATTCTAGCTGCAAATGTCTGGTTTTTAATTTAATATCTACATATGTGTATAGAGGTCCATTTCCAAGAACCATCACTCCAGTGTTCTAATGGTACTTTGTGTTTGCTAACTGTGTTAAAAGGCTAATGAATGTTTAGAAATCCCTTGAAAACCGTTGTGCAAGTATGTTAGCACCGCTGAAAACAGTTTTGCTGATTAGAGAAGCGATAAAACTGACCTTTCTTTGAGCTAGTTGAGAATCTGGAGCATTACATTTGTTGGTTCCATTAAACTCTCAAAATGGCCAGAAAAAAAGAACTTTCATGTAAAAATCAACAGTCTATTCTTGTTCTCAGAAATGAAGACTATTCCATGCGAGAAATTGACAAGAAACTGAAGATTTCGTACAACGGTGTGAACTACTCCCTTCAGAGGAGAGCACAAACAGGCTCTAACCAGAGTAGAAAGAGAAGTGGGAGGCCCCACTGCACAACTGAGCAACAAGACAAGTGCATTAGAGTCTCTAGTTTGAGAAATCGACGCCTCACAGGTCTTCAACTGACAGATTCTTTAAATAGTACCCGCAAAACACCAGTGTCGACATCTACAGTGAAGAGGCGACTCCGGGATGCTGGCCTTCAGGGCAGAGTGGCAAAGAAAAAGCCATATCTGATACTGGCTAATAAGAAAAGATTTATATGGGAAAAAGAACAGACATTGGACAGAGGAA
This sequence comes from Anomaloglossus baeobatrachus, assembly GCF_048569485.1. Lineage (NCBI taxonomy): Eukaryota > Metazoa > Chordata > Amphibia > Anura > Aromobatidae > Anomaloglossus > Anomaloglossus baeobatrachus. The sequence goes on from NC_134353.1 coordinate 518,985,575, forward strand.
GATTGGAAAAAAGTGTTAAGGACAGACAAATCAAAGTTTGAGGTGTTTGGATCACACAGAAGAACATTTGTGAGACGTAGAACTACTGAAAAGATGCTGGAAGAGTGCCAGCCGCCATCTGTCAAACATGGTAAAGGTAATGTGATGCTCTGGGGTTGCTTTGGTGCTGGTAAAGTAGGAGATTTGTACAATGTAAAATTTGAATAAGGAAGGCTATCACTCCATTTTGCAATGCCATGCCATACCCTGTAGTATGCCATGCCATGCCATGCCATACCCTGTACTACAGTGCTTGATTGTGGCCAATTTCAACCTACAACAGGACAATGACCCAAAGCACACCTCCAAATTATGCATGAACTATTTAAGGAAGAAGCAGGCAGCTGGTATTCTATCCGTAATGGAGTGGCCAGCCCAGTCACCAGATCTCAACCCTATTGAGCTGTTGTGGGAGCAACTTTACCATATGGTATGCAAAAGTGCCCATCAAGCCAATCCAACTTGTGGGAGGGTATTCTGGAAGCATGGGGTGAAATATCTCCAGATTACCTTAGCAAATTAACAGCTACAAGCCAAAGGTCTGCAAAGCTGGAATTGCTGCAAAGGGAGTATTCTTTGACGAAAGAAAAGTTTGAAGGAGAAAATTTATTTATTTCAAGTAAAAATCTTTACTTCCAACCTCGACAATGTCTGGACTATATTTTATATGCATTATGCAACTCATTTGATAAATAAAAGTATGTTTTTTTCATAGAAAAGATGAAATTGTCTTGGTAACCCCAAACTTTTGAAGTATAGTATATATATATATATATATATATATATATATATATATATATATATATGTACATTGTATATATACAGTAGGTGAAGTAAGTATTGAACCACTTTTCTAAGTAAATATACTTCTAAAGGTGCTATTGACATGAATTTCTGACCGGACATCGGTAACATCTCAATCCACACAGGCAGAGAAATGTTCAAAAATATAGTGATGTGTAATAATGACAAATGACATAGGGAGAAAGTATTGAACACGCTTATTGAAATTTATTTAATACTTTGTAGAAAAGCCTTTGTTAATGACAGCTTCAAGACGATGCCTGTATGAAGAAACTAGTCACTTGCATTGCTCAGGTGTGATTTTTGCTGATTCATTTGATTTAAAATATTTATGTTATCTCCTAGACCTTTAAAAAGCACCCATGCTAACATATTTAAATGCCACTGCCATATTTAAGTGGTTTAACTATAGTGATTTCAGCATGCTCAAATATAATTCTAAAACAGAAGTCTCACATGAAGCAAGCTTTATTCAAAACCTTCTTCATATTTTTTTAATTCAACTATGATGAAAATGTATTGTATACTTTTACTAATTAAACTGTTTTAATACTCATTATATACTTGATCATTTTCCGTGATATTCATATTTGTAGTGTGAGTGCTAGAGATGAGCGAACCGGTCGTGGTTCGGCTCGAGTTCGGTTCGTCGAACGGAGGTCCCGTTCGAGTTCGGTTCGTCGAACGTTCGACGAACCGAACTCGAACCGCTTAGGAAACAATGGCAGGCATTCACAAACACATAAAAACACCTAGAAAACACCCTCAAAGGTGTCCAAAAAGTGACAAACAACTCACAACACAACACAAACACATGGAAAAGTGACAAGGACATATACTCATGCGAAAACAAAAGAGCTGGACAAGGAAAAAGAGGAGGAGACACAGATATAGGCATGGCACGCCCTTCTAAAATCATGTAAAACACCGCAAGGTAACTGCAAGCAGAGTCTCCCTTTTTTCCAAAAATTGGGCCACACAGACACCCACCCCCTTCAGTGGCAGCAGTTGTGCACCAGTTGTACACTTCACAGGTACATTTGCATCAAGCACATTCAAAAATACGCCATCCTTATCCGTCCCCAGGATGACACCGGGGTAGGTAGCAAAGTCTTTCCTGATCCCAGCTCTATTCATCTTGGCTCCTTTTTAAAAACACTGTAAGCAAGGGTTACTCCAAGCGGAGTCTCCCTTTTTTCCAAAAATTGGGTCCTACACACACCCACCCCTTCAGTGGCAGCAGTTGTGCCCCAGTTGTATACTTCACAGCTAGATTTGCATCAAGCACATTCAAAAATACGCCATTCTTAACTGTCCCCAGGATGACACCGGGGTAGGTAGCAAAGTCTTTCCTGATCCAAGCTCTGTTCATCTTGGCTTCTTTTTAAAAACACTGTAAGCAAGGGTTATTCCAAGCGGAGTCTCCCTTTTTTCCAAAAATTGGGCCCCACAGACACACCCACCCCTTCAGTGGCAGCAGTTGTGCCCCAGTTGTACACTTCACAGCTAGATTTGCATCAAGCACATTCAAAAATACGCCAATCTTAACCGTCCCCAGGATGACACCGGGGTAGGTAGCAAAGTCTTTCCTGATCCCAGCTCTGTTCATCTTGGCTCCTTTTTAAAAACACTGTAAGCAAGGGTTACTCCAAGCGGAGTCTCCCTTTTTTCCAAAAATTGGGCCCCACAGACACATCCAGCCCTTCAGTGGCAGCAGTTGTGCCCCAGTTGTACACTTCACAGCTAGATTTGCATCAAGCACATTCAAAAATACGCCATTCTTATTCGTCCCCAGGATGACACCGGGGTAGGTAGATAAAGTCTTTGCTGAACCATGACTTGTTCATCTTGGCTCCTTTTTAAAAACACTATAAGCAAGGGTTACTCCAAGCGGAGTCTCTCTTTTTTCCAAAAATTGGGCTCCACACACACCCACCCCTTCAGTGGCAGCAGTTGTGCCCCAGTTGTACACTTCACAGCTAGATTTGCATCAAGCACATTCAAAAATACGCCATTCTTAACTGTCCCCAGGATGACACCGGGGTAGGTAGCAAAGTCTTTCCTGATCCCAGCTCTGTTCTTCTTCGCTCCTTTTTAAAAACACTGTAAGCAAGGGTTACTCCAAGCGGAGTCTCACTTTTTTCCAAAAATTGGGCCCCACACACACCCACCCCTTCAGTGGCAGCAGTTGTGCCCCAGTTGTACACTTCACAGCTAGATTTGCATCAAGCACATTCAAAAATACGCCATTCTTAACCGTCCCCAGGATGACACCGGGGTAGGTAGATAAAGTCTTTGCTGAACCATGACTTGTTCATCTTGGATCATTTTTAAAAACAATGTAAGCAAGGGTTACTCCAAGCGGAGTCTCCCTTTTTTCCAAAAATTGGGCCCCACACAAACCCACCCCTTCATTGGCAGCAGTTGTGCCCCAGTTGTACACTTCACAGCTAGATTTGCAACAAGTACATTCAAAAATACGCCATTCTTAACTGTCCCCAAGATGACACCGGGGTAGGTAGCAAAGTCTTTCCTGATCCCAGCTCTGTTCATCTTGGCTCCTTTTTAAAAACACTGTAAGCAAGGGTTACTCCAAGCGGAGTCTCCCTTTTTTCCAAAAATTGGGCCCCACACACACCCACCCCTTGAGTGGCAGCAGTTGTGCCCCAGTTGTACACTTCACAGCTAGATTTGCATCAAGCACATTCAAAAATACGCCATTCTTAACCGTCCCCAGGATGACACCGGGGTAGGTAGATAAAGTTTTTGCTGAACCATGACTTGTTCATCTTGGATCATTTTTAAAAACAATGTAAGCAAGGGTTACTCCAAGCGGAGTCTCCCTTTTTTCCAAAAATTGGGCCCCACACACACCCACCCCTTCATTGGCAGCAGTTGTGCCCCAGTTGTACACTTCACAGCTAGATTTGCAACAAGTACATTCAAAAATACGCCATTCTTAACTGTCCCCAAGATGACACCGGGGTAGGTAGCAAAGTCTTTCCTGATCCCAGCTCTGTTCATCTTGGCTCCTTTTTAAAAACACTGTAAGCAAGGGTTACTCCAAGCGGAGTCTCCTTTTTTTTTCAAAAATTGGGCCCCACACACACCCACACCTTCAGTGGCAGCAGTTGTGCCCCAGTTGTACACCTCAAAGCTAGATTTGCATCCAGCACATTCAAAAATACGCCATTCTTAACCGTCCCCAGGATGACACCGGGGTAGGTAGATAAAGTCTTTGCTGAACCATGAGTTGTTCATCTTGGCTCCTTTTTAAAAACACTGTAAGCAAGGGTTACTCCAAGCGGAGTCTCCCTTTTTTCCAAAAATTGGGTCCCACACACACCCACCCCTTCAGTGGCAGCAGTTGTGCCCCAGTTTTACACTTCACAGCTAGATTTGCATCAAGCACATTCAAAAATACGCCATTCTTAACCGTCCCCAGGATGCCACCGGGGTATGTAGATAAAGTCTTTGCTGAACCATGACTTGTTCATCTTGGATTATTTTTAAACACAATGTAAGCAAGGGTTACTCCAAGCGGAGTCTCCCTTTTTTCCAAAAATTGGGCCCCACACACACACCCACCCCTTCAGTGGCAGCAGTTGTGCCCCAGTTGTACACATCACAGCTAGATTTGCATCAAGCACATTCAAAAATACGCCGTTCTTAACCGTCCCCAAGATGACACCGGGGTAGGTAGCAAAGTCTTTCCTGATCCACGCTCTGTTCATCTTGGCTCCTTTTTAAAAACACTGTAAGCAAGGGTTACTCCAAGCGGAGTCTCCCTTTTTTCCAAAACTTGGGCCCCACACACACCCACCCCTTCATTGGCAGCAGTTGAGCCCCTGTTGTAGACTACACAGCTAGATTTGCATCAAGCACTTTCAAAAAAACGTCATTCTTAACCGTCCCCAGGATGACACCGGGGTAGGTAGATAAAGTCTTTGCTGAACCATGACTTGTTCATCTTAGCTCCTTTTTAAAAACACTGTAAGCAAGGGTTACTCCAAGCTGAGTCTCCTTTTTTCCAAAAATTGGGCCTCACAGACACACCCACCCCTTCAGTGGCAGCAGTTGTGCCCCAGTTGTACACTTCACAGCTAGATTTGCATCAAGCACATTCAAAAATACGCCATTCTTAACTGTCCCCAAGATGACACCGGGGTAGGTAGCAAAGTCTTTCCTGATCCCAGCTCTGTTCATCTTGGCTCCTTTTTAAAAACACTGTAAGCAAGGGTTACTCCAAGCGGAGTCTCCCTTTTTTCCAAAAATTGGGCCCCACACACACCCACCCCTTGAGTGGCAGCAGTTGTGCCCCAGTTGTACACTTCACAGCTAGATTTGCATGAAGCACATTCAAAAATACACCATTCTTAGCGTTCCCCAGGATGACACCGGGGTAGGTAGATAAAGTTTTTGCTGAACCATGACTTGTTCATCTTGGATCATTTTTAAAAACAATGTAAGCAAGGGTTACTCCAAGCGGAGTCTCCCTTTTTTCCAAAAATTGGGCCCCACACACACCCACCCCTTCATTGGCAGCAGTTGTGCCCCAGTTGTACACTTCACAGCTAGATTTGCAACAAGTACATTCAAAAATACGCCATTCTTAACTGTCCCCAAGATGACACCGGGGTAGGTAGCAAAGTCTTTCCTGATCCCAGCTCTGTTCATCTTGGCTCCCTTTTAAAAACACTGTAAGCAAGGGTTACTCCAAGCGGAGTCTCCCTTTTTTCCAAAAATTGGGCCCCACACACACCCACCCCTTCAGTGGCAGCAGTTGTGCCCCAGTTGTACACTTCACAGCTAGATTTGCATCAAGCACATTAAAAAATACGCCATTCTTAACCTTCCCCAGGATGACACCGGGGTAGGTAGCAAAATTTTTCCTGATCCCAGTTCTGTTCATCTTGGATCATTTTTAAAAACAATGTAAGCAAGGGTTACTCCAAGCGGAGTCTCCCTTTTTTTCCAAAAATTGGGCCCCACAGACACCCACCCCTTCAGTGGCAGCAGTTGTGCCCCAGTTGTACACCTCACAGCTAGATTTGCATCCAGCACATTCAAAAATACGCCATTCTTAACCGTCCCCAGGATGACACCGGGGTAGGTAGATAAAGTCTTTGCTGAACCATGAGTTGTTCATCTTGGCTCCTTTTTAAAAACACTGTAAGCAAGGGTTACTCCAAGCGGAGTCTCCCTTTTTTCCAAAAATTGGGCCCCACACACACCCACCCCTTCAGTGGCAGCAGTTGTGCCTCAGTTTTACACTTCACAGCTAGATTTGCATCAAGCACATTCAAAAATACGCCATTCTTAACCGTCCCCAGGATGACACCGGGGTATGTAGATAAAGTCTTTGCTGAACCATGACTTGTTCATCTTGGATTATATTTAAATACAATGTAAGCAAGGGTTACTCCAAGCGGAGTCTCCCTTTTTTCCAAAAATTGGGCCCCACACACACACACCCACCCCTTCAGTGGCAGCAGTTGTGCCCCAGTTGTACACTTCATAGCTAGATTTGCATCAAGCACATTCAAAAATACGCCATTCTTAACTGTCCCCAAGATGACACCGGGGTAGGTAGCAAAGTCTTTCCTGATCCCAGCTCTGTTCATCTTGGCTCCTTTTTAAAAACACTGTAAGCAAGGGTTACTCCAAGCGGAGTCTCCCTTTTTTCCAAAAATTGGGCCCCACACACACCCACCCCTTGAGTGGCAGCAGTTGTGCCCCAGTTGTACACTTCACAGCTAGATTTGCATCAAGCACATTCAAAAATACACCATTCTTAGCGTTCCCCAGGATGACACCGGGGTAGGTAGATAAAGTCTTTGCTGAACCATGACTTGTTCATCTTGGATCATTTTTAAAAACAATGTAAGCAAGGGTTACTCCAAGCGGAGTCTCCCTTTTTTCCAAAAATTGGGCTCCACACACACCCACCCCTTCAGTGGCAGCAGTTGTGCCCCAGTTGTACACTTCACAGCTAGATTTGCATCAAGCACATTCAAAAATACGCCATTCTTAACCGTCCCCAGGATGACACCGGGGTAGGTAGATAAAGTCTTTGCTGAACCATGACTTGTTCATCTTGGATCATTTTTAAAAACAATGTAAGCAAGGATTACTCCAAGCGGAGTCTCCCTTTTTTCCAAAAATTGGGCCCCACACACACCCACCACTTCATTGGCAGCAGTTGAGCCCCTGTTGTACACTACACAGCTAGATTTGCCTCAAGCACATTCAAAAAAAACGTCATTCTTAACCGTCCCCAGGATGACACCGGGGTAGGTAGATAAAGTCTTTGCTGAACCATGACTTGTTCATCTTAGCTCCTTTTTAAAAACACTGTAAGCAAGGGTCACTCCAAGCGGAGTCTCCCTTTTTTCCAAAAATTGGGCCCCACACACACCCACCCCTTCAGTGGCAGCAGTTGTGCCCCAGTTGTACACTTCACAGCTAGATTTGCATCAAGCACATTCAAAAATACGCCATTCTTAACCGTCCCCAGGATGACACCGGGGTAGGTAGCAAAGTCTTTCCTGATCCCAGCTGTGTTCATCTTGGCTCCTTTTTAAAAACACTGTAAGCAAGGGTTACTCCAAGCGGAGTCTCCCTTTTTTCCAAAAATTGTGCCCCCAGACACACCCACCCCTTGAGTGGCAGCAGTTGTGCCCCAGTTGTACACTTCACAGCTAGATTTGCATCAAGCACACTCAAAAATACGCCATTCTTAACCGTCCCCAGGATGACACCGGGGTAGGTAGCAAAGTCTTTCCTGATCCCAGTTCTGTTCATCTTGGCTCCTTTTTAAAAACACTGTAAGCAAGGGTTACTCCAAGCGGAGTCTCCTTTTTTTCCAAAAATTGGGCCCCACACACACCCACCCCTTCAGAGGCAGCAGTTGTGCCCCAGTTGTACACTTCACAGCTAGATTTGCATCAAGCACATTCAAAAATACGCCATTCTTAACCGTCCCCAGGATGACACCGGGGTAGGTAGCAAAGTCTTTCCTGATCCCAGCTGTGTTCATCTTGGCTCCTTTTTAAAAACACTGTAAGCAAGGGTTACTCCAAGCGGAGTCTCCCTTTTTTCCAAAAATTGGGCCCCCAGACACACCCACCCCTTGAGTGGCAGCAGTTGTGCCCCAGTTGTACACTTCACAGCTAGATTTGCATCAAGCACATTCAAAAATACGCCATTCTTAACCGTCCCCAGGATGACACCGGGGTAGGTAGATAAAGTCTTTGCTGAACCATGACTTGTTCATCTTGGATCATTTTTAAAAACAATGTAAGCAAGGGTTACTCCAAGCGGAGTCTCCCTTTTTTCCAAAAATTGGGCCCCACACACACCCACCCCTTCATTGGCAGCAGTTGTGCCCCAGTTGTACACTTCACAGCTAGATTTGCATCAAGCACATTCAAAAATACGCCATTCTTAACCGTCCCCAAGATGACACCGGGGTAGGTAGCAAAGTCTTTCCTAATCCCAGCTCTGTTCATCTTAGCTCCTTTTTAAAAACACTGTAAGCAAGGGTTACTCCAAGCGGAGTCTCCTTTTTTCCAAAAATTGGGCCCCACAGACACACCCACCCCTTTAGTGGCAGCAGTTGTTCCCCAGTTGTACACTTCACAGCTAGATTTGCATCAAGTACATTCAAAAATACGCCATTCTTAACTGTCCCCAAGATGACACCGGGGTAGGTAGCAAAGTCTTTCCTGATCCCAGCTCTGTTCATCTTGGCTCCTTTTTAAAAACACTGTAAGCAAGGGTTACTCCAAGCGGAGTCTCCCTTTTTTCCAAAAATTGGGCCCCACACACACCCACCCCTTCAGTGGCAGCAGTTGTGCCCCAGTTGTACACTTCACAGCTAGATTTGCATCAAGCACATTAAAAAATACGCCATTCTTAACTGTCCCCAAGATGACACCGGGGTAGGTAGCAAAGTCTTTCCTAATCCCAGCTCTGTTCATTTTGGCTCCTTTTTAAAAACACTTTAAGCAAGGGTTACTCCAAGCGGAGTCATCCTTTTTTTTCAAAAATTGGGCCCCACACACACCCACCCCTTCAGTGGCAACAGTTGTGCCCCAGTTGTACACCTCACAGCTAGATTTGCATCCAGCACATTTAAAAATGCACCATTCTTAACCATCCCCAGGATGACACCGGGGTAGGTAGATAAAGTCTTTGCTGAACCATGAGTTGTTCATCTTGGCTCCTTTTTAAAAACACTGTAAGCAAGGTTTACTCCAAGCGGAGTCTCCCTTTTTTCCAAAAATTGGGCCCCACACACACCCACCCCTTCAGTGGCAGCAGTTGTGCCCCAGTTTTACACTTAACAGCTAGATTTGCATCAAGCACATTCAAAAATACGCCATTCTTAACCGTCCCCAGGATGCCACCGGGGTATGTAGATAAAGTCTTTGCTGAACCATGACTTGTTCATCTTGGATTATTTTTAAACACAATGTAAGCAAGGTTTACTCCAAGCGGAGTCTCCCTTTTTTCCAAAATTTGGGCCCCACACACACCCACCCCTTCAGTGGCAGCAGTTGAGCCCCAGTTGTACACTTCACAGCTAGATTTGCATCAAGCACATTCAAAAATACGCCGTTCTTAACCGTCCCCAAGATGACACCGGGGTAGGTAGCAAAGTCTGTCCTGATCCCAGCTCCGTTCATCTTGGCTCCTTTTTAAAAACACTGTAAGCAAGGGTTACTCCAAGCGGAGTCTCCCTTTTTTCCAAAATTTGGGCCCCACACACACCCACCCCTTCAGTGGCAGCAGTTGTGCCCCAGTTGTACACTTCACAGCTAGATTTGCATCAAGCACATTTTTAAAAATACGCCATTCTTAACCGTCCCCAGGATGACACCGGGGTAGGTAGATAAAGTATTTGCTGAACCATGACTTGTTCATCTTGGATCATTTTTAAAAGCAATGTAAGCAAGGGTTACTCCAAGCGGAGTCTCCCTTTTTTCCAAAAATTGGGCCCCACACACACACCCACCCCTTCAGTGGCAGCAGTTGTGCCCCAGTTGTACACTTCACAGCTAGATTTGCATCAAGCACATTCAAAAATACGCCGTTCTTAACCGTCCCCAAGATGACACCAGGGTAGGTTGCAAAGTCTTTCCTGATCCCAGCTCTGTTCATCTTGGCTTCTTTTTAAAAACACAGTAAGCAAGGGTTACTCCAAGCGGAGTCTCCCTTTTTTCCAAAAATTGGGCCCCCAGACACACCCACCCCTTCAGTGGCAGCAGTTGTGCCCCAGTTGTACACTTCACAGCTAGATTTGCATCAAGCACATTCAAAAATACGCCATTCTTAACCGTCCCCAGGATGACACCGGGGTAGGTAGATAAAGTCTTTGCTGAACCATGACTTGTTCATCTTGGATCATTTTTAAAAACAATGTAAGCAAGGGTTACTCCAAGCGGAGTCTCCCTTTTTTCCAAAAATTGGGCCCCACAGACACCCACCCCTTCAGTAGCAGCAGTTGTGCCCCAGTTGTACACTTCACAGCTAGATTTGCATCAAGCACATTCAAAAATACGCCATTCTTAACTGTCCCCAAGATGACACTGGGGTAGGTAGCAAAGTCTTTCCTGATCCCAGCTCTGTTCATCTTGGCTCCTTTTTAAAAACACTGTAAGCAAGGGTTACTCCAAGCGGAGTCTCCCTTTTTTCCAAAAATTGGGCCCCACACACACCCACCCCTTCAGTGGCAGAAGTTGTGCCCCAGTTGTACACTTTACAGCTAAATTTGCATCAAGCACATTAAAAAATACGCCATTCTTAACCTTACCCAGGATAACACCGGGGTAGGTAGCAAAGTCTTTCCTGATCCCAGTTCTGTTCATCTTGGCTCCTTTTTAAAAACACTGTAAGCAAGGGTTACTCCAAGTGGAGTCTCCCTTTTTTCCAAAAATTGGGCCCCAAACACACCCACCCCTTCAGTGGCAGCAGTTGTGCCCCAGTTGTACACTTCACAGCTAGATTTGCATCAAGCACATTCAAAAATACGCCATTCTTAACCGTCCCCAGGATGACACCGGGGTAGGTAGCAAAGTCTTTCCTGATCCCAGCTGTGTTCATCCGGGCTCCTTTTTAAAAACACTGTAAGCAAGGGTTAATCCAAGCGGAGTCTCCCTTTTTTCCAAAAATTAGGCCCCCAGACACACCCACCCCTTGAGTGGCAGCAGTTGTGCCCCAGTTGTACACTTCACAGCTAGATTTGCATCAAGCACATTCAAAAATACGCCATTCTTAACCGTCCCCAGGATGACACCGGGGTAGGTAGATAAAGTCTTTGCTGAACCATGACTTGTTCATCTTGGATCATTTTTAAAAACAATGTAAGCAAGGGTTACTCCAAGCGGAGTCTCCCTTTTTTCCAAAAATTAAGCCCCACACACACCCACCCCTTCATTGGCAGCAGTTGTGCCCCAGTTGTACACTTCACAGCTAGATTTGCATCAAGCACATTCAAAAATACGCCATTCTTAACCGTCCCCAAGATGACACCGGGTTAGGTAGCAAAGTCTTTCCTGATCCCAGCTCTTTTCATCTTAGCTCCTTTTTAAAAACACTGTAAGCAATGGTTACTCCAAGCGGAGTCTCCCTTTTTTCCAAAAATTGGGCCCCCAGACACACCCACCCCTTCAGTGGCAGCAGTTGTGCCCCAGTTGTACACTTCACAGCTAGATTTGCATCAAGCACATTCAAAAATACGCCATTCTTAACCGTCCCCAGGATGACACCGGGGTAGGTAGCAAAGTCTTTCCTGATCCCAGCTGTGTTCATCTTGGCTCCTTTTTAAAAACACTGTAAGCAAGGGTTACTCCAAGCGGAGTCTCCCTTTTTTCCAAAAATTGTGCCCCCAGACACACCCACCCCTTGAGTGGCAGCAGTTGTGCCCCAGTTGTACACTTCACAGCTAGATTTGCATCAAGCACACTCAAAAATACGCCATTCTTAACCGTCCCCAGGATGACACCGGGGTAGGTAGCAAAGTCTTTCCTGATCCCAGTTCTGTTCATCTTGGCTCCTTTTTAAAAACACTGTAAGCAAGGGTTACTCCAAGCGGAGTCTCCCTTTTTTCCAAAAATTGGGCCCCACACACACCCACCCCTTCAGAGGCAGCAGTTGTGCCCCAGTTGTACACTTCACAGCTAGATTTGCATCAAGCACATTCAAAAATACGCCATTCTTAACCGTCCCCAGGATGACACCGGGGTAGGTAGATAAAGTCTTTGCTGAACCATGACTTGTTCATCTTGGATCATTTTTAAAAACAATGTAAGCAAGGGTTACTCCAAGCGGAGTCTCCCTTTTTTCCAAAAATTGGGCCCCACACACACCCACCCCTTCATTGGCAGCAGTTGTGCCCCAGTTGTACACTTCACAGCTAGATTTGCATCAAGCACATTCAAAAATACGCCATTCTTAACCGTCCCCAAGATGACACCGGGGTAGGTAGCAAAGTCTTTCCTAATCCCAGCTCTGTTCATCTTAGCTCCTTTTTAAAAACACTGTAAGCAAGGGTTACTCCAAGCGGAGTCTCCTTTTTTCCAAAAATTGGGCCCCACAGACACACCCACCCCTTCAGTGGCAGCAGTTGTTCCCCAGTTGTACACTTCACAGCTAGATTTGCATCAAGTACATTCAAAAATACGCCATTCTTAACTGTCCCCAAGATGACACCGGGGTAGGTAGCAAAGTCTTTCCTGATCCCAGCTCTGTTCATCTTGGCTCCTTTTTAAAAACACTGTAAGCAAGGGTTACTCCAAGCGGAGTCTCCCTTTTTTCCAAAAATTGGGCCCCACACACACCCACCCCTTCAGTGGCAGCAGTTGTGCCCCAGTTGTACACTTCACAGCTAGATTTGCATCAAGCACATTAAAAAATACGCCATTCTTAACTGTCCCCAAGATGACACCGGGGTAGGTAGCAAAGTCTTTCCTAATCCCAGCTCTGTTCATTTTGGCTCCTTTTTAAAAACACTTTAAGCAAGGGTTACTCCAAGCGGAGTCTCCCTTTTTTCCAAAAATTGGGCCCCACACACACACCCACCCCTTCAGTGGCAGCAGTTGTGCCCCAGTTGTACACTTCACAGCTAGATTTGCATCAAGCACATTCAAAAATACGCCGTTCTTAACCGTCCCCAAGATGACACCAGGGTAGGTAGCAAAGTCTTTCCTGATCCCAGCTCTGTTCATCTTGGCTTCTTTTTAAAAACACAGTAAGCAAGGGTTACTCCAAGCGGAGTCTCCCTTTTTTCCAAAAATTGGGCCCCCAGACACACCCACCCCTTCAGTGGCAGCAGTTGTGCCCCAGTTGTACACTTCACAGCTAGATTTGCATCAAGCACATTCAAAAATACGCCATTCTTAACCGTCCCCAGGATGACACCGGGGTAGGTAGATAAAGTCTTTGCTGAACCATGACTTGTTCATCTTGGATCATTTTTAAAAACAATGTAAGCAAGGGTTACTCCAAGCGGAGTCTCCCTTTTTTCCAAAAATTGGGCCCCACAGACACCCACCCCTTCAGTAGCAGCAGTTGTGCCCCAGTTGTACACTTCACAGCTAGATTTGCATCAAGCACATTCAAAAATACGCCATTCTTAACTGTCCCCAAGATGACACTGGGGTAGGTAGCAAAGTCTTTCCTGATCCCAGCTCTGTTCATCTTGGCTCCTTTTTAAAAACACTGTAAGCAAGGGTTACTCCAAGCGGAGTCTCCCTTTTTTCCAAAAATTGGGCCCCACACACACCCACCCCTTCAGTGGCAGAAGTTGTGCCCCAGTTGTACACTTTACAGCTAGATTTGCATCAAGCACATTAAAAAATACGCCATTCTTAACCTTCCCCAGGATGACACCGGGGTAGGTAGCAAAGTCTTTCCTGATCCCAGTTCTGTTCATCTTGGCTCCTTTTTAAAAACACTGTAAGCAAGGGTTACTCCAAGTGGAGTCTCCCTTTTTTCCAAAAATTGGGCCCCAAACACACCCACCCCTTCAGTGGCAGCAGTTGTGCCCCAGTTGTGCACTTCACAGCTAGATTTGCATCAAGCACATTCAAAAATACGCCATTCTTAACCGTCCCCAGGATGACACCGGGGTAGGTAGCAAAGTCTTTCCTGATCCCAGCTGTGTTCATCCGGGCTCCTTTTTAAAAACACTGTAAGCAAGGGTTAATCCAAGCGGAGTCTCCCTTTTTTCCAAAAATTAGGCCCCCAGACACACCCACCCCTTGAGTGGCAGCAGTTGTGCCCCAGTTGTACACTTCACAGCTAGATTTGCATCAAGCACATTCAAAAATACGCCATTCTTAACCGTCCCCAGGATGACACCGGGGTAGGTAGATAAAGTCTTTGCTGAACCATGACTTGTTCATCTTGGATCATTTTTAAAAACAATGTAAGCAAGGGTTACTCCAAGCGGAGTCTCCCTTTTTTCCAAAAATTAAGCCCCACACACACCCACCCCTTCATTGGCAGCAGTTGTGCCCCAGTTGTACACTTCACAGCTAGATTTGCATCAAGCACATTCAAAAATACGCCATTCTTAACCGTCCCCAAGATGACACCGGGTTAGGTAGCAAAGTCTTTCCTGATCCCAGCTCTTTTCATCTTAGCTCCTTTTTAAAAACACTGTAAGCAATGGTTACTCCAAGCGGAGTCTCCCTTTTTTCCAAAAATTGGGCCCCCAGACACACCCAACCCTTCAGTGGCAGCAGTTGTGCCCCAGTTGTACACTTCACAGCTAGATTTGCATCAAGCACATTCAAAAATACGCCATTCTTATCTGTCCCCAGGATGACACCGGGGTAGGTAGATAAAGTCTTTGCTGAACCATGACTTGTTCATCTTGGATCATTTTTAAAAACAATGTAAGCAAGGGTTACTCCAAGCGGACTCTCCCTTTTTTCCAAAAATTGGGCCCCACACACACCCACCCCTTCAGTGGCAGCAGTTGTGCCCCATTTGTACACTTCACAGCTAGATTTGCATCAAGCACATTCAAAAATACGCCATTCTTAACCGGCCACAGGTTGACACCGGGGTAGGTAGCAAAGTCTTTGCTGATTCCAGCTCTGTTCATCTTGGCTCCTTTTTAAAAAAACACTGTAAGCAAGGGTTACTCCAAGCGGAGTCTCCCTTTTTTCCAAAAATTGGGCCCCACAGACACACCCACCCCTTCAGTGGCAGCAGTTGTGCCCCATTTGTACACTTCACAGCTAGATTTGCATCAAGCACATTCAAAAATATGCCATTCTTAACCGTCCCCAGGATGACACCGGGGTAGGTAGCAAAGTCTTTCCTGATCCCAGCTCTGTTCATCTTGGCTCCTTTTTAAAAACACTGTAAGCAAGGGTTACTCGAAGTGGAGTCTCCCTTTTTTCCAAAAATTGGGCCCCACAAACACCCATTCCTTCAGTGGCAGCAGTTGTGCCCCAGTTGTACACTTCACAGCTAGATTTGCATCAAGCACATTCAAAAATACACCATTCTTAACCGTCCCCAGGATGACACCGGGGTAGGTAGATAAAGTCCTTGCTGAACCATGACTTGTTCATCTTGGATCATTTTTAAAAACACTGTAAGCAAGGGTTACTCCAAGCGGAGTCTCCCTTTTTTCCAAAAATTGGGCTCCACAGACACACCCAGCCCTTCAGTGGCAGCATTTGTGCCCCAGTTGTACACTTCACAGCTAGATTTGCATCAAGCACATTCAAAAATACGCCATTCTTACCCGTACCCAGGATGACACCGGGGTAGGTAGATAAAGTCCTTGCTGAACCATGACTTGTTCATCTTGGATCATTTTTAAAAACAATGTAAGCAAGGGTTACTCCAAGAGGAGTCTCCCTTTTTTCCAAAAATTGGGCCCCACACACACCCACCCCTTCAGTGACAGCAGTTGTGCCCCAGTTGTACACTTCACAGCTATATTTGCATCAAGCACATTCAAAAATACACCATTCTTAAACGTCCCCAGGATGATACCAGGGTAAGTAGCAAAGTCTTTCCTGATCTAAGCTCTATTCATCTTGGCTCTTTTTTAAAAACACTGTAAGCAAGGGTTACTCCAAGCGGAGTCTCCCTTTTTTCCAAAAATTGGGCCCCACAGACACACCCACCTCTTCAGTGGCAGCAGTTGTGCCCCAGTTGTACACTTCACAGCTAGATTTGCATCGAGCACATTCAAAAATACGCCATTCTTAACCGTTGCCAGGATGACACCGGGGTAGGTAGATAAAGTCTTTGCTGAACCATGACTTTTTCATCTTGGATCATTTTTAAAAACAATGTAAGCAAGGGTTACTCCAAGCGGAGTCTCCCTTTTTTCCAAAATTTGGGCCCCACACACACCCACCCCTTCAGTGGCAGTAGTTGTGCCCCAGTTGTACACTTCACAGCTAGATTTGCATCCAGCACATTCAAAAATACGCCATTCCTAACCGTCTCCAGGATGACTCCGGGGTAGGTAGATAAAGTCTTTGCTGAACCCTGACTTGTTCATCTTGGATCATTTTTAAAAACAATGTAAGCAAGGGTTACTCCAAGTGGAGTCTCCCTTTTTTTCAAAAATTGGGCCCCACACACACCCACCCCTTCCGTGGCAGCAGTTGTGCCCCAGTTGTACACATCACAGCTAGATTTGCATCAAGCACATTCAAAAATACGCCATTCTTAACCATCTCCAGGATGACACCGGGGTAGGTAGCAAAGTCTTTCCTGATCCCAGCTCTGTTCATTTTGGCTCCTTTTTAAAAACACCGTAAGCAAGGGTTACTCCAAGCGGAGTCTCGCTTTTTTCCAAAAATTGGGCCCCACAGACACACCCACCCTTTCAGTGGCAGCAGTTGTGCCCCAGTTGTACACTTCACAGCTAGATTTGCATCAAGCACATTCAAAAATACACCATTCTTAGCCTTCCCCAGGATGACACCGGGGTAGGTAGCAAAGTCTTTCCTGATCCCAGCTCTGTTCATCTTGGCTCCTTTTTAAAAACACTGTAAGCAAGGGTTACTCCAAGCGGAGCCTCCCTTTGTTCCAAAAATTGGGCCCCACAGACACACCCACCCTTTCAGTGGCAGCAGTTGTGCCCCAGTTGTACACTTCACAGCTAGATTTGCATCCAGCACATTCAAAAATACGCCATTCTTAACTGTCCCCAGGATGACACCGGGGTAGTTAGCAAAGTCTTTCCTGATCCCAGCTCTGTTCATCTTGGCTCCTTTTTAAAAACACTGTAAGCAAGGGTTACTCCAAGCGGAGTCTCCCTTTTTTCCAAAAATTGGGCCCCACACACACCCACCCCTTCAGTGGCAGCAGTTGTGCCCCAGTTGTACACTTCACAGCTAGATTTGCATCAAGCACATTCAAAAATACGCCATTCTTAGCCTTCCCCAGGATGACACCGGGGTAGGTAGCAAAGTCTTTCCTGATCCCAGCTCTGTTCATCTTGGCTCCTTTTTAAAAACACTGTAAGCAAGGGTTACTCCAAGCGGAGTCTCCCTTTTTTCCAAAAATTGGGCCGCACACACACCCACCCCTTCATTGGCAGCAGTTGTGCCCCAGTTGTACACTTCACAGCTAGATTTGCATCAAGCACATTCAAAAATACGCCATTCTTAACCGTCCCCAAGATGACACCGGGGTAGGTAGCAAAGTCTTTCCTGATCCCAGCTCTGTTCCTCTTAGCTCCTTTTTAAAAACACTGTAAGCAAGGGTTACTCCAAGCGGAGTCTCCTTTTTTCCAAAAATTGGGCCCCACAGACACACCCACCCCTTCAGTGGCAGCAGTTGTTCCCCAGTTGTACACTTCACAGCTAGATTTGCATCAAGTACATTCAAAAATACGCCATTCTTAACTGTCCCCAAGATGACACCGGGATAGGTAGCAAAGTCTTTCCTAATCCCAGCTCTGTTCATTTTGGCTCCTTTTTAAAAACACTTTAAGCAAGGGTTACTCCAAGCGGAGTCATCCTTTTTTTTCAAAAATTGGGCCCCACACACACCCACCCCTTCAGTGGCAACAGTTGTGCCCCAGTTGTACACCTCACAGCTAGATTTGCATCCAGCACATTCAAAAATACGCCATTCTTAACCGTCCCCAGGATGCCACCGGGGTATGTAGATAAAGTCTTTGCTGAACCATGACTTGTTCATCTTGGATTATTTTTAAACACAATGTAAGCAAGGTTTACTCCAAGCGGAGTCTCCCTTTTTTCCAAAATTTGGGCCCCACACACACCCACCCCTTCAGTGGCAGCAGTTGTGCCCCAGTTGTACACTTCACAGCTAGATTTGCATCAAGCACATTCAAAAATACGCCGTTCTTAACCGTCCCCAAGATGACACCAGGGTAGGTAGCAAAGTCTTTCCTGATCCCAGCTCTGTTCATCTTGGCTTCTTTTTAAAAACACAGTAAGCAAGGGTTACTCCAAGCGGAGTCTCCCTTTTTTCCAAAAATTGGGCCCCCAGACACACCCACCCCTTCACTGGCAGCAGTTGTGCCCCAGTTGTACACTTCACAGCTAGATTTGCATCAAGCACATTCAAAAATACGCCATTCTTAACCGTCCCCAGGATGACACCGGGGTAGGTAGATAAAGTCTTTGCTGAACCATGACTTGTTCATCTTGGATCATTTTTAAAAACAATGTAAGCAAGGGTTACTCCAAGCGGAGTCTCCCTTTTTTCCAAAAATTGGGCCCCACAGACACCCACCCCTTCAGTAGCAGCAGTTGTGCCCCAGTTGTACACTTCACAGCTAGATTTGCATCAAGCACATTCAAAAATACGCCATTCTTAACCGTCCCCAGGATGACACTGGGGTAGGTAGCAAAGTCTTTCCTGATCCCAGCTCTGTTCATCTTGGCTCCTTTTTAAAAACACTGTAAGCAAGGGTTACTCCAAGCGGAGTCTCCCTTTTTTCCAAAAATTGGGCCCCACACACACCCACCCCTTCAGTGGCAGAAGTTGTGCCCCAGTTGTACACTTTACAGCTAGATTTGCATCAAGCACATTAAAAAATACGCCATTCTTAACCTTCCCCAGGATGACACCGGGGTAGGTAGCAAAGTCTTTCCTGATCCCAGTTCTGTTCATCTTGGCTCCTTTTTAAAAACACTGTAAGCAAGGGTTACTCCAAGTGGAGTCTCCCTTTTTTTCAAAATTGGGCCCCAAACACACCCACCCCTTCAGTGGCAGCAGTTGTGCCCCAGTTGTGCACTTCACAGCTAGATTTGCATCAAGCACATTCAAAAATACGCCATTCTTAACCGTCCCCAGGATGACACCGGGGTAGGTAGCAAAGTCTTTCCTGATCCCAGCTGTGTTCATCCGGGCTCCTTTTTAAAAACACTGTAAGCAAGGGTTAATCCAAGCGGAGTTTCCCTTTTTTCCAAAAATTAGGCCCCCAGACACACCCACCCCTTGAGTGTCAGCAGTTGCGCCCCAGTTGTACACTTCACAGCTAGATTTGCATCAAGCACATTCAAAAATACGCCATTCTTAACCGTTCCCAGGATAACACCGGGGTAGGTAGATAAAGTCTTTGCTGAACCATGACTTGTTCATCTTGGATCATTTTTAAAAACAATGTAAGCAAGGGTTACTCCAAGCGGAGTCTCCCTTTTTTCCAAAAATTAAGCCCCACACACACCCACCCCTTCATTGGCAGCAGTTGTGCCCCAGTTGTACACTTCACAGCTAGATTTGCATCAAGCACATTCAAAAATACGCCATTCTTAACCGTCCCCAAGATGACACCGGGTTAGGTAGCAAAGTCTTTCCTGATCCCAGCTCTTTTCATCTTAGCTCCTTTTTAAAAACACTGTAAGCAATGGTTACTCCAAGTGGAGTCTCCCTTTTTTCCAAAAATTGGGCCCCACACACACCCACCCTTTCAGTGGCAGCAGTTGTGCCCCAGTTGTACACTTCACAGCTAGATTTGCATCAAGCACATTCAAAAATACGCCATCCTTAACCGTCCCCAGGATGACACCGGGGTAGGTAGCAAAGTCTTTCCTGATCCCAGTTCTGTTCATATTGGCTCCTTTTTAAAAACACTGTAAGCAAGGGTTACTCCAAGCGGAGTCTCCCTTTTTTCCAAAAATTGGGCCCCACAGACACACCCACCTCTTCAGTGGCAGCAGTTGTGCCCCAGTTGTACACTTCACAGCTAGATTTGCATCAAGCACATTCAAAAATACGCCATTCTTATCTGTCCCCAGGATGACACCGGGGTAGGTAGATAAAGTCTTTGCTGAACCATGACTTGTTCATCTTGGATCATTTTTAAAAACAATGTAAGCAAGGGTTACTCCAAGCGGACTCTCCCTTTTTTCCAAAAATTGGGCCCCACACACACCCACCCCTTCAGTGGCAGCAGTTGTGCCCCATTTGTACACTTCACAGCTAGATTTGCATCAAGCACATTCAAAAATACGCCATTCTTAACCGGCCACAGGTTGACACCGGGGTAGGTAGATAAAGTCTTTGCTGATTCCAGCTCTGTTCCTCTTGGCTCCTTTTTAAAAAAACACTGTAAGCAAGGGTTACTCCAAGCGGAGTCTCCCTTTTTTCCAAAAATTGGGCCCCACAGACACACCCACCCCTTCAGTGGCAGCAGTTGTGCCCCATTTGTACACTTCACAGCTAGATTTGCATCAAGCACATTCAAAAATATGCCATTCTTAACCGTCCCCAGGATGACACCGGGGTAGGTAGCAAAGTCTTTCCTGATCCCAGCTCTGTTCATCTTGGCTCCTTTTTAAAAACACTGTAAGCAAGGGTTACTCGAAGTGGAGTCTCCCTTTTTTCCAAAAATTGGGCCCCACAAACACCCATTCCTTCAGTGGCAGCAGTTGTGCCCCAGTTGTACACTTCACAGCTAGATTTGCATCAAGCACATTCAAAAATACACCATTCTTAACCGTCCCCAGGATGACACCGGGGTAGGCAGATAAAGTCTTTGCTGAACCATGACTTGTTCATCTTAGATCATTTTTAAAAACAATGTAAGCAAGGGTTACTCCAAGCGGAGTCTCCCTTTTTTCCAAAAATTGGGCTCCACAGACACACCCAGCCCTTCAGTGGCAGCATTTGTGCCCCAGTTGTACACTTCACAGCTAGATTTGCATCAAGCACATTCAAAAATACGCCATTCTTACCCGTACCCAGGATGACACCGGGGTAGGTAGATAAAGTCCTTGCTGAACCATGACTTGTTCATCTTGGATCATTTTTAAAAACAATGTAAGCAAGGGTTACTCCAAGAGGAGTCTCCCTTTTTTCCAAAAATTGGGCCCCACACACACCCACCCCTTCATTGACAGCAGTTGTGCCCCAGTTGTACACTTCACAGCTATATTTGCATCAAGCACATTCAAAAATACACCATTCTTAAACGTCCCCAGGATGATACCAGGGTAAGTAGCAAAGTCTTTCCTGATCTAAGCTCTATTCATCTTGGCTCTTTTTTAAAAACACTGTAAGCAAGGGTTACTCCAAGCGGAGTCTCCCTTTTTTCCAAAAATTGGGCCCCACAGACACACCCACCTCTTCAGTGGCAGCAGTTGTGCCCCAGTTGTACACTTCACAGCTAGATTTGCATCAAGCACATTCAAAAATACGCCATTCTTAACCGTTGCCAGGATGACACCGGGGTAGGTAGATAAAGTCTTTGCTGAACCATGACTTTTTCATCTTGGATCATTTTTAAAAACAATGTAAGCAAGGGTTACTCCAAGCGGAGTCTCCCTTTTTTCCAAAAATTGGGCTCCACAGACACACCCAGCCCTTCAGTGGCAGCATTTGTGCCCCAGTTGTACACTTCACAGCTAGATTTGCATCAAGCACATTCAAAAATACGCCATTCTTACCCGTACCCAGGATGACACCGGGGTAGGTAGATAAAGTCCTTGCTGAACCATGACTTGTTCATCTTGGATCATTTTTAAAAACAATGTAAGCAAGGGTTACTCCAAGAGGAGTCTCCCTTTTTTCCAAAAATTGGGCCCCACACACACCCACCCCTTCAGTGACAGCAGTTGTGCCCCAGTTGTACACTTCACAGCTATATTTGCATCAAGCACATTCAAAAATACACCATTCTTAAACGTCCCCAGGATGATACCAGGGTAAGTAGCAAAGTCTTTCCTGATCTAAGCTCTATTCATCTTGGCTCTTTTTTAAAAACACTGTAAGCAAGGGTTACTCCAAGCGGAGTCTCCCTTTTTTCCAAAAATTGGGCCCCACAGACACACCCACCTCTTCAGTGGCAGCAGTTGTGCCCCAGTTGTACACTTCACAGCTAGATTTGCATCAAGCACATTCAAAAATACGCCATTCTTAACCGTTGCCAGGATGACACCGGGGTAGGTAGATAAAGTCTTTGCTGAACCATGACTTTTTCATCTTGGATCATTTTTAAAAACAATGTAAGCAAGGGTTACTCCAAGCGGACTCTCCCTTTTTTCCAAAAATTGGGCCCCACACACACCCACCCCTTCAGTGGCAGCAGTTGTGCCCCATTTGTACACTTCACAGCTAGATTTGCATCAAGCACATTCAAAAATACGCCATTCTTAACCGGCCACAGGTTGACACCGGGGTAGGTAGATAAAGTCTTTGCTGATTCCAGCTCTGTTCATCTTGGCTCCTTTTTAAAAAAACACTGTAAGCAAGGGTTACTCCAAGCGGAGTCTCCCTTTTTTCCAAAAATTGGGCCCCACAGACACACCCACCCCTTCAGTGGCAGCAGTTGTGCCCCATTTGTACACTTCACAGCTAGATTTGCATCAAGCACATTCAAAAATATGCCATTCTTAACCGTCCCCAGGATGACACCGGGTTAGGTAGCAAAGTCTTTCCTGATCCCAGCTCTTTTCATCTTAGCTCCTTTTTAAAAACACTGTAAGCAATGGTTACTCCAAGTGGAGTCTCCCTTTTTTCCAAAAATTGGGCCCCACACACACCCACCCCTTCAGTGGCAGCAGTTGTGCCCCAGTTGTACACTTCACAGCTAGATTTGCATCAAGCACATTCAAAAATACGCCATCCTTAACCGTCCCCAGGATGACACCGGGGTAGGTAGCAAAGTCTTTCCTGATCCCAGTTCTGTTCATATTGGCTCCTTTTTAAAAACACTGTAAGCAAGGGTTACTCCAAGCGGACTCTCCCTTTTTTCCAAAAATTGGGCCCCACACACACCCACCCCTTCAGTGGCAGCAGTTGTGCCCCATTTGTACACTTCACAGCTAGATTTGCATCAAGCACATTCAAAAATACGCCATTCTTAACCGGCCACAGGTTGACACCGGGGTAGGTAGATAAAGTCTTTGCTGATTCCAGCTCTGTTCATCTTGGCTCCTTTTTAAAAAAACACTGTAAGCAAGGGTTACTCCAAGCGGAGTCTCCCTTTTTTCCAAAAATTGGGCCCCACAGACACACCCACCCCTTCAGTGGCAGCAGTTGTGCCCCATTTGTACACTTCACAGCTAGATTTGCATCAAGCACATTCAAAAATATGCCATTCTTAACCTTCCCCAGGATGACACCGGGGTAGGTAGCAAAGTCTTTCCTGATCCCAGCTCTGTTCATCTTGGCTCCTTTTTAAAAACACTGTAAGCAAGGGTTACTCGAAGTGGAGTCTCCCTTTTTTCCAAAAATTGGGCCCCACAAACACCCATTCCTTCAGTGGCAGCAGTTGTGCCCCAGTTGTACACTTCACAGCTAGATTTGCATCAAGCACATTCAAAAATACACCATTCTTAACCGTCCCCAGGATGACACCGGGGTAGGCAGATAAAGTCTTTGCTGAACCATGACTTGTTCATCTTAGATCATTTTTAAAAACAATGTAAGCAAGGGTTACTCCAAGCGGAGTCTCCCTTTTTTCCAAAAATTGGGCTCCACAGACACACCCAGCCCTTCAGTGGCAGCATTTGTGCCCCAGTTGTACACTTCACAGCTAGATTTTCATCAAGCACATTCAAAAATACGCCATTCTTACCCGTACCCAGGATGACACCGGGGTAGGTAGATAAAGTCCTTGCTGAACCATGACTTGTTCATCTTGGATCATTTTTAAAAACAATGTAAGCAAGGGTTACTCCAAGAGGAGTCTCCCTTTTTTCCAAAAATTGGGCCCCACACACACCCACCCCTTCAGTGACAGCAGTTGTGCCCCAGTTGTACACTTCACAGCTATATTTGCATCAAGCACATTCAAAAATACACCATTCTTAAACGTCCCCAGGATGATACCAGGGTAAGTAGCAAAGTCTTTCCTGATCTAAGCTCTATTCATCTTGGCTCTTTTTTAAAAACACTGTAAGCAAGGGTTACTCCAAGCGGAGTCTCCCTTTTTTCCAAAAATTGGGCCCCACAGACACACCCACCTCTTCAGTGGCAGCAGTTGTGCCCCAGTTGTACACTTCACAGCTAGATTTGCATCAAGCACATTCAAAAATACGCCATTCTTAACCGTTGCCAGGATGACACCGGGGTAGGTAGATAAAGTCTTTGCTGAACCATGACTTTTTCATCTTGGATCATTTTTAAAAACAATGTAAGCAAGGGTTACTCCAAGCGGAGTCTCCCTTTTTTCCAAAAATTGGGCTCCACAGACACACCCAGCCCTTCAGTGGCAGCATTTGTGCCCCAGTTGTACACTTCACAGCTAGATTTGCATCAAGCACATTCAAAAATACGCCATTCTTACCCGTACCCAGGATGACACCGGGGTAGGTAGATAAAGTCCTTGCTGAACCATGACTTGTTCATCTTGGATCATTTTTAAAAACAATGTAAGCAAGGGTTACTCCAAGAGGAGTCTCCCTTTTTTCCAAAAATTGGGCCCCACACACACCCACCCCTTCAGTGACAGCAGTTGTGCCCCAGTTGTACACTTCACAGCTATATTTGCATCAAGCACATTCAAAAATACACCATTCTTAAACGTCCCCAGGATGATACCAGGGTAAGTAGCAAAGTCTTTCCTGATCTAAGCTCTATTCATCTTGGCTCTTTTTTAAAAACACTGTAAGCAAGGGTTACTCCAAGCGGAGTCTCCCTTTTTTCCAAAAATTGGGCCCCACAGACACACCCACCTCTTCAGTGGCAGCAGTTGTGCCCCAGTTGTACACTTCACAGCTAGATTTGCATCAAGCACATTCAAAAATACGCCATTCTTAACCGTTGCCAGGATGACACCGGGGTAGGTAGATAAAGTCTTTGCTGAACCATGACTTTTTCATCTTGGATCATTTTTAAAAACAATGTAAGCAAGGGTTACTCCAAGCGGACTCTCCCTTTTTTCCAAAAATTGGGCCCCACACACACCCACCCCTTCAGTGGCAGCAGTTGTGCCCCATTTGTACACTTCACAGCTAGATTTGCATCAAGCACATTCAAAAATACGCCATTCTTAACCGGCCACAGGTTGACACCGGGGTAGGTAGATAAAGTCTTTGCTGATTCCAGCTCTGTTCATCTTGGCTCCTTTTTAAAAAAACACTGTAAGCAAGGGTTACTCCAAGCGGAGTCTCCCTTTTTTCCAAAAATTGGGCCCCACAGACACACCCACCCCTTCAGTGGCAGCAGTTGTGCCCCATTTGTACACTTCACAGCTAGATTTGCATCAAGCACATTCAAAAATATGCCATTCTTAACCGTCCCCAGGATGACACCGGGGTAGGTAGCAAAGTCTTTCCTGATCCCAGCTCTGTTCATCTTGGCTCCTTTTTAAAAACACTGTAAGCAAGGGTTACTCGAAGTGGAGTCTCCCTTTTTTCCAAAAATTGGGCCCCACAAACACCCATTCCTTCAGTGGCAGCAGTTGTGCCCCAGTTGTACACTTCACAGCTAGATTTGCATCAAGCACATTCAAAAATACGCCATTCTTAACCGTCCCCAAGATGACACCGGGTTAGGTAGCAAAGTCTTTCCTGATCCCAGCTCTTTTCATCTTAGCTCCTTTTTAAAAACACTGTAAGCAATGGTTACTCCAAGTGGAGTCTCCCTTTTTTCCAAAAATTGGGCCCCACACACACCCACCCCTTCAGTGGCAGCAGTTGTGCCCCAGTTGTACACTTCACAGCTAGATTTGCATCAAGCACATTCAAAAATACGCCATCCTTAACCGTCCCCAGGATGACACCGGGGTAGGTAGCAAAGTCTTTCCTGATCCCAGTTCTGTTCATATTGGCTCCTTTTTAAAAACACTGTAAGCAAGGGTTACTCCAAGCGGACTCTCCCTTTTTTCCAAAAATTGGGCCCCACACACACCCACCCCTTCAGTGGCAGCAGTTGTGCCCCATTTGTACACTTCACAGCTAGATTTGCATCAAGCACATTCAAAAATACGCCATTCTTAACCGGCCACAGGTTGACACCGGGGTAGGTAGATAAAGTCTTTGCTGATTCCAGCTCTGTTCATCTTGGCTCCTTTTTAAAAAAACACTGTAAGCAAGGGTTACTCCAAGCGGAGTCTCCCTTTTTTCCAAAAATTGGGCCCCACAGACACACCCACCCCTTCAGTGGCAGCAGTTGTGCCCCATTTGTACACTTCACAGCTAGATTTGCATCAAGCACATTCAAAAATATGCCATTCTTAACCTTCCCCAGGATGACACCGGGGTAGGTAGCAAAGTCTTTCCTGATCCCAGCTCTGTTCATCTTGGCTCCTTTTTAAAAACACTGTAAGCAAGGGTTACTCGAAGTGGAGTCTCCCTTTTTTCCAAAAATTGGGCCCCACAAACACCCATTCCTTCAGTGGCAGCAGTTGTGCCCCAGTTGTACACTTCACAGCTAGATTTGCATCAAGCACATTCAAAAATACACCATTCTTAACCGTCCCCAGGATGACACCGGGGTAGGCAGATAAAGTCTTTGCTGAACCATGACTTGTTCATCTTAGATCATTTTGAAAAACAATGTAAGCAAGGGTTACTCCAAGCGGAGTCTCCCTTTTTTCCAAAAATTGGGCTCCACAGACACACCCAGCCCTTCAGTGGCAGCATTTGTGCCCCAGTTGTACACTTCACAGCTAGATTTTCATCAAGCACATTCAAAAATACGCCATTCTTACCCGTACCCAGGATGACACCGGGGTAGGTAGATAAAGTCCTTGCTGAACCATGACTTGTTCATCTTGGATCATTTTTAAAAACAATGTAAGCAAGGGTTACTCCAAGAGGAGTCTCCCTTTTTTCCAAAAATTGGGCCCCACACACACCCACCCCTTCAGTGACAGCAGTTGTGCCCCAGTTGTACACTTCACAGCTATATTTGCATCAAGCACATTCAAAAATACACCATTCTTAAACGTCCCCAGGATGATACCAGGGTAAGTAGCAAAGTCTTTCCTGATCTAAGCTCTATTCATCTTGGCTCTTTTTTAAAAACACTGTAAGCAAGGGTTACTCCAAGCGGAGTCTCCCTTTTTTCCAAAAATTGGGCCCCACAGACACACCCACCTCTTCAGTGGCAGCAGTTGTGCCCCAGTTGTACACTTCACAGCTAGATTTGCATCAAGCACATTCAAAAATACGCCATTCTTAACCGTCGCCAGGATGACACCGGGGTAGGTAGATAAAGTCTTTGCTGAACCATGACTTTTTCATCTTGGATCATTTTTAAAAACAATGTAAGCAAGGGTTACTCCAAGCGGAGTCTCCCTTTTTTCCAAAATTTGGGCCCCACACACACCCACCTCTTCAGTGGCAGCAGTTGTGCCCCAGTTGTTCACTTCACAGCTAGATTTGCATCAAGCACATTCAAAATACGCCATTCTTAACCATCCCCAGGATAACACCGGGGTAGGTAGCAAAGTCTTTCCTGATCCCAGCTCTGTTCATCTTGGCTCCTTTTTAAAAACACCATAAGCAAGGGTTACTTCAAGCAGAGTCTCCCTTTTTTCCAAAAATTGGGCCCCACAGACACCCACCCCTTCAGTGGCAGCAGTTGTGCCCCAGTTGTACACTTCACAGCTAGATTTGCATCCAGCACATTCAAAAATACGCTATTCCTAACCGTCTCCAGGATGCCTCTGGGGTAGGTAGATAAAGTCTTTGCTGAACCCTGACTTGTTCATCTTGGATCATTTTTAAAAACAATGTAAGCAAGGGTTACTCCAAGTGGAGTCTCCCTTTTTTTCAAAAATTGGGCCCCACACACACCCACCCCTTCTGTGGCAGCAGTTGTGCCCCAGTTGTACACATCACAGCTAGATTTGCATCAAGCACATTCAAAAATACGCCATTCTTAACCATCTCCAGGATGACACCGGGGTAGGTAGCAAAGTCTTTCCTGATCCCAGCTCTGTTCATTTTGGCTCCTTTTTAAAAACAATGTAAGCAAGGGTTACTCCAAGCGGAGTCTCCCTTTTTTCCAAAAATTGGGCCCCACAGACACACCCACCTCTTCAGTGGCAGCAGTTGTGCCCCAGTTGTACACTTCACAGCTAGATTTGCATCCAGCACATTCAAAAATACGCCATTCCTAACCGTCACCAGGATGACACCAGGGTAGGTAGATAAAGTCTTTGCTGAACCATGACTTGTTCATCTTGGATCATTTTTAAAAACAATGTAAGCAAGGGTTACTACAAGCGGAGTCTCCCTTTTTTCCAAAAATTGGGCCCCACACACACCCACCCCTTCAGTGGCAGCAGTTGTGCCCCAGTTGTACACTTCACAGCTAGATTTGCATCAAGCACATTAAAAAATACGCCATTCTTAACTGTCCGCAAGATGACACCGGGGTAGGTAGCAAAGTCTTTCCTAATCCCAGCTATGTTCATTTTGGCTCCTTTTTAAAAACACTTTAAGCAAGGGTTACTCCAAGCGGAGTCTCCCTTTTTTCCAAAATTTGGGCCCCACACACACCCACCCCTTCAGTGGCAGCAGTTGTGCCCCAGTTGTACACTTCACAGCTAGATTTGCATCAAGCACATTTTTAAAAATACGCCATTCTTAACCGTCCCCAGGATGACACCGGGGTAGGTAGATAAAGTCTTTGCTGAACCATGACTTGTTCATCTTGGATCATTTTTAAAAACAATGTAAGCAAGGGTTACTCCAAGCGGAGTCTCCCTTTTTTCCAAAAATTGGGCCCCACAGACACCCACCCCTTCAGTGGCAGCAGTTGTGCCCCAGTTGTACACTTCACAGCTAGATTTGCATCAAGCACATTCAAATATACGCCATTCTTAACCGTCCCCAGGATGCCACCGGGGTATGTAGATAAAGTCTTTGCTGAACCATGACTTGTTCATCTTGGATTATTTTTAAACACAATGTAAGCAAGGGTTACTCCAAGCGGAGTCTCCCTTTTTTCCAAAAATTGGGCCCCACACACACACCCACCCCTTCAGTGGCAGCAGTTGTGCCCCAGTTGTACACTTCACAGCTAGATTTGCATCAAGCACATTCAAAAATACGCCGTTCTTAACCGTCCCCAAGATGACACCAGGGTAGGTAGCAAAGTCTTTCCTGATCCCAGCTCTGTTCATCTTGGCTTCTTTTTAAAAACACAGTAAGCAAGGGTTACTCCAAGCGGAGTCTCCCTTTTTTCCAAAAATTGGGCCCCCAGACACACCCACCCCTTCAGTGGCAGCAGTTGTGCCCCAGTTGTACACTTCACAGCTAGATTTGCATCAAGCACATTCAAAAATACGCCATTCTTAACCGTCCCCAGGATGACACCGGGGTAGGTAGATAAAGTCTTTGCTGAACCATGACTTGTTCATCTTGGATCATTTTTAAAAACAATGTAAGCAAGGGTTACTCCAAGCGGAGTCTCCTTTTTTTCCAAAAATTGGGCCCCACAGACACCCACCCCTTCAGTAGCAGCAGTTGTGCCCCAGTTGTACACTTCACAGCTAGATTTGCATCAAGCACATTCAAAAATACGCCATTCTTAACTGTCCCCAAGATGACACTGGGGTAGGTAGCAAAGTCTTTCCTGATCCCAGCTCTGTTCATCTTGGCTCCTTTTTAAAAACACTGTAAGCAAGGGTTACTCCAAGCGGAGTCTCCCTTTTTTCCAAAAATTGGGCCCCACACACACCCACACCTTCAGTGGCAGAAATTGTGCCCCAGTTGTACACTTTACAGCTAGATTTGCATCAAGCACATTAAAAAATACGCCATTCTTAACCTTCCCCAGGATGACACCGGGGTAGGTAGCAAAGTCTTTCCTGATCCCAGTTCTGT
The DNA here is from genome assembly GCF_048569485.1 of Anomaloglossus baeobatrachus. Classification (NCBI taxonomy): domain Eukaryota; kingdom Metazoa; phylum Chordata; class Amphibia; order Anura; family Aromobatidae; genus Anomaloglossus; species Anomaloglossus baeobatrachus. The sequence continues at coordinate 519,015,664 of NC_134353.1, forward strand.
TCATCTTGGCTCCTTTTTAAAAACACTGTAAGCAAGGGTTACTCCAAGTGGAGTCTCCCTTTTTTCCAAAAATTGGGCCCCAAACACACCCACCCCTTCAGTGGCAGCAGTTGTGCCCCAGTTGTGCACTTCACAGCTAGATTTGCATCAAGCACATTCAAAAATACGCCATTCTTAACCGTCCCCAGGATGACACCGGGGTAGGTAGCAAAGTCTTTCCTGATCCCAGCTGTGTTCATCCGGGCTCCTTTTTAAAAACACTGTAAGCAAGGGTTAATCCAAGCGGAGTCTCCCTTTTTTCCAAAAATTAGGCCCCCAGACACACCCACCCCTTGAGTGGCAGCAGTTGCGCCCCAGTTGTACACTTCACAGCTAGATTTGCATCAAGCACATTCAAAAATACGCCATTCTTAACCGTCCCCAGGATGACACCGGGGTAGGTAGATAAAGTCTTTGCTGAACCATGACTTGTTCATCTTGGATCATTTTTAAAAACAATGTAAGCAAGGGTTACTCCAAGCGGAGTCTCCCTTTTTTCCAAAAATTAAGCCCCACACACACCCACCCCTTCATTGGCAGCAGTTGTGCCCCAGTTGTACACTTCACAGCTAGATTTGCATCAAGCACATTCAAAAATACGCCATTCTTAATCGTCCCCAAGATGACACCGGGTTAGGTAGCAAAGTCTTTCCTGATCCCAGCTCTTTTCATCTTAGCTCCTTTTTAAAAACACTGTAAGCAATGGTTACTCCAAGCGGAGTCTCCCTTTTTTCCAAAAATTGGGACCCCAGACACACCCACCCCTTCAGTGGCAGCAGTTGTGCCCCAGTTGTACACTTCACAGCTAGATTTGCATCAAGCACATTCAAAAATACGCCATTCTTAACCGTCCCCAGGATGACACCGGGGTAGGTAGATAAAGTCTTTGCTGATTCCAGCTCTGTTCATCTTGGCTCCTTTTTAAAAACACTGTAAGCAAGGGTTACTCCAAGCGGAGTCTCCCATTTTTCAAAAAATTGGGCCCCACACACACCCACCCCTTCAGTGGCAGCAGTTGTGCCCCAGTTGTCCACTTCACAGCTAGATTTTCATCAAGCACATTAAAAAATACGCCATTCTTAACCTTCGCCAGGATGACACTGGGGTAGATAGCAAAGTCTTTCCTTATCCCAGCTCTTTTCATCTTGGCTCCTTTTTAAAAACACTGTAAGCAAGGGTTACACCAAGCGGAGTCTCCCTTTTTTTCAAAAATTGGGCCCCACACACACCCACCCCTTCAGTGGCAGCAGTTGTGCCCCAGTTGTACACTTCACAGCTAGATTTGCATCCAGCACATTCAAAAATACGCCATTCTTAACCGTCCCCAGGATGACACCGGGGTAGGTAGATAAAGTTTTTGCTGAACCATGACTTGTTCATCTTGGATCATTTTTAAAAACACTGTAAGCAAGGGTTACACCAAGCGGAGTCTCCCTTTTTTTCAAAAATTGGGCCCCACACACACCCACCCCTTCAGTGGCAGCAGTTGTGCCCCAGTTGTACACTTCACAGCTAGATTTGCATCAAGCACATTCAAAAATACGCCATTCTTAACCGGCCACAGGTTGACACCGGGGTAGGTAGATAAAGTCTTTGCTGATTCCAGCTCTGTTCATCTTGGCTCCTTTTTAAAAAAACACTGTAAGCAAGGGTTACTCCAAGCGGAGTCTCCCTTTTTTCCAAAAATTGGGCCCCACAGACACACCCACCCCTTCAGTGGCAGCAGTTGTGCCCCATTTGTACACTTCACAGCTAGATTTGCATCAAGCACATTCAAAAATATGCCATTCTTAACCGTCCCCAGGATGACACCGGGGTAGGTAGCAAAGTCTTTCCTGATCCCAGCTCTGTTCATCTTGGCTCCTTTTTAAAAACACTGTAAGCAAGGGTTACTCGAAGTGGAGTCTCCCTTTTTTCCAAAAATTGGGCCCCACAAACACCCATTCCTTCAGTGGCAGCAGTTGTGCCCCAGTTGTACACTTCACAGCTAGATTTGCATCAAGCACATTTAAAAATACACCATTCTTAACCGTCCCCAGGATGACACCGGGGTAGGCAGATAAAGTCTTTGCTGAACCATGACTTGTTCATCTTGGATCATTTTTAAAAACAATGTAAGCAAGGGTTACTCCAAGCGGAGTCTCCCTTTTTTCCAAAAATTGGGCTCCACAGACACACCCAGCCCTTCAGTGGCAGCATTTGTGCCCCAGTTGTACACTTCACAGCTAGATTTGCATCAAGCACATTCAAAATTACGCCATTCTTACCCGTACCCAGGATGACACCGGGGTAGGTAGATAAAGTCCTTGCTGAACCATGACTTGTTCATCTTGGATCATTTTTAAAAACAATGTAAGCAAGGGTTACTCCAAGAGGAGTCTCCCTTTTTTCCAAAAATTGGGCCCCACACACACCCACCCCTTCAGTGACAGCAGTTGTGCCCCAGTTGTACACTTCACAGCTATATTTGCATCAAGCACATTCAAAAATACACCATTCTTAAACGTCCCCAGGATGATACCAGGGTAAGTAGCAAAGTCTTTCCTGATCTAAGCTCTATTCATCTTGGCTCTTTTTTAAAAACACTGTAAGTAGGGGTTACTCCAAGCGGAGTCTCCCTTTTTTCCAAAAATTGGGCCCCACAGACACCCACCCCTTCAGTGGCAGCAGTTGTGCCCCAGTTGTACACTTCACAGCTAGATTTGCATCCAGCACATTCAAAAATACGCCATTCCTAACCGTCTCCAGGATGACTCCGGGGTAGGTAGATAAAGTCTTTGCTGAACCATGACTTTTTCATCTTGGATCATTTTTAAAAACAATGTAAGCAAGGGTTACTCCAAGCGGAGTCTCCCTTTTTTCCAAAATTTGGGCCCCACACACACCCACCTCTTCAGTGGCAGCAGTTGTGCCCCAGTTGTTCACTTCACAGCTAGATTTGCATCAAGCACATTCAAAAATACGCCATTCTTAACCATCCCCAGGATAACACCGGGGTAGGTAGCAAAGTCTTTCCTGATCCCAGCTCTGTTCATCTTGGCTCCTTTTTAAAAACACCATAAGCAAGGGTTACTTCAAGCGGAGTCTCCCTTTTTTCCAAAAATTGGGCCCCACAGACACCCACCCCTTCAGTGGCAGCAGTTGTGCCCCAGTTGTACACTTCACAGCTAGATTTGCATCCAGCACATTCAAAAATACGCCATTCCTAACCGTCTCCAGGATGACTCCGGGGTAGGTAGATAAAGTCTTTGCTGAACCCTGACTTGTTCATCTTGGATCATTTTTAAAAACAATGTAAGCAAGGGTTACTCCAAGTGGAGTCTCCCTTTTTTTCAAAAATTGGGCCCCACACACACCCACCCCTTCCGTGGCAGCAGTTGTGCCCCAGTTGTACACATCACAGCTAGATTTGCATCAAGCACATTCAAAAATACGCCATTCTTAACCATCTCCAGGATGACACCGGGGTAGGTAGCAAAGTCTTTCCTGATCCCAGCTCTGTTCATTTTGGCTCCTTTTTAAAAACACCGTAAGCAAGGGTTACTCCAAGCGGAGTCTCCCTTTTTTCCAAAAATTGGGCCCCACAGACACACCCACCTCTTCAGTGGCAGCAGTTGTGCCCCAGTTGTACACTTCACAGCTAGATTTGCATCCAGCACATTCAAAAATACGCCATTCCTAACCGTCCCCAGGATGACACCAGGGTAGGTAGATAAAGTCTTTGCTGAACCATGACTTGTTCATCTTGGATCATTTTTAAAAACAATGTAAGCAAGGGTTACTCCAAGCGGAGTCTCCCTTTTTTCCAAAAATTGGGCCCCACACACACCCACCCCTTCAGTGGCAGCAGTTGTGCCCCAGTTGTACACTTCACAGCTAGATTTGCATCAAGCACATTCAAAAATACGCCATTCTTAACCGTCCCCAGGATGACACCGGGGTAGGTAGATAAAGTCTTTGCTGAACCATGACTTGTTCATCTTGGATCATTTTTAAAAACAATGTAAGCAAGGGTTACTCCAAGCGGAGTCTCCCTTTTTTCCAAAAATTGGGCCCCACAGACACCCACCCCTTCAGTAGCAGCAGTTGTGCCCCAGTTGTACACTTCACAGCTAGATTTGCATCAAGCACATTCAAAAATACGCCATTCTTAACTGTCCCCAAGATGACACTGGGGTAGGTAGCAAAGTCTTTCCTGATCCCAGCTCTGTTCATCTTGGCTCCTTTTTAAAAACACTGTAAGCAAGGGTTACTCCAAGCGGAGTCTCCCTTTTTTCCAAAAATTGGGCCCCACACACACCCACCCCTTCAGTGGCAGAAGTTGTGCCCCAGTTGTACACTTTACAGCTAGATTTGCATCAAGCACATTAAAAAATACGCCATTCTTAACCTTCCCCAGGATGACACCGGGGTAGGTAGCAAAGTCTTTCCTGATCCCAGTTCTGTTCATCTTGGCTCCTTTTTAAAAACACTGTAAGCAAGGGTTACTCCAAGTGGAGTCTCCCTTTTTTCCAAAAATTGGGCCCCAAACACACCCACCCCTTCAGTGGCAGCAGTTGTGTCCCAGTTGTGCACTTCACAGCTAGATTTGCATCAAGCACATTCAAAAATACGCCATTCTTAACCGTCCCCAGGATGACACCGGGGTAGGTAGCAAAGTCTTTCCTGATCCCAGCTGTGTTCATCCGGGCTCCTTTTTAAAAACACTGTAAGCAAGGGTTAATCCAAGCGGAGTCTCCCTTTTTTCCAAAAATTAGGCCCCCAGACACACCCACCCCTTGAGTGGCAGCAGTTGCGCCCCAGTTGTACACTTCACAGCTAGATTTGCATCCAGCACATTCAAAAATACGCCATTCCTAACCGTCTCCAGGATGACTCCGGGGTAGGTAGATAAAGTCTTTGCTGAACCCTGACTTGTTCATCTTGGATCATTTTTAAAAACAATGTAAGCAAGGGTTACTCCAAGTGGAGTCTCCCTTTTTTTCAAAAATTGGGCCCCACACACACCCACCCCTTCCGTGGCAGCAGTTGTGCCCCAGTTGTACACATCACAGCTAGATTTGCATCAAGCACATTCAAAAATACGCCATTCTTAACCATCTCCAGGATGACACCGGGGTAGGTAGCAAAGTCTTTCCTGATCCCAGCTCTGTTCATTTTGGCTCCTTTTTAAAAACACCGTAAGCAAGGGTTACTCCAAGCGGAGTCTCCCTTTTTTCCAAAAATTGGGCCCCACAGACACACCCACCTCTTCAGTGGCAGCAGTTGTGCCCCAGTTGTACACTTCACAGCTAGATTTGCATCCAGCACATTCAAAAATACGCCATTCCTAACCGTCCCCAGGATGACACCAGGGTAGGTAGATAAAGTCTTTGCTGAACCATGACTTGTTCATCTTGGATCATTTTTAAAAACAATGTAAGCAAGGGTTACTCCAAGCGGAGTCTCCCTTTTTTCCAAAAATTGGGCCCCACACACACCCACCCCTTCAGTGGCAGCAGTTGTGCCCCAGTTGTACACTTCACAGCTAGATTTGCATCAAGCACATTCAAAAATACGCCATTCTTAACCGTCCCCAGGATGACACCGGGGTAGGTAGATAAAGTCTTTGCTGAACCATGACTTGTTCATCTTGGATCATTTTTAAAAACAATGTAAGCAAGGGTTACTCCAAGCGGAGTCTCCCTTTTTTCCAAAAATTGGGCCCCACAGACACCCACCCCTTCAGTAGCAGCAGTTGTGCCCCAGTTGTACACTTCACAGCTAGATTTGCATCAAGCACATTCAAAAATACGCCATTCTTAACTGTCCCCAAGATGACACTGGGGTAGGTAGCAAAGTCTTTCCTGATCCCAGCTCTGTTCATCTTGGCTCCTTTTTAAAAACACTGTAAGCAAGGGTTACTCCAAGCGGAGTCTCCCTTTTTTCCAAAAATTGGTCCCCACACACACCCACCCCTTCAGTGGCAGAAGTTGTGCCCCAGTTGTACACTTTACAGCTAGATTTGCATCAAGCACATTAAAAAATACGCCATTCTTAACCTTCCCCAGGATGACACCGGGGTAGGTAGCAAAGTCTTTCCTGATCCCAGTTCTGTTCATCTTGGCTCCTTTTTAAAAACACTGTAAGCAAGGGTTACTCCAAGTGGAGTCTCCCTTTTTTCCAAAAATTGGGCCCCAAACACACCCACCCCTTCAGTGGCAGCAGTTGTGCCCCAGTTGTGCACTTCACAGCTAGATTTGCATCAAGCACATTCAAAAATACGCCATTCTTAACCGTCCCCAGGATGACACCGGGGTAGGTAGCAAAGTCTTTCCTGATCCCAGCTGTGTTCATCCGGGCTCCTTTTTAAAAACACTGTAAGCAAGGGTTAATCCAAGCGGAGTCTCCCTTTTTTCCAAAAATTAGGTCCCCAGACACACCCACCCCTTGAGTGGCAGCAGTTGCGCCCCAGTTGTACACTTCACAGCTAGATTTGCATCAAGCACATTCAAAAATACGCCATTCTTAACCGTCCCCAGGATGACACCGGGGTAGGTAGATAAAGTCTTTGCTGAACCATGACTTGTTCATCTTGGATCATTTTTAAAAACAATGTAAGCAAGGGTTACTCCAAGCGGAGTCTCCCTTTTTTCCAAAAATTAAGCCCCACACACACCCACCCCTTCATTGGCAGCAGTTGTGCCCCAGTTGTACACTTCACAGCTAGATTTGCATCAAGCACATTCAAAAATACGCCATTCTTAATCGTCCCCAAGATGACACCGGGTTAGGTAGCAAAGTCTTTCCTGATCCCAGCTCTTTTCATCTTAGCTCCTTTTTAAAAACACTGTAAGCAATGGTTACTCCAAGCGGAGTCTCCCTTTTTTCCAAAAATTGGGACCCCAGACACACCCACCCCTTCAGTGGCAGCAGTTGTGCCCCAGTTGTACACTTCACAGCTAGATTTGCATCAAGCACATTCAAAAATACGCCATTCTTAACCGTCCCCAGGATGACACCGGGGTAGGTAGATAAAGTCTTTGCTGATTCCAGCTCTGTTCATCTTGGCTCCTTTTTAAAAACACTGTAAGCAAGGGTTACTCCAAGCGGAGTCTCCCATTTTTCAAAAAATTGGGCCCCACACACACCCACCCCTTCAGTGGCAGCAGTTGTGCCCCAGTTGTACACTTCACAGCTAGATTTTCATCAAGCACATTAAAAAATACGCCATTCTTAACCTTCGCCAGGATGACACTGGGGTAGATAGCAAAGTCTTTCCTTATCCCAGCTCTTTTCATCTTGGCTCCTTTTTAAAAACACTGTAAGCAAGGGTTACACCAAGCGGAGTCTCCCTTTTTTTCAAAAATTGGGCCCCACACACACCCACCCCTTCAGTGGCAGCAGTTGTGCCCCAGTTGTACACTTCACAGCTAGATTTGCATCCAGCACATTCAAAAATACGCCATTCTTAACCGTCCCCAGGATGACACCGGGGTAGGTAGATAAAGTCTTTGCTGAACCATGACTTGTTCATCTTGGATCATTTTTAAAAACACTGTAAGCAAGGGTTACTCCAAGTGGAGTCTCCCTTTTTTCCAAAAATTGGGCCCCACACACACCCACCCCTTCAGTGGCAGCAGTTGTGCCCCAGTTGTACACTTCACAGCTAGATTTGCATCAAGCACATTCAAAAATACGCCATCCTTAACCGTCCCCAGGATGACACCGGGGTAGGTAGCAAAGTCTTTCCTGATCCCAGTTCTGTTCATATTGGCTCCTTTTTAAAAACACTGTAAGCAAGGGTTACTCCAAGCGGAGTCTCCCTTTTTTCCAAAAATTGGGCCCCACAGACACACCCACCTCTTCAGTGGCAGCAGTTGTGCCCCAGTTGTACACTTCACAGCTAGATTTGCATCAAGCACATTCAAAAATACGCCATTCTTAACCGGCCACAGGTTGACACCGGGGTAGGTAGATAAAGTCTTTGCTGATTCCAGCTCTGTTCATCTTGGCTCCTTTTTAAAAAAACACTGTAAGCAAGGGTTACTCCAAGCGGAGTCTCCCTTTTTTCCAAAAATTGGGCCCCACAGACACACCCACCCCTTCACTGGCAGCAGTTGTGCCCCATTTGTACACTTCACAGCTAGATTTGCATCAAGCACATTCAAAAATATGCCATTCTTAACCGTCCCCAGGATGACACCGGGGTAGGTAGCAAAGTCTTTCCTGATCCCAGCTCTGTTCATCTTGGCTCCTTTTTAAAAACACTGTAAGCAAGGGTTACTCGAAGTGGAGTCTCCCTTTTTTCCAAAAATTGGGCCCCACAAACACCCATTCCTTCAGTGGCAGCAGTTGTGCCCCAGTTGTACACTTCACAGCTAGATTTGCATCAAGCACATTTAAAAATACACCATTCTTAACCGTCCCCAGGATGACACCGGGGTAGGCAGATAAAGTCTTTGCTGAACCATGACTTGTTCATCTTGGATCATTTTTAAAAACAATGTAAGCAACGGTTACTCCAAGCGGAGTCTCCCTTTTTTCCAAAAATTGGGCTCCACAGACACACCCAGCCCTTCAGTGGCAGCATTTGTGCCCCAGTTGTACACTTCACAGCTAGATTTGCATCAAGCACATTCAAAAATACGCCATTCTTACCGGTACCCAGGATGACACCGGGGTAGGTAGATAAAGTCCTTGCTGAACCATGACTTGTTCATCTTGGATCATTTTTAAAAACAATGTAAGCAAGGGTTACTCCAAGAGGAGTCTCCCTTTTTTCCAAAAATTGGGCCCCACACACACCCACCCCTTCAGTGACAGCAGTTGTGCCCCAGTTGTACACTTCACAGCTATATTTGCATCAAGCACATTCAAAAATACACCATTCTTAAACGTCCCCAGGATGATACCAGGGTAAGTAGCAAAGTCTTTCCTGACCTAAGCTCTATTCATCTTGGCTCTTTTTTAAAAACACTGTAAGTAGGGGTTACTCCAAGCGGAGTCTCCCTTTTTTCCAAAAATTGGGCCCCACAGACACCCACCCCTTCAGTGGCAGCAGTTGTGCCCCAGTTGTACACTTCTCAGCTAGATTTGCATCCAGCACATTCAAAAATACGCCATTCCTAACCGTCTCCAGGATGACTCCGGGGTAGGTAGATAAAGTCTTTGCTGAACCATGACTTTTTCATCTTGGATCATTTTTAAAAACAATGTAAGCAAGGGTTACTCCAAGCGGAGTCTCCCTTTTTTCCAAAATTTGGGCCCCACACACACCCACCTCTTCAGTGGCAGCAGTTGTGCCCCAGTTGTTCACTTCACAGCTAGATTTGCATCAAGCACATTCAAAAATACGCCATTCTTAACCATCCCCAGGATAACACCGGGGTAGGTAGCAAAGCCTTTCCTGATCCCAGCTCTGTTCATCTTGGCTCCTTTTTAAAAACACCATAAGCAAGGGTTACTTCAAGCGGAGTCTCCCTTTTTTCCAAAAATTGGGCCCCACAGACACCCACCCCTTCAGTGGCAGCAGTTGTGCCCCAGTTGTACACTTCACAGCTAGATTTGCATCCAGCAAATTCAAAAATACGCCATTCCTAACCGTCTCCAGGATGACTCCGGGGTAGGTAGATAAAGTCTTTGCTGAACCCTGACTTGTTCATCTTGGATCATTTTTAAAAACAATGTAAGCAAGGGTTACTCCAAGTGGAGTCTCCCTTTTTTTCAAAAATTGGGCCCCACACACACCCACCCCTTCCGTGGCAGCAGTTGTGCCCCAGTTGTACACATCACAGCTAGATTTGCATCAAGCACATTCAAAAATACGCCATTCTTAACCATCCCCAAGATGACACCGGGTTAGGTAGCAAAGTCTTTCCTGATCCCAGCTCTTTTCATCTTAGCTCCTTTTTAAAAACACTGTAAGCAATGGTTACTCCAAGCGGAGTCTCCCTTTTTTCCAAAAATTGGGACCCCAGACACACCCACCCCTTCAGTGGCAGCAGTTGTGCCCCAGTTGTACACTTCACAGCTAGATTTGCATCAAGCACATTCAAAAATACGCCATTCTTAACCGTCCCCAGGATGACACCGGGGTAGGTAGATAAAGTCTTTGCTGATTCCAGCTCTGTTCATCTTGGCTCCTTTTTAACAACACTGTAAGCAAGGGTTACTCCAAGCGGAGTCTCCCATTTTTCAAAAAATTGGGCCCCACACACACCCACCCCTTCAGTGGCAGCAGTTGTGCCCCAGTTGTACACTTCACAGCTAGATTTTCATCAAGCACATTAAAAAATACGCCATTCTTAACCTTCGCCAGGATGACACTGGGGTAGATAGCAAAGTCTTTCCTTATCCCAGCTCTTTTCATCTTGGCTCCTTTTTAAAAACACTGTAAGCAAGGGTTACACCAAGCGGAGTCTCCCTTTTTTTCAAAAATTGGGCCCCACACACACCCACCCCTTCAGTGGCAGCAGTTGTGCCCCAGTTGTACACTTCACAGCTAGATTTGCATCCAGCACATTCAAAAATACGCCATTCTTAACCGTCCCCAGGATGACACCGGGGTAGGTAGATAAAGTCTTTGCTGAACCATGACTTGTTCATCTTGGATCATTTTTAAAAACACTGTAAGCAAGGGTTACTCCAAGTGGAGTCTCCCTTTTTTCCAAAAATTGGGCCCCACACACACCCACCCCTTCAGTGGCAGCAGTTGTGCCCCAGTTGTACACTTCACAGCTAGATTTGCATCAAGCACATTCAAAAATACGCCATCCTTAACCGTCCCCAGGATGACACCGGGGTAGGTAGCAAAGTCTTTCCTGATCCCAGTTCTGTTCATATTGGCTCCTTTTTAAAAACACTGTAAGCAAGGGTTACTCCAAGCGGAGTCTCCCTTTTTTCCAAAAATTGGGCCCCACAGACACACCCACCTCTTCAGTGGCAGCAGTTGTGCCCCAGTTGTACACTTCACAGCTAGATTTGCATCAAGCACATTCAAAAATACGCCATTCTTAACCGGCCACAGGTTGACACCGGGGTAGGTAGATAAAGTCTTTGCTGATTCCAGCTCTGTTCATCTTGGCTCCTTTTTAAAAAAACACTGTAAGCAAGGGTTACTCCAAGCGGAGTCTCCCTTTTTTCCAAAAATTGGGCCCCACAGACACACCCACCCCTTCAGTGGCAGCAGTTGTGCCCCATTTGTACACTTCACAGCTAGATTTGCATCAAGCACATTCAAAAATATGCCATTCTTAACCGTCCCCAGGATGACACCGGGGTAGGTAGCAAAGTCTTTCCTGATCCCAGCTCTGTTCATCTTGGCTCCTTTTTAAAAACACTGTAAGCAAGGGTTACTCGAAGTGGAGTCTCCCTTTTTTCCAAAAATTGGGCCCCACAAACACCCATTCCTTCAGTGGCAGCAGTTGTGCCCCAGTTGTACACTTCACAGCTAGATTTGCATCAAGCACATTTAAAAATACACCATTCTTAACCGTCCCCAGGATGACACTGGGGTAGGCAGATAAAGTCTTTGCTGAACCATGACTTGTTCATCTTGGATCATTTTTAAAAACAATGTAAGCAAGGGTTACTCCAAGCGGAGTCTCCCTTTTTTCCAAAAATTGGGCTCCACAGACACACCCAGCCCTTCAGTGGCAGCATTTGTGCCCCAGTTGTACACTTCACAGCTAGATTTGCATCAAGCACATTCAAAAATACGCCATTCTTACCCGTACCCAGGATGACACCGGGGTAGGTAGATAAAGTCCTTGCTGAACCATGACTTGTTCATCTTGGATCATTTTTAAAAACAATGTAAGCAAGGGTTACTCCAAGAGGAGTCTCCCTTTTTTCCAAAAATTGGGCCCCACACACACCCACCCCTTCAGTGACAGCAGTTGTGCCCCAGTTGTACACTTCACAGCTATATTTGCATCAAGCACATTCAAAAATACACCATTCTTAAACGTCCCCAGGATGATACCAGGGTAAGTAGCAAAGTCTTTCCTGATCTAAGCTCTATTCATCTTGGCTCTTTTTTAAAAACACTGTAAGTAGGGGTTACTCCAAGCGGAGTCTCCCTTTTTTCCAAAAATTGGGCCCCACAGACACCCACCCCTTCAGTGGCAGCAGTTGTGCCCCAGTTGTACACTTCTCAGCTAGATTTGCATCCAGCACATTCAAAAATACGCCATTCCTAACCGTCTCCAGGATGACTCCGGGGTAGGTAGATAAAGTCTTTGCTGAACCATGACTTTTTCATCTTGGATCATTTTTAAAAACAATGTAAGCAAGGGTTACTCCAAGCGGAGTCTCCCTTTTTTCCAAAATTTGGGCCCCACACACACCCACCTCTTCAGTGGCAGCAGTTGTGCCCCAGTTGTTCACTTCACAGCTAGATTTGCATCAAGCACATTCAAAAATACGCCATTCTTAACCATCCCCAGGATAACACCGGGGTAGGTAGCAAAGTCTTTCCTGATCCCAGCTCTGTTCATCTTGGCTCCTTTTTAAAAACACCATAAGCAAGGGTTACTTCAAGCGGAGTCTCCCTTTTTTCCAAAAATTGGGCCCCACAGACACCCACCCCTTCAGTGGCAGCAGTTGTGCCCCAGTTGTACACTTCACAGCTAGATTTGCATCCAGCAAATTCAAAAATACGCCATTCCTAACCGTCTCCAGGATGACTCCGGGGTAGGTAGATAAAGTCTTTGCTGAACCCTGACTTGTTCATCTTGGATCATTTTTAAAAACAATGTAAGCAAGGGTTACTCCAAGTGGAGTCTCCCTTTTTTTCAAAAATTGGGCCCCACACACACCCACCCCTTCCGTGGCAGCAGTTGTGCCCCAGTTGTACACATCACAGCTAGATTTGCATCAAGCACATTCAAAAATACGCCATTCTTAACCATCTCCAGGATGACACCGGGGTAGGTAGCAAAGTCTTTCCTGATCCCAGCTCTGTTCATTTTGGCTCCTTTTTAAAAACACCGTAAGCAAGGGTTACTCCAAGCGGAGTCTCCCTTTTTTCCAAAAATTGGGCCCCACAGACACACCCACCTCTTCAGTGGCAGCAGTTGTGCCCCAGTTGTACACTTCACAGCTAGATTTGCATCCAGCACATTCAAAAATACGCCATTCCTAACCGTCCCCAGGATGACACCAGGGTAGGTAGATAAAGTCTTTGCTGAACCATGACTTGTTCATCTTGGATCATTTTTAAAAACAATGTAAGCAAGGGTTACTCCAAGCGGAGTCTCCCTTTTTTCCAAAAATTGGGCCCCACACACACCCACCCCTTCAGTGGCAGCAGTTGTGCCCCAGTTGTACACTTCACAGCTAGTTTTGCATCAAGCACATTGAAAAATACGCCATCCTTAACCGTCCCCAGGATGACACCGGGGTAGGTAGCAAAGTCTTTCCTGATCCCAGCTCTGTTCATCTTGGCTCCTTTTTAAAAACACTGTAAGCAAGGGTTACTCCAAGCGGAGTCTCCCTTTTTTCCAAAAATTGGGCCCCACACACACCCACCCCTTCAGTGGCAGCAGTTGTGCCCCAGTTGTACACTTCACAGCTAGATTTGCATCAAGCACATTCAAAAATACACCATTCTTAGCCTTCCCCAGGATGACACCGGGGTAGGTAGCAAAGTCTTTCCTGATCCCAACTCTGTTCATCTTGGCTCCTTTTTAAAAACACTGTAAGCAAGGGTTACTCCAAGCGGAGTCTCCCTTTGTTCCAAAAATTGGGCCCCACAGACACACCCACCCCTTCAGTGGCAGCAGTTGTGCCCCAGTTGTACACTTCACAGCTAGATTTGCATCCAGCACATTCAAAAATACGCCATTCTTAACTGTCCCCAGGATGACACCGGGGTAGTTAGCAAAGTCTTTCCTGATCCCAGCTCTGTTCATCTTGGCTCCTTTTTAAAAACACTGTAAGCAAGGGTTACTCCAAGCGGAGTCTCCCTTTTTTCCAAAAATTGGGCCCCACACACACCCACCCCTTCAGTGGCAGCAGTTGTGCCCCAGTTGTACACTTCACAGCTAGATTTGCATCAAGCACATTCAAAAATACACCATTCTTAGCCTTCCCCAGGATGACACCAGGGTAGGTAGCAAAGTCTTTCCTGATCCCAGCTCTGTTCATCTTGGCTCCTTTTTAAAAACACTGTAAGCAAGGGTTACTCCAAGCGGAGTCTCCCTTTGTTCCAAAAATTGGGCCCCACAGACACACCCACCCCTTCAGTGGCAGCAGTTGTGCCCCAGTTGTACACTTCACAGCTAGATTTGCATCCAGCACATTCAAAAATACGCCATTCTTAACCGTCCCCAGGATGTCACCGGGGTAGGTAGATAAAGTCTTTGCTGAACCATGACTTGTTCATCTTGGATCATTTTTAAAAGCAATGTAAGCAAGGGTTACTCCAAGCGGACTCTCCCTTTTTTTAAAAAATTGGGCCACACAGACACCCCATCAGTGGCAGCACTTGTGCCCTAGTTGCAAACAGGATGTTTTGATTTGCATCAAGCACATTCCAAATCCACAAGCATTTACTCTCCCCAGGATGACACAGGGGTAGTAAATTCCTAGTGGATCCATGACTTGTTCATTTTGATGAACGTAAAGCCCACTTTACACGCTTCAATATATCTCACAATCCGTCGTTGGGGTCAAGTTGTAAGTGACGCACATCCGGCATCGTTTGTGAGGTATCTGCGTGTGACATCTGTGTGCGATCAGGATTGAACGCAAAACCGTTGATCGCAAACACATCGTATCTTTGTCTAGAATTGAGCGTTTTGTTACACGAACCTAGTCAATTGTAACGTGTGACATCCCTCATACGATTTTGGTGTCTGATGCTATGTGCGCAGGTGTGCGCTCTGCACCGCAGCTTAAAAAAGGTCCGCTTCAGAGCGCAGCTGAAAAGCTGCGTTCTGAAGCGCCTCACAATGTCTGTCATTCACTAATCTCTGTCAGTCGATCACTATCTCTGTCCCTCACTCTCTGTCCATGTCAGTCTATCCCCCTCTCTCATATACTCACCGATCCCCAATCCCCGGCGCTGCACGGCATTCACACTGCTCCGGCGGCTTTTACTGTTTTGAAAAAGCCGGCCGCCCATTAAACAATCTCGTATTCCCTGCTTTCCCTGCCCACCAGCGCCTATGATTGGTTACAGTGAGACACGCCCCCACGCTGAGTGACAAGTGTCACACTGCACCCAATCACAGCAGCCGGTGTGCGTGTCTATACTGTGTAGTGAAATAAATAATTAAATAATTAAAAATAACGGCGTGCGGTCCCCCCCAATTTTAAAACCAGCCAGATAAAGCCATACGGCTGAAGGCTGGTATTCTCAGAATGGGGAGCTCCACGTTATGGGGAGCCCCCCAGCCTAACAATATCAGCCAACAGCCACCCAGAATTGCCGCAGACATTAGATGCGACAGTTCTGGGACTGTACCCGGCTCTTCCCGATTTGCCCGTAATAAGGAGTTATTGGCAGCCCATAGCTGCTAATAAGTCCTAGATTAATTATGTCAGGCGTCTATGAGACACCTTCCATGATTAATCTGTAAATTACAGTAAATAAACACACACACACCCGAAAAAATCATTTATTAGAAATAAAAAACACAAACATATACCCTGGTTAACCACTTTAATCAGCCCCAAAAAGTCCTCCATGTCTGGCGTAATCCAGGATGCTCCAGCGTCGCTTCCAGCGCTGCTGCATGGAGGTGACCGGAGCTGCAGCAGACACAGCCGGTCCGGTCACCTCCACGCAGCTAATGAAGACAGCCGCGCGATCAGCTGAGCTGTCACTGAGGTTACCCGCTGTCACTGGATCCAGCGGTGGCCGCGGGTAACCTCAGTGACAGCTCAGCTGATCGCGCTACTCACCTCAGTTGCTGCGTGGAGGTGAGAGGAGCGCGGTGAGTAGCGCGATCAGCTGAGCTGTCACTGAGGTTACCTGCGGCCACCGCTGCATCCAGTGACAGCGGGTAACCTCAGTGACAGCTCAGCTGATCGCGCGGCACTCTTCAGTTGCTATGTGGAGGTGACCGGAGCGGCGGTGTATTCTGCAGCTCCGGTCACCTCCATGCAGCAGCGCTGGAAGCGACGCAGGAGCATCCTGGATTACGCCGGACATGGAGGGCTTTTTGGGGCTGATTAGAGTGGTTAACCAGGGTATATGTTTGTGTTTTTTATTTCTAATAAAGGATTTTTTTCGGGTGTGTGTGTTTATTTACTGTAATTTACAGATTAATCATGGAAGGTGTCTCATAGACGCCTGACATGATTAATCTAGGACTTATTGGCAGCTATGGGCTGCCAATAACTCCTTATTACCCCGATTTGCCAACGCACCAGGGCAAATCGGGAAGAGCCGGGTACAGTCCCAGAACTGTCGCATCTAATGTATGCGGCAATTCTGGGCGGCTGTTGGCTGATATTGTTAGGCTGGGGGGCTCCCCATAACGTGGAGCTCCCCATCCTGAGAATACCAGCCTTCAGCCGTATGGCTTTATCTGGCTGGTTTTAAAATTGGGGGGACCGCACGCCTTTTTTTTAATTATTTAATTATTTATTTCACTACACAGTATAGACACGCCCACCGGCTGCTGTGATTGGGTGCAGTGTGACACCTGTCACTGAGCGTGGGGGCGTGTCTCACTGTAACCAATTATAGGTGCCCGTGGGCGGGGAAAGCAGGGAATACGAGATTGTTTAATGGGCGGCCGGCTTTTTCAAAACTGTAAAAGCCGCCGGAGCAGTGAGAACGCCGTGCAGTGCCGGGGATCGGGGATCGGTGAGTATATGAGAGAGGGCTGCTAACTTCAGTCACTTAGGAGATTAGCGGTCACCGGTGAGTCCTTCACAGGGGACCGCTAATCAGGGCGCGACACAGACAGAGCCGCAGCATGACCATGAAGTCGGGTGAAGTTCACCCGAGTTCATTCTGACAGTGCGGCTCTGTCTGCGTCTGCTGTCATCTGCCATTCAGCTCTGCTACACTGCTGTCTGTGTCTGCTGTTAGCGGCCATGTAGCAAAGCTGAATGGCAGATGACATAGTAAAAACGCATCCCTACACATTACACACGCTTGGCAAGTCAATAAATAAAAAAAAAAAAAGGTGCCCAATGCATACGTCACAGAACACATGATATAAAGGATCACACACAAAATTGATCAATTTAACAGACTACTAACGCACGTGTGACAGCAAATGAACGACCTACGTGTGATCTCATAAGATCCCGTATGCAACCTGGGCGTGTCACATCGCAAATGTGATTGTACAACTAATTGCAACGTGTAAAGCAGGCTTTAGTCTGTCCACATTGTCACTGGACAGATGCATGCGCTTATCTGTCAGCACACACCCAGCAGCACTGAAGACACGTTCAGAGACAACGCTGGCAGCTGGACACGTCAAAATCTCCAAGGCGTAACTGGAGAGCTCTGGCCATTTTTCAAGATTTGAAGCCCAAAATGAGCAAGGCTCCATTTGCAAAGTCATGGCATCAATGTTCATTTGGAGATACTCCTGTATCATCCTCTCCAGCCGTTGACTATGTGTCAGACTTGTTGTCTCTGGTGGCCTTGCAAAGGACGATCTAAAAAAATTATGAAAAGATTCCATAAAATTGCTGTAAGGGTACTTTCACACATCCGGATTTTTGCTCTGCGGCACAATACGGCGTTCTGCAGAAAAACCGCAACCGGCTTTTGTAACGCCGATTGCGGTTTTTTTTGCATTGACTTACATTAGTGCCGCATTGTGCCGTAGGGGCTTGCGTTCGGTCCGGTTTTTGCCGCATGCGGCAGATTTAGCCGATGCGGCGGCCGGATCGAACGTACCCTGCAACGTTTTTTGCTCCGGCAAAAAACACCGCATCGCGCCGCATCCGGCCGCTGCGGCGCATTTTTCAATGCATCCCTATGGAGGCCGGATGCGGCGCGATGCGGAAAAAACCGCATCCGGTCACCGCATGCGGTATTTTCCACTGCGCATGCTCAGTAGCATGCCGCAACCGGAAAAAACCGGACCGGCCGCATGTAAAAACTGATGCAAAGGATGCGGTGTTTTCACCGCATCAGTTGCATAGTTTTCACAGCCGGATTGAGCCGCAGGGCTCAAACCGGATGTGTGAAAGTAGCCTTACCAGCACCAGATACGGTGCTACTGGTACGGGTAGACTGTTGAAGATGACGAGACCGTCCCATGTTTGTTAAGTTACAACTGGGAGATTCACTTCCTGCACCTGCACGGTTGTTTGGTGGAAAAGCCGAGCTAAGATCGAGTAACAGCTTCTGCTGATACTCCTGCATACGTGCGTCTCTTTCTATGGCTGGAATTATGTCACAAAATTTGGACTTGTACCAAAGATCTAATAGTGTGGCAAGCCAGTAGTCATCATCACTTCTAATTTTGACAATACGAGGGTCATGTTGGAGGTAGTGCAGCAAGAAGGCGCTCATGTGTCTTGCGCAGCCATGCGGACCAAGTCCACACTGTGTTTGTGGCATAGAGGTGCTAACCGTTCTTTCTTCCTCTGACATCTCCCCCCAACCTCTTTCAACTGAAATTTGACCAAGGTCTCCCTCATCCGCTGAGTCTTCCATGTCCATGGACAGTTCGTCCTCCATTTCTTCATGTTGTCCTGCACCTTCCTCAACATTTCGCCTGCTACCATGCGCCCTTGTTGATCCCTGTCCCCCATGGTCCCATGCCTGCCGCGTTGGTGATGATGAACGTCTGGACCTTGGTGATGTTGTTGTCCCTTGCGCATATGAATCCTCCTGTAGTTCCTCCCCTTCCTATTGTCCCACCCCCTGACTCCGAATAGTGTTTAGCGTGTGCTCCAGCATGTAAATGACTGGAATTGTCATGCTGATAATGGCATTGCCAGCGCTAAACATATTCGTCGCCATGTCGAAACTGTGCAGAAGGGTGCATAGGTCCTTGATCTGAGACCACTCCATCAAGGTGATCTTCCCCACCTCTGCATCTCGTTGGCCCAGGCTATACGTCATGACGTATTGCACCAGGGCTCGGCGGTGCTGCCACAGTCGCTGTAACATGTGGAGAGTCGAATTCCAGCGTGTCGCCACATCGCATTTCAGGCGATGAACCGGCAGGCCGAAAGACTTCTGGAGCGATGCAAGTCGCTCAGCTGCGGCGGTTGAATGGCAGAAGTGAGCAGACAGTTTTCGTGCCCTGGTCAGAAGGCCATCTAGGCCGGGATAGTGTGTTAAAAATTGCTGGACAACAAGGTTCAACACATGAGCCATACAAGGCACGTGTGTCACCTTGCCCAGGTGAAGGGCTGCACCCAGGTTTGCAGCATTGTCGCACACGGCCTTACCAGGCTGCAGGTTGAGTGGAGGCAACCATGTATTAAACTCGGACCGCAGAGCTGACCACAACTCCTCAGCTGTGTGACTCTTATTCCCAAGACATGTCAAGCTAAAGACCGCCTGATGCCGTTGCGCTCTGCTGCCAGCATTGTAATGAGGGGTGCGTGATTCCTTCTGTGAAGTGAGTGAGAACACTGGTGGCCTAACCAGGCAGGCTTGGGGTGGAGGTGGAGGACCCAGATGAGGTGGAGGAGGCAGAAGCAGTGGCGGAACATGGACAGACAGAGGATTGACACACAAGTCGTGGGGATGGCAAGACTTGTGCAGCAGACCCTTCACCATCTATCACCATAGTTACACAGTGCCCAGTCAGCGACATGTAACGTCCCTGTCCATGCTTACTGGTCCAAGTATCGGTGGTGAAATGCACCCATTGACACACAGAGTTTCTCAAGGAAGCGGTGATGTTGTGTGCGACATGCTGGTGTAGCGCGGGCACACCTTTCTTAGAAAAGTAGTGGCGACTGGGCATCTGCTACTGCGGCACAGCGACAGACATAGGGTCTCTAAAATCCTGGGTGTCCACCAGGTGGAAAGGCAGCATTTCGGTAGCCAAGAGCTTACAGAGGGATAAAGTCAACCTCTTAGCTTTGTCATGGGTCGCAGGAAATGGCCTTTTGTTTGTCCACATCTGAGGGACAGAGATCTGGCTGCTGTGTGTAGACGGTGTTGAGTAGGGTGTCCCTGGAAAAATGCAGCTTTGTGAGGAAAGTGCAGGCGTAGACATGATGTTGCCTTCATCCAACGTTGGTGCTATCGATGTCTGAGAGAGCTGTACACACGCACTTGTTTCCCCTTCCAAACCAACTGACGACCTACCAAGCAAACTGCCTGTTGCGGTTACAGTGGTGGAAGTTGTGCGTGGAAAACCATTTGTGACAGCTGTCCCCACAGTCCTAAAAGATGAAGAGCGCGCGGATGCACTAGAAGGGGCAGGCGGTGGATGGTTCGCTCCGCTAGGCCGCATTGCAGCACGGTGAGCTTCCCACCGGGACATATGATATTTATTCATGTGACGATTCATGGAAGAAGTTGTCAAACTGCTGAGGTTTTGACCTCTACTAACAGAATCTTGACAAATTTTACAGATCAAATAATTTGGGCGATCTTTTGCTATGTCAAAAAAGGACCAGGCTAGGCAAGGCTTAGAGGGCATGCGACCTGTTGATCCACCCCGACTAGTGCTCAGAGGCACAGTGGTGGCTGAGGATGCAATTGTAGACGTGCTACCAGTACACCGACTCTGTCCGGGAAGGCGCAAGGTAACATCGTCATCAGTTGCATCCTCCTCCACCACCTCTGTTGACCTCCTCGAGTGCCTGACTGTGGGTTGACAGTAGGTGGGATCTAGAACTTCCTCATCAATTGTTGTGTTTGCACTCCCCTCACCCTCAGACCGAGCCTCTTCTTGCCCTGACCGAATATTTAAGTTGTCATCCCAATCTGGTATCTGCATCTCATTGTCATCAGTATGTTCCTCATTGTCTATAACAACAGGTGTTACAGTTGGTGAAAAAGGGTCAACATTATGCTCAGAAACTTGGTCCTCACGGCCTGAATCAGAGTCACAAAGGTTCTGGGCATCACTGCAGACCATTTCCTGGTCTGTACTCACTGTAGCTTGGGAGCAGACCTCTGATTCCCAGGCTATAGTGTGACTTAACAGCTCTGCAGACTCAGCCATCTCAGTTCCACCATACTGTGTAGGGTGGATGGAGACTTCAGAGCTGGGAGAAAGCAAGTTTTATTGGGATGACAACTCAGAGGACTGGTGTTTTTTGGATGCGGTAGTTGAGGTGGCGGAGAGGGCACTTGTTGGAACACTTGAGATCCATTCAAGCATTTTCCTTTTTTGGCCATCATCTACCTTTGTTCCAGTTGTCCGTGTCCGTAAAAAAGGGAGCACATCGGATTGTCCACGGTAAGTAGTAGACATCTTACTTTTGCTGGAAGATGGTCTATCTTCAGCAGATGTTAATGGAGGTTTGCCACCTTCCCCACGGACAAACTCTTTTTTTCCTTTTCCAACACGCCTCTTACCTTTTCCACCAGCATCTGTCATTTTGCCACTCATTTTGATTGCGACAAGATTGTGCACTTAAAATGTGGTAGTATAAATTGAGAGGTGGTATAGATTGCAGCGGTGGTCTATCTTTATTAACAGCAGAATAAACAACAATAATTATCACTGACAATGCAACTACGGCCCTTAAACTGGCAGCAGTGTTTGCTAGTATAATGGCTTAGTAACAATGAGTTTGAGTGTGCAATGCAGACAGACGTGCTGCAAATATCTTTGCACTTGTGGGACGATAAAGAAGTCCAACAGCGACGTTTAGGATGCCACTAAGTTCACTCAGTGTTTGCTAGTATAATGGCTTAGTAACAATGAGTTTGAGTGTGCAATGCAGGCAGACGTGCTGCAAATATCTTTGCACTTGTGGGACGATACAGAAGTCCAACAGCCACGTTTAGGATGCCACTAAGTTCACTCAGTGTTTGCTAGTATAAAGGCTTAGTAACAATGAGTTTGACTGTGCAATGCAGGCAGACGTGCTGCAAATATCTTTGCACTTGTGGGACAATACAGAAGTCCAACAGCCACGTTTAGGATGCCACTAAGTTCACTCAGTGTTTGCTAGTATAATGGCTTAGTAACAATGAGTTTGAGTGTGCAATGCAGGCAGACGTGCTGCAAATATCTTTGCACTTGTGCGACAATACAGAAGTCCAACAGCCACGTTTAGGATGCCACTAAGTTCAGTCAGTGTTTGCTAGTATAATGGCTTAGTAACAATGAGTTTGAGTGTGCAATGCAGGCAGACGTGCTGCAAATATCTTTGCACTTGTGGGACAATACAGAAGTCCAACAGCCACGTTTAGCATGCCACTAAGTTCACTCAGTGTTTGCTAGTATAATGGCTTAGTAACAATGAGTTTGAGTGTGCAATGCAGGCAGACGTGCTGCAAATATCTTTGCACTTGTGGGACAATACAGAAGTCCAACAGCCACGTTTAGGATGCCACTAAGTTCACTCAGTGTTTGCTAGTATAATGGCTTAGTAACAATGAGTTTGAGTGTGCAATGCAGGCAGACGTGCTGCAAATATCTTTGCACTTGTGTGACAATACAGAAGTCCAACAGCCACGTTTAGGATGCCACTAAGTTCACTCAGTGTTTGCTAGTATAATGGCTTAGTAACAATGAGTTTGAGTGTGCAATGCAGGCAGACATGCTGCAAATATCTTTGCACTTGTGGGACGATACAGAAGTCCAACAGCCATGTTTAGGATGCCACTAAGTTCATTCAGTGTTTGCTAGTATAATGGCTTAGTAACAATGAGTTTGAGTGTGCAATGCAGGCAGAGGTACTGCAAATATCTTTACACTTGTGGGACAATACAGACGTCCAACAGCCATTATAGTAATTAGCTGGTCTTTTTGCTGCTAGAACTGTTCTCGAATGTATCTAGAACTATCGAGCTTTAGCAAAAAGCTCGAGTTCTAGTTCTATCTAAAACAGCCCCCAAAATCACTCGAGCCGCGAACTGGAGAACCTTGAACCACGAACCGCGCTCAACTCTAGTGACTGCCCAAACAGAATTTATGTTTTAAAAATAAAAAAGCAATGGCTTCTTAAAATGTCGTGAAAAAATTATACTTTTTGTGGGAGAAGTTTGAGATTTATATACTCTGAGTAGGGTAAAGTTTCCAGCAGCAGTACAGTATAGCTATAGAATCCAAAGAACAATCAAGAGATGTGTGTGGCCGTCCATTGTCAGTGGCAGTAGATGTGCAACGACAGTAACCACGTATGATAGGACAGTCTAAATGTCCCACTGTATAGGGCCAAAACTGGCAGCCCTGGAAGAAGCAAGAACAGTGCAATTATAAAACGCAATTGACAGGCAGGATATTTGTGGCTGGTATGTCAGTCTATTATTATTATATTACTAGCTGTAGTACCCGGGTGTTGCCCGGAATAGTAACTGTCTCTCTGTCTCTCTCCCGGTCTCTGTCTGTGTGTCGCTGTCTGTCTGTCTCGCTGTCTGTCTCTTTCCTTGTCTGTCTGTTTCTATCTCTCTGTCTGAATTTGCATCAGTCTATCTGTCTCAATCTCTATATATGTCTCTCTCTCTGTCTCTTTGCCCGTCTGTCTCTTTGCCCGTCCGTCTTTTTGCCCGGCTGTCTTTTTGTCCGGCTGTCTCTTTGCCTGGCTGTCTCTTTGCCCGGCTGTCTGTTTGTAGGTCTGTCTCTTTCCCGGTCTGTCTCTTTCCTGGTCTGTCTCTTTCCTGGTCTGTCTCTTTCCCGGTCTGTCTCTTTCCCGGTCTGTCTCTTTGCCCGTCTGTCTCTTTGCCCGGCTGTCTCTTTGCCCGTCTGTCTCTTTGCCCATCTGTCTCTCTGCCAGTCTGTCTCTCTGCCCGTCTGTCTCTTTCCAGGTCTGTCTCTTTCCAGGTCTGTCTCTTTCCAGGTCTGTCTCTTTGCTCGTCTGTCTCTTTGCTCGTCTGTCTCTTTGTCCGTCTGTCTCTTTGCCCGTCTGTCTCTTTGCCCGTCTGTCTATTTCCCTGTCTGTCTCCTTCCAGGTCTGTCTCTTTGCCCATCTGTCTCTTTGCCCATCTGTCTCTTTGCCCGTCTGTCTCTTTGCCCGTCTGTCTCTCTCCAGGTCTGTCTCTCTCCAGGTCTGTCTCTCTCCAGGTCTGCTTCTTTCCCGCTCTCTCTCTTTCCAGGTCTGTCTCTTGCCTGTCTGTCTCTTTCCAGGTCTATCTCTTTGGGCATCTGTCTCTTTGCCCGGCTGTCTCTTTGCCGGGCTGTCTCATTGCCGGGCTGTCTCTTTCCAGGTCTTTCTCTTTCCAGGTCTGTCTCTTTGTCTGTCTGTCTCTTTCCAGGTCTATCTCTTTGGGCGTCTGTCTCTTTGGGTGTCTGTCTCTTTGCCGGGCTGTCTCTTTGCCTGGCTGTCTCTTTGCCCAGCTGTCTCTTTGTCGGGCTGTCTCTTTGCCCGGCTTCCTCTTTCCAGGACTGTCTCTTTCCAGGGCTGTCTCTTTCCCCGGCTGTCTCTTTCCCCGGCTGTCTCTCTATGTCTGTCTGTCTTTTTCTGTCTCTCTCTATCCGTCTATCCTATCTTATACTAACAGTTTTTTTTGTTCCTATAGTAACCACTGACAGTTGCTATTTATAGTCTATAGCTCCCAGATCCATTCAGTTTAATGGCTGCAGGATTTTTGTAGAGTAACTGGAAAGCACAGGGTTAAATTTTCAAGGCCAAACATAGTCTATGACGCTCCCTGAGTCACATGGAGTGTCTGTGCAAAATTTCGTGATTGTAAATGCGACGATGCGGATTCCTTCAGCGGACATACAGACACACACACACACACACACACACACATATATACACACACACACATACACTGAGCTTTATATATTAGATATTGTTATTCTTCCTCCCCTCCCCTGTTGCATTCTTGTGAGTGTTTCTAGGTAGATAAATAGGAGGAAGATTATATTTTTGATTTTACTGTTCTCCCTATTTCTATTTCCATATTTATTAGCATCTTTGAATGACTTCAGTAGGTGATCTGCGTTCCTCATCAGTTACCAATGGCAGCTTTTAAACCAATTAACTCAAAAAGGACAAAAATGTATAAAAACATGACAGAAAAAAGGCAGCCAAACTTATCAATACTATTTCAATACACAAATACACAATAGGATGCAGCAAAGCCCCTTGATGCTAAAAGCGAGGGCAGCACATGAGCAAAATACTAATGAAACCCTAACCCACCAAAAGCCTTGGAGAGGTTGCCTAGTATACCAAACACATACAGGATTGAATAGGGTGCCATTCACTCCATTACATGACATGCATCTATGTCTGGATAACAGCCTATTACCAACGTCCCTACTACCGAGTTTTTCCAAAAATAAGACACCGTCTTAGGGCTCCGCCACACATCCGTGAAAACCACGTCCGTGTAAAACGGGCCGTTTTTCGGGTCCGTTTTCCGTTTTTTATGTCCGTTTTTATGGTATGTGTGGCCTGCGTGTGTATCCCGTATGCTAGCCGTATGTGCGTGTGGAATGTCCGTGTGTGCGTGAGTGAAATAACTGACATGTGTATGTGTTGTCCGTGGGAAATGTACGTGTGTGATGTAAAATGTGGTTACTACATGTCGGAAGACAGAGTAGCGGGATGAGAATGAACTCGGGTGAACTTCACCCGACTTCATATTCATGCTGCGGCTCTGTCTGTGTGCCGTGTACTGATTAGCGGTCACCTGTGAAGGATTCACCGGTGACCGCTAATCCCCCGAGTGACTGAAGTGTCCCCCCCCTCTCTCATACTCACCGTTTCCCGATCACCGGCGCTGCACGGCGTTCACACTGCTTCGGCGGCTTTTTCTAATTTGAAAAAGCCGGCCGCCCATTAATCAATCTCGTATTCCCTGCTTTCCCCGCCCACCGGTGCCTGTGATTGGTTGCAGTCACACACGCCCACCACGCTGAGTGACAGCTGTCTAACTGTACCCAATCACAGCAGCCGGTGGGCGTGTCTATACTGTGCAGTGAAATAAATAAATAAATAAATAAAAAAAACGGCGTGCGGTCCCCCCCATTTTAATACCAGCCAGATAAAGCCATACGGCTGAAGGCTGGTATTCTCAGGATGGGGAGCTCCACGTTATGGGGAGCCCCCCACCCTAACAATATCAGTCAGCAGCCGCCCAGAATTGCCGCATACATTATATGCAACAGTTCTGGGGCTGTACCCGGCTCTTCCCGATTTGCCCTGGTGCGTTGGCAAATCGGGGTAATAAGGAGTTATTGGCAGCCCATAGCTGCCAATAAGTCCTAGATTAATCATGTCAGGCGTCTATGAGACACCTTCCATGATTAATCTGTAAGTGACAGTAAAAAAAACACACACACCCGAAAAATCCTTTATTAGAAATAAAAAAACAAACAAATTCCCTCATTACCAATTTATTAACCCCGACAAACCCTCCTTGTCCGGCGTACTCCACGGACTCCAGCGTCGCATCCAGCTCTGCTGCATGGAGATGACAGGAGCAGCAGAAGACACCGCCGCTCCGGTCACCTCCACGCAGCTAATGAGATGAGTAGCGCGATCAGCTGCTGTCAGTCAGGTAACTCGCGGCCACCGCTGGATCCAGCGGTGGCCGCGGGTAACCTCAGTGACAGCAGCTGATCGCGCTACTCATCTCATTAGCTGCGTGGAGGTGACCGGAGCGGCGGTGTCTTCTGCTGCTCCTGTCATCTCCATGCAGCAGAGCTGGATGCGACGCTGGAGTCCGTGGAATACGCCGGACAAGGAGGGTTTGTCGGGGTTAATAAATTGGTAATGAGGGAATTTGTTTGTTTTTTTATTTCTAATAAAGGATTTTTCGGGTGTGTGTGTTTTTTTTACTGTCACTTACAGATTAATCATGGAAGGTGTCTCATAGACGCCTGACATGATTAATCTAGGACTTATTGGCAGCTATGGGCTGCCAATAACTCCTTATTACCCCGATTTGCCAACGCACCAGGGCAAATCGGGAAGAGCTGGGTACAGCCCCAGAACTGTCGCATATAATGTATGCGGCAATTCTGGGCGGCTGCTGACTGATATTGTTAGGGTGGGGGGCTCCCCATAACGTGGAGCTCCCCATCCTGAGAATACCAGCCTTCAGCCGTATGGCTTTATCTGGCTGGTATTAAAATGGGGGGGACCGCACGCCGTTTTTTTTATTTATTTATTTATTTATTTCACTGCACAGTATAGACACGCCCACCGGCTGCTGTGATTGGGTACAGTTAGACAGCTGTCACTCAGCGTGGTGGGCGTGTGTGACTGCAACCAATCACAGGCGCCGGTGGGCGGGGAAAGCAGGGAATACGAGATTGATTAATGGGCGGCCGGCTTTTTCAAAAGAGGAAAAGCCGCCGGAGTTTTTATAACAGCAGTGCAGCGCCGCGCCGGAGATCGGGGAATGGTAAGTATGAGAGAGGGGGGAACTGACCGCCAGACAGCTAGAGGGACAGACAGACATAGAGACCGACCGACGGACTGAGGGAGAGAACGAAACATAAAAAGAAAAAAGACTGACATCACATGAAAAAAACACAAAACATACAGGGAACAAACAGAGATGCGTCCGTGTCACTCGGACGTGCGCACAGACCCATTGACTTTCATTGGGTCCGTGCTGCATGTTGCGTGAATAAAACGGACATGCTGGCGTGAGACACGGCCCACAAAACGCATCACGGAGACGGACTAACGGACATAACCAAAAACGCATTTGTAACCGCTGAGATATAGTAACATTGGTGCACGTTTGGCCGTGTCTCCAGTATACACGGAAACGGACCAAACACGCACGTTTTTCACGGATGTGTGACGGAGCCCTTATAGTTTTTTTTGCCCCACAAAAAAGCACTAGGGCTTATCTTTGGAGGACGTCTTATTCTTTCAGAAACATGGTTGGGGGGTAAGTTTACCTCCAAAAAAAGCAGACCCCCCACTTTCCAGGAGACTCATACTTACCAGACGCGGATGTCTACGTGGCTCCGAGGTCCTCACTTTGATCTCCAGTGGGTGCTGCACACCATCCTCCCCTGCTTCTGGCCAACACACACACACACACACACAACAGATTAAACCCACATCAGATCACAGACAGACAGACTCACTCACTCATCACATCCAGCGTTACAGAATGCTTCTGGCCACAGGGAATAATGGGAGAAAGTCACGTGTCCGCAGGTCCTGTAAGCTAACATTGCGGCAGATCCTTGCACTCCACTGTACAGCCTCTCAGGATTCTGCTGGCGAGAAAAAATGAATGTCACTGGATGTGGTGTGTGTGTGTGTGATTCAAAGTTTGTGTGTGATCTGATGTTTGTGTGTGAGATCGGATGTGTGTGTGAGATTAGATGTGTATGAGGGTGCGATCACTGCAGGTCCTCAGCTCAGCGAACACCTTCGAACCCCATTGAAAACAATGGCAGGCAAATACAAACACATACAAACACATAGAAAACACCTTCTAAGGTGTCCAAAGGTGACAAACAACTCAGAAAACACCACAAACACATGGAAAAGTGACAAGTACATTTACTCCTGCGAAAACAAAAGAGCTGGAAGAGTAAAAGGAGGAGGAGACACAGATGTAGTAGTATCTGCAAATGAACATCGATGCCATGACTGTGCAACTGGAGCCTTGCTCATTTTGGGCTTCCAATCAGGAAAAATTGCCTGAGCTCGCCACTTACGCCTTGGGGATCTTGTCGTGTCCCACAGCCAGCATTCTCTCAGAACGTGTCTTCTGTGTTGCTGGGTGTGTGCTGACAGATAAGTGCACGCGTCTGTCCAGTGACAATGTGGACAGACTAACGTTTATCAAGATGAACAAATCAGGGATCCGTAAGGACTTTTCTACCCCTGCGTCATCCTGGGGAGATTAAAGGCTTGTGTATTTTTGACAACATTTTAAGTTTGCAACTGTGGGATAATTGATGTCACTTAAGTGGCGTCTTTGGCGAAATGTTTGGTAAACATGGAGACTCTTGTTGGAGCCCCTTGCTGTGTTTTACATGATTTTAGAAGGGCATGACATGCCTAAGAGGGTAACTTTCAGCATCTGCAAGCTGTTGGCTACAGAAATGCTGCCCTTCTGCCCGGTGGACACAGAGGATTTTTGAGACCTTATGTCCATCGCAGTGCCCCAAGAGCAGATGCCCAGTTGCCACTACTTCACCAAGAAAGGTGTGCCTGCACTACACCCACATGTCACACATAACATCACCGCTTCCATGAGAAACTCTGTGTGTGACAGGGTGCATTTCACCACAGATACTTGGACCAGTAAGCATGAACAGGGGCATTACATGTCACTGACTGGGCACTGGGTAACTATGGTGAGAGATGGAGAAGGGTCTGCTGTACAAGTCTTCCTGTCCCCACAAGTTGTGCGTCAATCCTCTGTATGTAGAAGTTCCTCCACTGCTTCTGCCTCCTCAATCTCATCTGGGTCCTCCACCTCCTTACTATGCTGGGAGCAGAGCTCAACGGCATCAGGCGATTGACTCTTTACTTTGATAAGTATGGGAAATGTGGTTCACACCGCTGAGGAGAGGTGGACGGTTAGCTCTGCAGACCGATTTTCATCAATGGTTGTCTCCACTCAACCTGCAGCCAGAGAAGGCCGTGTGTGATAATGATGCAAACCTGGGTGCAGCCCTTCGCCAGGGCAATGTGACACACATGCCTTGTATGGCTCACGTGTTGAACCTGGTTGTCCAGCATAATTTAAGCCACTATCCTGGCCTACATGGCCTTCTGCAGAGGGCACGCTCGCTATGTGCTCACTTCCGCCGTTCATACCCTGCAGCTCAACGACTTACATCGCTCCAGAAGTCTTTCGGCCTGCCGATTCACTGCCTGAAATGCGATGTGCTGACACACATGAATTTGATTCTGCTCAAGTTGCAGCGACTGTGGCAGCACCGCCGAGCACTGGTGTAATACGTTATGACGTATAGCCTGGGCTAATGAGATCCAGAGGTGGGGCAGATAACGCTGCTGGAGTGGTCTTAGATCAAGGACCTGTGCACCCTTCTGCACAGTTTTGAAATGGCGACAAAGATGTTTAGCGCTGACTATGCCATTATCAGCATGACAATTCCAGTCATCTATATGCTGGAGCACACTCTAAACATTATTCGGAGTGAGGTAGTGGGACAAGAGGAAGGGGAGGAAGTACAGGAGAAGTCACATGCGGAAGGGATAACAAGATCTCCAAGGTCCAGACGGTCAGCAGCACCAAGGCGGCAGGCATGGGATGGTGGGGAAGAGGGATTTTCAAGGGCGCATGGTAGCAGCCAAACTGCTGAGGCAGGTGCAGGAGCCCAGGAAGAAATGGAGGATGAACTGGCAATGGGCATGGAAGACTCGGCAGATGAAGGGGACCTTGATCACATTTCTGTTGTGAGAGTTTGGGGTGAAAGGGCGCAGAGGAAGGAAGCATGATTCTCACCTTGCCGCCAACAACACAGCAAGGACTTGGTCCTCCTGGATGCGCAAGACACTAGAGCGCCTTCTTGCTCCACTACCTACCACATGACCCTCGGATTGTCCGAATTAGAAGCAATGCTGACTACTGGGTTGCCACACTCTTGGATCCCCGGTACAAGACAAAATTTGGCGAAATAATTCCTGCCATATAAAGGGATGCACGTATGCAGGAGTATCAACAGAGGCTTGTACGCAATCTTAGATCAGATTTTCCACTAAACACCTGTGCTGCACAGAGTGAATCTCACATTTCTAACTTGCCAACCATGGGACTGTGGAGTCATCATCACTCAAAAGTATCAGCCACACCGTATCTGGTGGTAACAGCAATTTTATGGAACCGTTTCATGATTTTTTTAGACCATCCTTTGCAAGGCCACAAGACACAATAAGTCTGACACATAGTCAACACCTGGTAAGGATGATACAGGAGTATCTCAAAGTGAATATCGATGCCATGACTGTGCAAATGGAGCCATGCTCATTTTGGGCTTCCAATCTGGAAAAATGGCCTGAGCTCGCCACTTACGCCTTGGAGATCTTGTCGTGTCCCGCAGCCAGAGTTCTCTCGAAACATGTATTCAGTGCTGCTGGGGGTGTGCTGACTGATAAGCGCACGCGTCTGTCCAGTGACAATGTGGACAGACTAACGTTCATCAAGATGAACAAATCATGGATCCGCAAGGACTTTTCTACCCCTGTGTCATCCTAGGGAGATTAAAGGCTTGTGTATTTTTGAATGTGCTTCATGAAAATAACCATTTTAAGTTTACAAATGTGGGAAAATTGATGCCAAGTGGTGTCTGTGGCCAAATTTGGCGAAATAATTTCTGCTATAGAAAGGGACGCACGTTAGGAGGAGTATCAGCAGAAGCTGTTACACAATCTTAGATCAGCTTTTCCACTAAACACCAGTGGCACATAGAATGAATCTCACCGCTTAGTCATGGCTATGAGGAAATGGTCTTTTACTTGTCCACATCTGAGGGACCGAGGGCTAGCTGCTGTGCTGAGACGGCGTTGAGTAGGGTGTTCCCTGCAGAGTTGAAAATTTGGTCATATACAAAATGAGTGGAAATTGGCCAGATGCTGATGTAAAAAAAAAAAAGTTTGTGTCCGTGGGGTTGGTAGTAAAGCAACAATAACATCTGCTGAAGAAACACCATCTGTTATGGGGGGACTGGCAGATTAGGATAAGGTGGTATATATCCCAATCACCTGATGGGATCTACCGTGCTCCCAGATGGAAAAGGAGATGCTGGCAACCCAAAGGTTAGGCGGAGGATACAGAACTGGGTGGCTCTGAAACTAATAGGGGCCTGACTCGAGTTAGACGACACTTGGATCAGGAGACTGTGAGCCCTGTTAGCGTACCAGGGTCCACACACCCAGCCCAGGAACTCCCTGTTAACAACACAGGGGCCTTGGGGTACACTTTCTGTGTGCATAGAGGGCTCACATGTGGACAGCAGGTGCAGCAGTAGCCCAGATGATGCCACTGGGCTGCACTAGCAGGACTGGTAGGACAGGAGATGTTACCAAGTGTGGTGGCGTCCAGCACCAACGCCCTATTCCTGCCTACCTCTGTCCTAGAGCCACAATGGGTTCAACACATGGAGGTGTGCTCTGTCTGAGCATAATAGAAGACTGTGCACCTCCATGTTGTCTCCAGTCCCTTTTATAACCTGGGTCTGCCCCAACCCAGGGTGGACCACAATGCACCTCCAGGAGCCAATAGCAGAGTGCCACGTCATCAGTGACATAACCAGCGGACTATCCGAAACTGCCACTTCACTGATGACCTCATGGCAACCACGCCCCAAGCACCTCACCAGTCATCATCTGACAAACAATGATGAGGTGTCAAGTCATAGGGGCGGGCCACTGTGAGCCAGTCCGAAGTGGCCACATCATCAGGCACCTGATGACCTCTGGCCTATCAGGGCCTGCCACCTCACGGACATGGCCAGTGAGGTCCTTACCGGACCTAGCCTCTGATGCACTAAGTGCCTGAGCATGATCAGTAGCCTAAAAAACAGTCTCAGAAAACAGACTATCAGCTTGAGCATGCTCATTAGCCACAACACAGAACTTTGACACAGCATGGAGTCCAAGTACCTGTGCAAAGAGGCTTTTCACACTAAGTGTGGGAGCATGCTCAGTAACCCGAACTGAGGACTTAGCCTCAGGAATGGCAAAGTCAGGCTGACTAGGCGAAACACTGGACTTAGGCTGTGGCTGGGGTAAATCGGCACACGCATGCGCACTAGGCGCCTCTCCACACTTAGACGTGGAGGAGGAAGCAGCCAGCTGGATAACCCGAGGCATGGCCAAAAATGGCAGCCAACGCCTGGGCGCAACTGGAGTGGCGGTACCGATTCGTAACACCATCTTCCAGCCAAAATAAGATGTCTACTTCTTCCCGTGGATAATCTGATATGATCCCTTTGTTACAGACACGACCAAATGTAGATGAGGCACCAAAACAGCAGGTGCTTGAATGGATCTCAAGTGCTCCATCAAGTGGCCTCTCCTCCACCTCAACTTCAATATCCCAAATACTCCATTCCTCTATGGTGTCACCCCAATTGCACTTGCTTCCTACTAGCTCTCAAGTCTCCACCCGCTGAGTATGGGGTAACAGAGATGGTTGAGTCTGCAGAGCTGTTCAGTCACACTATAGCCTGGGAATCAGAGTTCTGCTCCAAAGCTGCAGTGAGTCCAGACAAGGAAATGAACTGCACTGATGCCCAGAAGCTTTGTGAGTCGGATCCAGGCCCAGATGAAGAAGGTTCTGAGCATAATGTAGACCCTCATACCCAAACTGTAACTCCTCTTTGTTAAGACAATGGAGAACATGCTGATGAGACTCAGATACCTGATTAAAACAACAACTTTACTATTCGGTCAGGGCAGGAAGAGGTTGGCTCTGAGGAGTCAGGACGAGGGGAGTGAGAACAAACAAGGTGATGATGAGGTTGTAGACCCCACTTACTGTCAACCCACAGTCAGCTAGTCGATGAGGTCAGCAGAGGAGGTGGAGGAGGATGCTACTGACGACGAGGTTAGGTTGCGTCTTCCTGGACAGAGACGGAGTACTGGAAGCACGTCAACAACTGCATCCTCAGCCACAACTCTGCCTCTGAGCAGAAGTCGTGGTGGCTCTGCAAGTCGCATGGGCTGTAAGCCTTGCCTAGCCTGGGCATTTTTTGACATCGCAAAGGATCACCCAACTCATGTCATCTGTAAGATTTGTCACCAATCTGTAAGTAGAGGCCAAAAACTCACTAGTTTGAGTACTTCGTCCATGAACCGTCACATGGATATGAAGTGATAGGGTGAGGGTGTATTGAGGACCTTTATCCACTGTTAATGCAATATGTTTATTTGCCGTTCATTGTATGCATTGTTATTCACATGTAAAAGGGTAAGAGTGTATAAATGACCTTTATTCACTGTAAATGCAAAATGCTTATTTACTGTCTATTTTATGCATTGTTTCTGACCACCCACAAGGGGCTGCTGTTTTGCATCTGCCTTTGACTGTTTGGTCACTATTAGAGTTGAGCGCGGTTCGTGGTTCGTGGTTCTCCAGTTCGCGGCTCGAGTGATTTTGGGGCATGTTCTAGATCGAACTAGAACTCGAGCTTTTTGCAAAAGCTCGGTAGTTCTAGAAACGTTCGAGAACGGTTCTAGCAGCCAAAAAACAGCTAAATCATAGCTTGGTTTCTGCTGTAATAGTGTAAGTCACTCTGTGAATCAAACTATTATCACATTTCAGTGTATAGTGTGCGTGAACAGCGCCTTCAGATCACTGCTGTTTCTATAATGGCGATCGCCATTTTTTTTTTTTTTTTTTCTTGTCTTCCTTCCCTAAGTGCGCGCGTCTTGTGGGGCGGGCCAGCATGTCAGCCAATCCCAGACACACACACAGCTAAGTGGACTTTGAGCCAGAGAAGCAACGGCATGTGTGATAGGATCTGCATGTCACATGTCCCTGCATTATAAAACCGGACATTTTCTTCACGGACGCCATTATCTGCCTTCTGCGTCTTTGGTGTCAGACATCACTGTCGCAGCTCCGTCTTCCTGAGTCCTATAGCCGATACAGCTGTATGCGCTGCATACACAGCGTTAGACAGCTTAGGGAGAGCACTTTATAGCAGTCCTTTTAAGGGCTCCAACCGGCAGGGTCAGAGAGCCATAGGTGACAGGTCCTGCAAACAGCAACAGCGTCTGTGTAGCCCAGGTCAGGGATTTCCTACCTGCATTTCACCATTAGGAGGGAATAGAAAGGCAGGCTTCCATTCCTCTACCCAGAGCACCACAATCCTGCCACTGTACCCTCTTGTCCTCTGCACACTCCAACTGATAACTAAGCCATTATACTAGCAAACACTCAGTGTACCTAGTGGCATCCTATACGTGGCTATTGGACTTTGCTATAGTCCCACTAGTGCAAAGACATTTGCAGAGCGCGTCTGCCTGCATTGCACACTACAACTCATTCTAACCAAGCCATTATACTAGCAAACACTCAGTGTACCTAGTGGCATCCTATACGTGGCTATTGGACTTTGCTATAGTCCCACTAGTGCAAAGACATTTGCAGAGCGCGTCTGCCTGCATTGCACACTACAACTCATTCTAACCAAGCCATTATACTAGCAAACACTCAGTGTACCTAGTGGCATCCTATACGTGGCTATTGGACTTTGCTATAGTCCCACTAGTGCAAAGACATTTGCAGAGCGCGTCTGCCTGCATTGCACACTCCAACTCATTAAAACCAAGCCATTATACTAGCAAACACTCAGTGTACCTAGTGGCATCCTATACGTGGCTATTGGACTTTGCTATAGTCCCACTAGTGCAAAGACATTTGCATAGCGCGTCTGCCGGCATTGCACACTCAAACTCATTTTAACTAAGCCATTATACTAGCAAACACTCAGTGTACCTAGTGGCATCCTATACGTGGCTATTGGACTTTGCTATAGTCCCACTAGTGCAAAGACATTTGCAGAGCGCGTCTGCCTGCGTTGCACACTACAACTCATTCTAACCAAGCCATTATACTAGCAAACACTCAGTGTACCTAGTGGCATCCTATACGTGGCTATTGGACTTTGCTATAGTCCCACTAGTGCAAAGACATTTGCAGAGCGCGTCTGCCTGCGTTGCACACTACAACTCATTCTAACCAAGCCATTATACTAGCAAACACTCAGTGTACCTAGTGGCATCCTATACGTGGCTATTGGACTTTGCTATAGTCCCACTAGTGCAAAGACATTTGCAGAGCGCGTCTGCCTGCGTTGCACACTACAACTCATTCTAACCAAGCCATTATACTAGCAAACACTCAGTGTACCTAGTGGCATCCTATACGTGGCTATTGGACTTTGCTATAGTCCCACTAGTGCAAAGACATTTGCAGAGCGCGTCTGCCTGCGTTGCACACTACAACTCATTCTAACCAAGCCATTATACTAGCAAACACTCAGTGTACCTAGTGGCATCCTATACGTGGCTATTGGACTTTGCTATAGTCCCACTAGTGCAAAGACATTTGCAGAGCGCGTCTGCCTGCGTTGCACACTACAACTCATTCTAACCAAGCCATTATACTAGCAAACACTCAGTGTACCTAGTGGCATCCTATACGTGGCTATTGGACTTTGCTATAGTCCCACTAGTGCAAAGACATTTGCAGAGCGCGTCTGCCTGCGTTGCACACTACAACTCATTCTAACCAAGCCATTATACTAGCAAACACTCAGTGTACCTAGTGGCATCCTATACGTGGCTATTGGACTTTGCTATAGTCCCACTAGTGCAAAGACATTTGCAGAGCGCGTCTGCCTGCGTTGCACACTACAACTCATTCTAACCAAGCCATTATACTAGCAAACACTCAGTGTACCTAGTGGCATCCTATACGTGGCTATTGGACTTTGCTATAGTCCCACTAGTGCAAAGACATTTGCAGAGCGCGTCTGCCTGCGTTGCACACTACAACTCATTCTAACCAAGCCATTATACTAGCAAACACTCAGTGTACCTAGTGGCATCCTATACGTGGCTATTGGACTTTGCTATAGTCCCACTAGTGCAAAGACATTTGCAGAGCGCGTCTGCCTGCGTTGCACACTACAACTCATTCTAACCAAGCCATTATACTAGCAAACACTCAGTGTACCTAGTGGCATCCTATACGTGGCTATTGGACTTTGCTATAGTCCCACTAGTGCAAAGACATTTGCAGAGCGCGTCTGCCTGCGTTGCACACTACAACTCATTCTAACCAAGCCATTATACTAGCAAACACTCAGTGTACCTAGTGGCATCCTATACGTGGCTATTGGACTTTGCTATAGTCCCACTAGTGCAAAGACATTTGCAGAGCGCGTCTGCCTGCGTTGCACACTACAACTCATTCTAACCAAGCCATTATACTAGCAAACACTCAGTGTACCTAGTGGCATCCTATACGTGGCTATTGGACTTTGCTATAGTCCCACTAGTGCAAAGACATTTGCAGAGCGCGTCTGCCTGCGTTGCACACTACAACTCATTCTAACCAAGCCATTATACTAGCAAACACTCAGTGTACCTAGTGGCATCCTATACGTGGCTATTGGACTTTGCTATAGTCCCACTAGTGCAAAGACATTTGCAGAGCGCGTCTGCCTGCGTTGCACACTACAACTCATTCTAACCAAGCCATTATACTAGCAAACACTCAGTGTACCTAGTGGCATCCTATACGTGGCTATTGGACTTTGCTATAGTCCCACTAGTGCAAAGACATTTGCAGAGCGCGTCTGCCTGCGTTGCACACTACAACTCATTCTAACCAAGCCATTATACTAGCAAACACTCAGTGTACCTAGTGGCATCCTATACGTGGCTATTGGACTTTGCTATAGTCCCACTAGTGCAAAGACATTTGCAGCACGTCTGCCTGCGTTGCACACTCCAACTAATTATAACTAAGTTGCATTGTCAGGGATATTTATTCTTTATTATTCTGCTGTTAATAAAGCTAGACCACCACTGCAATCTTCACCACCTCTCAATTTTTACTACCACATTTTCAGTCCACAATCTTGTCGCAATCAACATGAGTGGCAAAATGACAGATGCTGGTGGAAAGGGGAAGAGGCGTGGTGGAAAAGGCAAAAAAGGTTTTGTCCGTGGGGAAGGTGGCAAAGCTCCATTATCATCTGCTGAAGATAGACCATCTACCAGCAAAAGTAAGATGTCTACTACTTACCGTGGACAATCCGATGTGCTCCCTTTGTTACGGACACGAACAACAGGAACAAAGGTAGATGATGGGCAAAAAAGGAAAATGCTTGAATGGATCTCAAGTGGTCCAACAAGTGCCCTCTCTGCCACTTCAAGTACCGCATCCAAAAAACACCAGTCCTCTGAGTTGTCATCCCAATCAAACTTGCTTTCTCCCAGCTCTGAAGTCTCCATCAGCCCTGCACAGTATGGTGGAACTGAGATGGCTGAGTCTGCAGAGCTGTTCAGTCACACTATAGCCTGGGAATCAGAGGTCTGCTCCCAAGCTACAGTGAGTACAGAACAGGAAATGGTCTGCAGTGATGCCCAGAACCTTTGTGACTCAGATTCAGGCCGTGAGGACCAAGTTTCTGAGCATAATGTTGACCCTTTGTCACAAACTGTAACACCTGTGGTTATAGACAATGAGGAACATACTGATGAAGATGAGACGCAGATACCCGATTGGGATGACAACTTAAATATTCGGTCAGGGCAAGAAGAGGCTCGGTCTGAGGGGGAGGGGAGTGCAAACACAACAATTGATGATGACGTTCTAGATCCCACCTACTGTCAACCCCCAGTCAGGCACTCGAGGAGGTCAACAGAGGCGGTGGAGGAGGATGCAACCGACGACGAAGTTACCTTGCGCCTTCCTGGACAGAGTCGGAGCACTGGTAGCACGTCTACAACTGCATCCTCAGCCACCACTCTGCCTATGAGCATTATTCGGGGTGGATCAACAGGTCGCATGGCCTCTAAGCCTTGCCTAGCCTGGTCCTTTTTTCACATCGAAAAAGATCGCCCAACTCATGTGATATGTAACATTTGTCATGATTCTGTTAGTAGAGGTCAAAACCTCAGCAGTTTGACAACTTCTTCCATGAATCGTCACATGACTAAATATCATAAGTCCCGGTGGGAAGCTCACCGTGCTGCAATGCGGCCTAGTGGAGCGAACCATCCACCGCCCGCCCCTTCCACTGCATCCGCGCGCTCTTCATCTTCTAGGACTGTGGGGACAGCTGCCACACCTGTTTTTCCACGCAAAACTTCCACCACTGTAACCGCAACAGGCAGTTTGCTTGTAAGGTCGTCAGTTGGTTTGGAAGGGGAAACAAGTGAGTGTGTACAGCTCTCTCAGACATCGATAGCACCAACGTTGGATGAAGGCAACATCATGTCTCCGCCTGCACTTTCCTCACAAACCTGCATTTTTCAAGGGACACCCTACTCAACACCGTCTACACACAGCAGCCAGATCTCTGTCCCTCAGATGTGGTCAAATAAAAGGCCACTTCCTCCGACCCATGACAAAGCTAAGAGGTTGACTCTATCCCTCTGTAAGCTGTTGGCTACCGAAATGCTGCCTTTCCGCCTAGTGGACACACAGGATTTTAGAGACCTTATGTCTGTCGCTGTGCCCCAGTACCAGATGCCTAGTCGCCACTACTTCTCTAAGAAAGGTGTGCCCGCGCTACACCAGCATGTCGCACACAACATCACCGCTTCCTTGAGAAACTCTGTGTGTGA
This sequence comes from Anomaloglossus baeobatrachus, assembly GCF_048569485.1. Classification (NCBI taxonomy): domain Eukaryota; kingdom Metazoa; phylum Chordata; class Amphibia; order Anura; family Aromobatidae; genus Anomaloglossus; species Anomaloglossus baeobatrachus. The sequence continues at coordinate 519,055,021 of NC_134353.1, forward strand.
ACGGGTGCATTTCACCACCGATACTTGGACCAGTAAGCATGGACAGGGACGTTACATGTCGCTGACTGGGCACTGGGTAACTATGGTGATAGATGGTGAAGGGTCTGCTGCACAAGTCTTGCCGTCCCCACGACTTGTGTGTCAATCCTCTGTCTGTCCAAGTTCCGCCACTGCTTCTGCATCCTCCACCTCATCTGGGTCCTCCACCTCCGCCCCAAGCCTGCCTGGTCAGGCCACCAGCGTTCTCACTGCGCAGAAGGAATCACGCACCCCTCATTACTATGCTGGCAGCAGAGCGCAACGGCATCAGGCGGCTTTTAGCTTGACATGTCTTGGTAATAAGAGTCACACAGCTGAGGAGTTGTGGTCAGCTTTGCGGTCCGAGTTTAATAAATGGTTGTCTCCACTCAAACTGCAGCCTGGTAAGGCCGTGTGCGACAATGCTGCAAACCTGGGTGCGGCACTTCGCCTGGGCAAGGTGACACACGTACCTTGTATGGCTCACGTGTTGAACCTTGTCGTGCAGCAATTTTTAACACACTATCCCGGCCTAGATGGCCTTCTGAACAGGGCACGAAAACTGTCAGCTCACTTCCGCCGTTCAAGCGCCGCAGCAGAGCGACTTGCATCGCTCCAGAAGTCTTTCGGCCTGCCGGTTCATCGCCTGAAATGCGATGTGGCGACACGCTGGAATTCAACTCTCCACATGTTACAGCGACTGTGGCAGCACCGCAGAGCCCTGGTGCAATACGTCATGACGTATAGCCTGGGCCAACGAGATGCAGAGGTGGGGCAGATCACCCTGATGGAGTGGTCTCAGATCAAGGACCTATGCACCCTTCTGCACAGTTTCGACATGGCGACGAATATGTTTAGCTCTGACAATGCCATTATCAGCATGACGATTCCAGTCATTTACATGCTGGAGCACACGCTAAACACTATTCGGAGTCAGGGGGTGGGACAACATGAAGGGGAGGAACTACAGGAGGATTCATATGCGCAAGGGACAACAACATCACGAAGGTCCAGACGTTCATCATCACCAACGCAGCAGGCATGGGACCATGGGGGACAGGGATCGACAAGGGCGCATAGTAGCAGGCGAAATGTTGAGCAAGGTGCAGGAGAACATGAAGAAATGGAGGACGAACTGTCCATGGACATGGAAGACTCAGCGGATGAGGGAGACCTTGGTCAAATTTCAGTTGAAAGAGGTTGGGGTCAGATGTCAGAGGAAGAAAGAACGGGTAGCACCTCTATGCCACAAACACAGCATGGACTTGGTCCGCATGGCTGCGCAAGACACATGAGTGCCTTTTTGTTGCACTACCTCCAACATGACAGTCGTATTGTCAAAATTAGAAGTGATGATGACTACTGGATTGCCACACTATTAGATCCCCGGTACAAGTCCAAATTTTGTGACATAATTCCAGCCATAGAAAGGGACGCACGTATGCAGGAGTATCAGCAGAAGCTGTTACTAGATCTTAGCTCGGCTTTTCCACCAAACAACCGTGCAGGTGCAGGGAGTGAATCTCCCAGTTGTAACTTGACAAACATGGGACGGTCTCGTCATCTTCAACAGTCTACCCGTACCAGTAGGACCTTTTCTGGTGCCGGTAACAGCAATTTTATGGAATCTTTTCATAATTTTTTTAGACCCTCTTTTGCAAGGCCACCAGAGACAACAAGTCTGACACATAGTCAACGGCTGGAGAGGATGATAAAGGAGTATCTCCAAATGAACATCGATGCCATGACTGTGCAACTGGAGCCTTGCTCCTTTTGGGCTTCAAACCTACAAAAATGGCCAGAGCTCGCAACTTACGCCTTGGAGATTTTGTCGTGTCCAGCTGCCAGCGTTGTCTCTGAACGTGTATTCAGTGCTGCTGGGTGTGTGCTGACAGATAAGCGCACGCGTCTGTCCAGTGACAATGTGGACAGACTGACGTTCATCAAAATGAACAAGTCATGGATCCAGAAGGAATTTACTACCCCTGTGTCATCCTGGGGAGAGTAAATGCTTGTGGATTTGGAATGTGCTTGATGCAAATCAAAACATCCTGTTTGCAACTAGGGCCCAAGTGCTGCCACTGATGGGGTGGGTGTCTGTGTGGCCCAATTTTTGGAAAAAAGGGAGACTCCGCTTGGAGTAACCCTTGCTTGCTGTGTTTTTAAAAGAAGCCAAGATGAACAGAGCTGGGATCAGGAAAGACTTTGCTACCTACCCCGGTGTCATCCTGGGGACGGCTAAGAATAGCGTATTTTTGAATGTGCTTGATGCAAATCAAAACATCCTGTTTGCAACTAGGGCCCAAGTGCTGCCACTGATGGGGTGGGTGTCTGTGTGGCCCAATTTTTGGAAAAAAGGGAGACTCCGCTTGGAGTAACCCTTGCTTGCTGTGTTTTTAAAAGAAGCCAAGATGAACAGAGCTGGGATCAGGAAAGACTTTGCTACCTACCCCGGTGTCATCCTGGGGACGGCTAAGAATAGCGTATTTTTGAATGTGCTTGATGCAAATCAAAACATCCTGTTTGCAACTAGGGCCCAAGTGCTGCCACTGATGGGGTGGGTGTCTGTGTGGCCCAATTTTTGGAAAAAAGGGAGACTCCGCTTGGAGTAACCCTTGCTTGCTGTGTTTTTAAAAGAAGCCAAGATGAACAGAGCTGGGATCAGGAAAGACTTTGCTACCTACCCCGGTGTCATCCTGGGGACGGCTAAGAATAGCGTATTTTTGAATGTGCTTGATGCAAATCAAAACATCCTGTTTGCAACTAGGGCCCAAGTGCTGCCACTGATGGGGTGGGTGTCTGTGTGGCCCAATTTTTGGAAAAAAGGGAGACTCCGCTTGGAGTAACCCTTGCTTGCTGTGTTTTTAAAAGAAGCCAAGATGAACAGAGCTGGGATCAGGAAAGACTTTGCTACCTACCCCGGTGTCATCCTGGGGACGGCTAAGAATAGCGTATTTTTGAATGTGCTTGATGCAAATCAAAACATCCTGTTTGCAACTAGGGCCCAAGTGCTGCCACTGATGGGGTGGGTGTCTGTGTGGCCCAATTTTTGGAAAAAAGGGAGACTCCGCTTGGAGTAACCCTTGCTTGCTGTGTTTTTAAAAGAAGCCAAGATGAACAGAGCTGGGATCAGGAAAGACTTTGCTACCTACCCCGGTGTCATCCTGGGGACGGCTAAGAATAGCGTATTTTTGAATGTGCTTGATGCAAATCAAAACATCCTGTTTGCAACTAGGGCCCAAGTGCTGCCACTGATGGGGTGGGTGTCTGTGTGGCCCAATTTTTGGAAAAAAGGGAGACTCCGCTTGGAGTAACCCTTGCTTGCTGTGTTTTTAAAAGAAGCCAAGATGAACAGAGCTGGGATCAGGAAAGACTTTGCTACCTACCCCGGTGTCATCCTGGGGACGGCTAAGAATAGCGTATTTTTGAATGTGCTTGATGCAAATCAAAACATCCTGTTTGCAACTAGGGCCCAAGTGCTGCCACTGATGGGGTGGGTGTCTGTGTGGCCCAATTTTTGGAAAAAAGGGAGACTCCGCTTGGAGTAACCCTTGCTTGCTGTGTTTTTAAAAGAAGCCAAGATGAACAGAGCTGGGATCAGGAAAGACTTTGCTACCTACCCCGGTGTCATCCTGGGGACGGCTAAGAATAGCGTATTTTTGAATGTGCTTGATGCAAATCAAAACATCCTGTTTGCAACTAGGGCCCAAGTGCTGCCACTGATGGGGTGGGTGTCTGTGTGGCCCAATTTTTGGAAAAAAGGGAGACTCCGCTTGGAGTAACCCTTGCTTGCTGTGTTTTTAAAAGAAGCCAAGATGAACAGAGCTGGGATCAGGAAAGACTTTGCTACCTACCCCGGTGTCATCCTGGGGACGGCTAAGAATAGCGTATTTTTGAATGTGCTTGATGCAAATCAAAACATCCTGTTTGCAACTAGGGCCCAAGTGCTGCCACTGATGGGGTGGGTGTCTGTGTGGCCCAATTTTTGGAAAAAAGGGAGACTCCGCTTGGAGTAACCCTTGCTTGCTGTGTTTTTAAAAGAAGCCAAGATGAACAGAGCTGGGATCAGGAAAGACTTTGCTACCTACCCCGGTGTCATCCTGGGGACGGATAAGAATGGCGTATTTTTGAATGTGCTTGATGCAAATCTAGCTGTGAAGTGTACAACTGGGGCACAACTGCTGCCACTGAATGGGTGGGTGTGTGTGGGGCCCAATTTTTGGAAAAAAGGGGAGACTCCGCTTGGAGTAACCCTTGCTTACATTGTTTTAAAAAGAAGCCAAGATGAACAAGTCATGGGTCAGCAAAGACTTTGCTACCTACCCCAGTGTCATCCTGGGGACGGCTAAGAATAGCGTATTTTTGAATGTGCTTGATGCAAATCAAAACATCCTGTTTGCAACTAGGGCCCAAGTGCTGCCACTGATGGGGTGGGTGTCTGTGTGGCCCAATTTTTGGAAAAAAGGGAGACTCCGCTTGGAGTAACCCTTGCTTGCTGTGTTTTTAAAAGAAGCCAAGATGAACAGAGCTGGGATCAGGAAAGACTTTGCTACCTACCCCGGTGTCATCCTGTGGACGGCTAAGAATAGCGTATTTTTGAATGTGCTTGATGCAAATCAAAACATCCTGTTTGCAACTAGGGCCCAAGTGCTGCCACTGATGGGGTGGGTGTCTGTGTGGCCCAATTTTTGGAAAAAAGGGAGACTCCGCTTGGAGTAACCCTTGCTTACATTGTTTTTAAAAGAAGCCAAGATGAACAAGTCATGGGTCAGCAAAGACTTTGCTACCTACCCCGGTGTCATCCTGGGGACGGCTAAGAATAGCGTATTTTTGAATGTGCTTGATGCAAATCAAAACATCCTGTTTGCAACTAGGGCCCAAGTGCTGCCACTGATGTGGTGGGTGTCTGTGTGGCCCAATTTTTGGAAAAAAGGGAGACTCCGCTTGGAGTAACCCTTGCTTGCTGTGTTTTTAAAAGAAGCCAAGATGAACAGAGCTGGGATCAGGAAAGACTTTGCTACCTACCCCGGTGTCATCCTGGGGACGGCTAAGAATAGCGTATTTTTGAATGTGCTTGATGCAAATCAAAACATCCTGTTTGCAACTAGGGCCCAAGTGCTGCCACTGATGGGGTGGGTGTCTGTGTGGCCCAATTTTTGGAAAAAAGGGAGACTCCGCTTGGAGTAACCCTTGCTTGCTGTGTTTTTAAAAGAAGCCAAGATGAACAGAGCTGGGATCAGGAAAGACTTTGCTACCTACCCCGGTGTCATCCTGGGGACGGCTAAGAATAGCGTATTTTTGAATGTGCTTGATGCAAATCAAAACATCCTGTTTGCAACTAGGGCCCAAGTGCTGCCACTGATGGGGTGGGTGTCTGTGTGGCCCAATTTTTGGAAAAAAGGGAGACTCCGCTTGGAGTAACCCTTGCTTGCTGTGTTTTTAAAAGAAGCCAAGATGAACAGAGCTGGGATCAGGAAAGACTTTGCTACCTACCCCGGTGTCATCCTGGGGACGGATAAGAATGGCGTATTTTTGAATGTGCTTGATGCAAATCTAGCTGTGAAGTGTACAACTGGGGCACAACTGCTGCCACTGAATGGGTGGGTGTGTGTGGGGCCCAATTTTTGGAAAAAAGGGGAGACTCCGCTTGGAGTAACCCTTGCTTACATTGTTTTAAAAAGAAGCCAAGATGAACAAGTCATGGGTCAGCAAAGACTTTGCTACCTACCCCAGTGTCATCCTGGGGACGGCTAAGAATAGCGTATTTTTGAATGTGCTTGATGCAAATCAAAACATCCTGTTTGCAACTAGGGCCCAAGTGCTGCCACTGATGGGGTGGGTGTCTGTGTGGCCCAATTTTTGGAAAAAAGGGAGACTCCGCTTGGAGTAACCCTTGCTTGCTGTGTTTTTAAAAGAAGCCAAGATGAACAGAGCTGGGATCAGGAAAGACTTTGCTACCTACCCCGGTGTCATCCTGTGGACGGCTAAGAATAGCGTATTTTTGAATGTGCTTGATGCAAATCAAAACATCCTGTTTGCAACTAGGGCCCAAGTGCTGCCACTGATGGGGTGGGTGTCTGTGTGGCCCAATTTTTGGAAAAAAGGGAGACTCCGCTTGGAGTAACCCTTGCTTACATTGTTTTTAAAAGAAGCCAAGATGAACAAGTCATGGGTCAGCAAAGACTTTGCTACCTACCCCGGTGTCATCCTGGGGACGGCTAAGAATAGCGTATTTTTGAATGTGCTTGATGCAAATCAAAACATCCTGTTTGCAACTAGGGCCCAAGTGCTGCCACTGATGTGGTGGGTGTCTGTGTGGCCCAATTTTTGGAAAAAAGGGAGACTCCGCTTGGAGTAACCCTTGCTTGCTGTGTTTTTAAAAGAAGCCAAGATGAACAGAGCTGGGATCAGGAAAGACTTTGCTACCTACCCCGGTGTCATCCTGGGGACGGATAAGAATGGCGTATTTTTGAATGTGCTTGATGCAAATCTAGCTGTGAAGTGTACAACTGGGGCACAACTGCTGCCACTGAATGGGTGGGTGTGTGTGGGGCCCAATTTTTGGAAAAAAGGGGAGACTCCGCTTGGAGTAACCCTTGCTTACATTGTTTTTAAAAGAAGCCAAGATGAACAAGTCATGGGTCAGCAAAGACTTTGCTACCTACCCCAGTGTCATCCTGGGGACGGCTAAGAATAGCGTATTTTTGAATGTGCTTGATGCAAATCAAAACATCCTGTTTGCAACTAGGGCCCAAGTGCTGCCACTGATGTGGTGGGTGTCTGTGTGGCCCAATTTTTGGAAAAAAGGGAGACTCCGCTTGGAGTAACCCTTGCTTGCTGTGTTTTTAAAAGAAGCCAAGATGAACAGAGCTGGGATCAGGAAAGACTTTGCTACCTACCCCGGTGTCATCCTGGGGACGGATAAGAATGGCGTATTTTTGAATGTGCTTGATGCAAATCTAGCTGTGAAGTGTACAACTGGGGCACAACTGCTGCCACTGAATGGGTGGGTGTGTGTGGGGCCCAATTTTTGGAAAAAAGGGGAGACTCCGCTTGGAGTAACCCTTGCTTACATTGTTTTTAAAAGAAGCCAAGATGAACAAGTCATGGGTCAGCAAAGACTTTGCTACCTACCCCAGTGTCATCCTGGGGACGGCTAAGAATAGCGTATTTTTGAATGTGCTTGATGCAAATCAAAACATCCTGTTTGCAACTAGGGCCCAAGTGCTGCCACTGATGGGGTGGGTGTCTGTGTGGCCCAATTTTTGGAAAAAAGGGAGACTCCGCTTGGAGTAACCCTTGCTTGCTGTGTTTTTAAAAGAAGCCAAGATGAACAGAGCTGGGATCAGGAAAGACTTTGCTACCTACCCCGGTGTCATCCTGGGGACGGTTAAGAATAGCGTATTTTTGAATGTGCTTGATGCAAATCTAGCTGTGAAGTGTACAACTGGGGCACAACTGCTGCCACTGAAGGGGTGGGTGTGTGTGGGGCCCAATTTTTGGAAAAAAGGGAGACTCCGCTTGGAGTAACCCTTGCTTGCTGTGTTTTTAAAAGAAGCCAAGATGAACAGAGCTGGGATCAGGAAAGACTTTGCTACCTACCCCGGTGTCATCCTGGGGACGGATAAGAATGGCGTATTTTTGAATGTGCTTGATGCAAATCTAGCTGTGAAGTGTACAACTGGGGCACAACTGCTGCCACTGAAGGGGTGGGTGTGTGGGGCCCAATTTTTGGAAAAAAGGGAGACTCCGCTTGGAGTCACCTTGCGGTGTTTTACATGACTTTAGAAGGGCGTGCCATGCCTATATCTGTGTGTCCTCCTCTTTTTCCTTGTCCAGCTGTTTTGTTTTCGCATGAGTACATGTCCTTGTCACTTTCCCATGTGTTTGTGTTGTGTTGTGAGTTGTTTGTCACCTTTTGGACACCTTTGAGGGTGTTTTCTAGGTGTTTTACTGTGTTTGTAATTGCCTGCCATTGTTTCCTATGGGCTCGAGTTCGGTTCGTCGAACGTTCGACGAGCCGAACTCGAGCCAGACCCCCCGTTCGGCGAACCGCCTCGAGCCGAACCGGGACCGGTTCGCTCATCTCTAGTCACTATAGCAACAGCAAAATGGTATTCGGCTGTAGACTTGGAGACCAGAGGAGATGCTGTATGTGAGCTGAAGGAAAAGCGAAAGGTGTGCATAACAGAAAGGAGCTGCCGCAGAAACACTTATGTGGATTGTGAGGAGACTCGTGTTGGAGTTTGGTGAGGAGGACCGTAACGCGTGTGAGCAGCATCCTGTGTCGGTGACCGCTATTCTTCAGTTGTTGGCTATACTGATTACCGTGAGAGTATCTTCAAGTCTGTATTTATGGCAGCTGGACACCACAGTACCCGGGTACGGTAGGTTGGGTAAAGGATTGCATGCACGCAACACTTTGTTTTGGTAACAAAACACATTTCTGTTCTGCTTACGCCGACTATATAGACAATAAGACTTGCTGGCTCTGCTCTGTCAGTTTGTCAGTTACAGTTAAAATCTTAAAGGGACAGCGACACATGTTTGCATTGACTGTTGCGTTACAAGATTTACATGACTGTGTTGCTGAGCTGTGTGGTTTGCCTTACCCCTTTTATCATCTGCCTTATCTGTGAGGCTTCAGCAAACAAGGGTATTCAGGGGAGTTAATGGGTTTTGTCTATGTTTAGGTAGATAAGTTGTAAGCTCTTGTGCTGCGCCACTGGAAGGTCGTGTTCGCACGCACACACACACAGACACACACACACACACACACACACAAAATTACTCCTGCTACCCAGGGAGATTACAAGTTATTAGGCAACTGTTTACACAGTCCCTTGGTTAGGCAAAGATTGGTGAGAAGGCAGTATAAATCACCATTACGAATGGCACAACATAGGGGTGTAGGCTTCTGGCCTTGTGAATAGATTGTTCTTTTCTTTCTGTTTTATGCATGGTTTTTATTATTTGTTTTGGTAAAGTTAAACAATCATTTATCAACCCAACTGCCCAGAGTCCTTTTCCTGGTGCGTGGTTTTGCTGTATACTGGGGAGCCCACCCTGTACACGACTTTAAATTAAGCATAAGTCGCAGTGGGAAGGTCACTGTGCTACAATGCTGCCTAGCGGGGCGGGGCAACCACCGTCTGCCCCATCAAGTGCATCTGCGTGCTCTTCATCCTCTGACTGCGGGGACAGCAGTCACACATGCTTTTGGAAACAGACCTTCCACCTCTTTACCCGCAACAGGCAGTGTGATTGGCAGGTCGTCAGTTGTTTTGGAAGTGGAAGCAGCTGCTGGTGGTGAGCTCTCTCAGACATCGAGAGCACCACCTTTGGATGAAGGCCACATTATATCTACGCCTGCACCTTCCTCACAGATTGCCAGGACTACCTGCAGTTAAAAATTGTCTAGCAGAAATGGAGAGGGGGGGTAGCTTTCTTGACAGCAGTGGTAGGTCACTGACTATAACAAACACAGATACTATGCCCCAAAGAATTGCCTGGACTACCTGCAGTTAAAAATTGGCTAGTAGAAATGGAGAGGTGGGGTAGCTTTCTTGACAGCAGTGGTAGGTCACTGACTATCACAGACACTGATACTATGCCCCAAAGAATTGCCTGAGCTGATTTAGACAGATGCTGTGAAAAACCCTTGCACAGCGCTGGCACAGACCTGCCTAGCAAAAATGGCTATGAACTGCTCTAATCTTGCCCTGAAAAGGGCTGAAATTACAAGTAGTCCCTAATCCCCAAACCAATGTGTAGATTGCACTGCATAAGTGTATAGCGCTCACAGCAGCATCAGCAGGAGCGGGGACTGACACACACCTGCAGCACTGAGATAATGGCGGTGATGGGTAAAATGGCCAGGTTTTATAGGGCAAGGACATGTGACATGCACAGCCAATGAAACATGCCCTTGCTTGTCTGGCAAAAATCCACTTTGCTGTTTGTGTGTCTGTGATTGGCTGACAGCCTGGCCCCGCCCCACTGTATGCGCGGTTAGGAAAAAATAAAATGGCGATCGCCATTCTTTGAGCACTGAGCAGCACTGATCTAAATCCCATCCCCCCCGCACACTATACGCTGAATTTTGATAATATCATTGTTAACAGTGACTGACAGTATTACACTGAAAAGCCAGCTAGTAACTAGCTACGCTTTTGGTGATCGAACCGTTATCGAATGGTAACTCGAACAGATGAACGTTAAGCAAATCGTTCGAGTTCATCAAACGACTTGAACATTGCCCAAAACAACTCGAATTTGAAATTGGCGAACGGTTTGATTCGAACACCACTCATCTCTAGTCATTACATCTTGAAATGTCATTTTTTTAATGTATCAAATAAATGTTTTTTTCTATTTTTATACCTAATCTTTGGTGCTGGATCGATTTTTTTCCTTTTCCTGTTTAATCGCTACACCAGACTTGGCCGGACTGTATGTTTTTCGTGCACCGTCTTTGAAGTCCTTGGGCACCCACTGTTGGTAAGCTGAAAACCTTTCTATTATCACATTATTTCTCAAAAGGACAGTTTCTTCCACTTAGTGTCATGGCACAGCAACAACTGTACCACTAGCAAATTCACCAGGTGAGAGTTTGTTGCCACATATTTAAGGCTAGATATCAGATAGTACAACAAAGAAACGGAACTGTCAGAAATAAGGCAAGCACTAGTTGTGGATGACAAAGCTGGTGATGCTATAACCAACCAGTTAATATTTGATTATATGCCCTGGGTACCAGAAAAAAGCATGGGAAAATATAGGATATAAATTTAGCCAGCTTTCTTTACCAAATAATCAGGGAGTGTTTCAATTTTTCTTCATGTAATGTTTGCAAACAGGAAGCCTGCTATCATTTCAGCCCTCAAAAAATTGTGCACTGGAGAGGGTAGAAAAATGGTTTCTTCAGGAAATAGTAATATTAATGATTGCTTTGTCCCTTTCTAACGATCAAAACAGGAAGATGTGACTTTTATAACAGAGAGTTTAAAGGACTTACCTTGAAATGTGCAGAAATTATACCTGCATGCAACAATTTCTAAGTAAAAGATTATTGTTTCATGGGTCAACATTAGCGATGAATTGATCTTTTGCGATTTGAATTCTCCTGCTTCACCAAATTTTCTCCAACAATTTAATTTGCCACAAATTACATAAATAAAAAACATATAATTGTCTTGAAAATAAGAACTTTTCAACATTTTTCATATTACATCATCCACAAACATAAATGTATTTTATTGGGATTTTATGTAATATACTAAATAGCAAATATTTGTGAAGTGAAAGGAAATGCTACTTGTATTTTTAAATATTTTAAAAAATATAAATCTGAAAATTGTGACATGCATATGTATTCAGCTCCACTGAGTCAATACTTTGTAGGACCACCTATCACTACAATTACTGCCTGAAATATTTGGGGTATGTCTCAATCAAGTTTTCACATCTAGAGGCTGACATTTTGGCCCATTATTATTTGCAAATAGTTCTAGCTCAGTGAAATTGGATAAGTAATGTCTATGAAGTGCAATATTCAAATCTTGCCACAGATTTTCAGTAGCATTTAGGTCTGAACTTTGACTGGGCAATTCAGATACATGAATAGGGTTTGATGTAAACAATTCCATTGTAACTCTGGCAGGATGTTCAGGGTCGTTGATCTGCTGGAATGTGTACCTATGCCCCAGTCTCAAGTCTTGTGCAGCCTCTAACTGGTTTTCCTCTAAGAATGCCCTGTGTTTAGCTCCATTCAGCTATTCATCATTTTTCCAAATTTCCTTGTCCTTACAGAGACAATGCCTCCCCACAGCATGACTCTGCCACCATTATTTTTGACTGTGGGGATGGTGTTTTCAGGGTGATGTGCAATGTTAGTTTACCACCACACACAACATTTTGCATTTAGCACAACAAGTTCTACTTTGGTCTCATGTCTCGGGTGACCAGAACACCTTCTTCTACATGCTAGCTGTGTCCCCTGCATAGCTTTTTGCAAACTGCAAGTAAAGTAATTGTGTGTAACTGTATTTATTTATTTTTTGAGGGAGGAAGAGACAAAACACAATAAAAATGCAGTATATGTAAAAAATTTACTGAAAAACTCAATTACTCAAAACTATGTGTGACACCGCAGAAACGAGGAAACACAGCGTCCCTGTGGCCGACCACAATGCGGAAGAAAGGAGGTGGGCGGGATGTTCATCTTACTCATCTCCGCCCTTCCGCTTCTATTGGGCGGCCGCTTAGTGATGTCGCTATGACGCCAAGTGTGACTGTTCCTAGCGATGTTGTGCGCCACGGGCAGTGTTTTGCCCATGATGCACAACTGACGGTGCGGGCACGCATGCTAGCGATCTCGCTAGTGAGATCGCAGCGTGTAAAGCGGCCTTTAGACGAGCACTCATGTTTTCAATACAGTACATTACGTAGGGAAACTAAAATGACAAAGAAATGGGGGTGCAGATGATGTCTTATTCAGTGGTGATAGAAAGAATAAAATAAGGTGCACTAACCTGGTTTAGTTGTGTTATAGAAATAACCACTATAACCACGTGGTGAGGAAGGCTGTTGCAGAACCCAGGAGGATAGCATTGGAGGAAATGGAAGAAAATGATTAGTCCGCGCTGACAGAAGAAGATCACTGAAGAGCAATGGGGATTCAAGATATTTGATTTTATTGTTCAATATGTTTCGGAGCCATAGACTCCTTCTTCAGAAAAAAAAATCAATAATGTGCATTATTGATTTTTGTTCCTGTAGATGGAGTCTATGACTCAGAAACACGTTGAACAATAAAATCTAACATCTTAATCCCCATTGATCTTCAGTGATCTTTTTTTGGCAGTGCAGATTAACCCTTTTCTTCCATTTCCCTCAACACAAACACAATATGGTACATTAGCACTGAAATAGTACACAACAATTGCTTTTGGTCTTTCTCCATCCTTAAGCAGTGTTCACTTAGCTCTTATTCTCAAACAGTATTACAATAAAGGGAAGTATAAAGTGGCATTCTGTAACTGCACCCTATCTTTCAAACAGTCCATGATTCTCACTCTGATTGGAGAGGTTTAGCAAATTCGTAAAAATGTAACTTGAAGATGGATAATATTGAACTGTTGACCATTCTCCAGTTAAAATGGACCTGTGTCGTCATTAAAGAGGATAGCACTACTATATTAATTAAGCAACATGTGTTCTTAGGCTTAAGTAGCATATACTCTATAGAGTGATGTTTTTCTATGCTTCTTTGAGAAATTACAGTAAATATTGTGATGACTGAAAAGGAATTTCCAAGAACTCACAAAATAAAATGAGATTTTCTTCGTGTAAAACAATCTTGTAGAGCATTTTACTGAAAACGTGGATATTTCAAAGTCTTATTGTGCTTCACAATGGGCACCAAAAGTTGTATTAGTATTTTATAGTGTTGTATTCCTTTTTCATATTTACTATGTAATAGGGCAACAAGAAAGAAATATCAAACAGGGAAAATGGGCAATAAACACTAGGCTGGAGGATAATATGCTGATGCATGCTGAGAAAATGAGAATACATATAAACAAAGGAATAACTTTAGACAACTATATTTTTATAATACAGAGAAAAAATATACAATAGGAACATTTATTTCATAAAAAAAGTATACTTATACTGTAACTGGCTAAACAACTAAAGAACATAAGGAATATGTTTTTAAAGGGAAACTGCCACTATACTTATGCTGCCTAAATTACAGGCAGCAAAAATCAGAAAATAGCTGCACAATTGAAGATAAATATGTTTTATTTTGAAATGTCATGGTGTTTAAGAATAAAAATAGTTTGAAAAGCCAGCTAGGGACCATAGGAAGAGAGTTGATTTGTCTGTCATGGCACCAGGCTAGCTGCTGCCTGCCTTGTGCCAGGTCATTAACAAGTCTCTCCCTATGAACTTAGATGGAAAAAAACCTGTCAATAAATTAGAGCCAAACAGGGAGCTGAGATCCTTGCAAAGACTCTAATTAATGGCGGAAAAGATGTGTCTAACACAATAAGTCTTATTAGTCCTGGGTTGAACCCATTTTGAGCTTCTTAATGCAAACACAGCCTTAGGTCCCATTCAGATGTCTGTGTTTAAACACATACAAGCCATGCTTACTGGTATGTGTCATATGTGTGACATCTGTGTTTGCATACGTTTGACATCCCTGTGACTAGTACCGGTAAAAATCACATGATACTGAAATTTAATGGTTTTTAATGTGTAACAGATGGACAAAGCCTGAATAATTATAGATATGTATAAAAAGATAGCTAGAACAGATAAAAATGATAGATAGAATAGATAAAATAGAGAGATATATAAAGAAAGAAAATAAGAAAGCATATATAAGATAGACAAAAATAAGCAACAGATAGAATAGCTCAATAGATATTGAGATAGCTAGCTTGGCCTGCTGTTTTGCAGCATTTCTATTTTTTAACTTAAAAAAATGACTTGGGGTCCCCCTCAATTTTCATATACAGCACAGTAACAGCAGCAGCTGCGGGATGCAACCTTCAACTCTCTGCTGTACCTTGGCTGGTTATTAAAAATAGAGGGGATCCCACGATGATTTTTAAAAAAAAATTATTTAAAAAAAAAATGATGTGGGGTCCCCTCTATTTTACTAAAACCAGCCAATATACAGCAGGAAACTAGGGACTGAGATTATTAGGGTAGGAAGGGCTATGGTTATTTGGACCTTTCAAGCCTAACAATAGCAGCCCGGCAGCTGCCCCAGAAGTGGTGCCTCCATTAGATGCGCCAATTCTGGTGCTGGACCCAGCTCTTTCCATTGCCCTGGCGTGGTGGCAAATTTTATATATAAAATTTACATCCTTTTGGGAGTCTTTACTTTGTTAATGCCACTATAGCCAGCAGTATTGTTGTGGTGCGTAATCAGAAATTCATAAATGTAACCTTTTTGCATTTTTTTATATTTAATTTTTTGTTTACATTTTACTCCTTAATGAAAGTTTGAAACCTTAAAATCCATGCTGCTTGTTAGGTACACGACAGTTAAGGAAAATTTTGGCAATAACCAACAATATTGTATTGTAAAACATTTATACAATTTTAATTTTAATTTTTTATATACTTATTTGTTTAAAATATCCCCTCTGTGACTAAAAATGTAATGAAGACCTAAAATGCATTACTAAGTAGCTACATGTAGGTCTATGTCTGTAAAGTAAAATGCGGCAACAGCTTGCAGTATGCTATGGTTTCTAAATGAGATTATTAAAACAGGTATTAAAAAAAATAAAATGTTCCTTTTTTAAAAAAGAAACAAAAAAGATATACCTCCATTCCCAGGCAACAATGATGGGACAAGAGACTTTACGTTATCTCACATCCCAATTACCCCAAACTTTTATTTTGTCTAAAAAAATAAAGAAAAAGAAAAATGCAAGAAAATATAACTTACAACCTGATTTTTTTTCAGTACCAAAATTAGGAAGCCCTTCTTGCTTTCAGTGTGTGAAGCAGAAAAAATTGTTTTATTAAGGTGATTTACTGCAGTATATCACAGATTAATTCCCAGTTGCACAAACTCTATAGGGTAAACTACCTCTCGCATTGTCAATGTATTTTTAGTAGTACAGTAGTAAATCACAATCAGGTGGACCTACTAAAGCCCTATACTTTTACCTGACAGGTCAGATCAACAGATAAGAATAAAACATACATGTCCAGGATCTAGCATGCATCATTCAAAGCTAAGGGATCCCTGTGGAAGGTGAGATTTTTAGATCAAACATTTGGTGTTGGCAGGGCCGTATTTCCCATAAGGCCAACCTAGCCAATGGCCTCTGGGTACAACAGTCATAAAAGGCCATATAAAATGCTGTTTTTTAAATTTACATCCAGGTACAGTAAATAAATAGATAAATACATTTACGTTGTCCATCTCTACAGCTTGTAGTGTCTTGCTTAATCAGGGAGGGAGTCACAGGGGGCAGCACTGCAGTTGTCGACTGTGTACATGATGGGCTGCCCAGGAGATAGTAAAACCATGAAAAAGGAAAATGGTCCAGCAAAAAACACGCCAAAGGAACTTTTCAATAAAGAATTTTTATATAATACTTTTGCAGTAGCAAAACAAAGAATCCAAATTGAATCACATACACTTATTCAAGTCAGACTAGGACTACTGTGTTGCACAACTCAGTAAGCCCAGATGTGGTAGCTATAGTTTTCCAAAGAGCACACCCACCTCCTGCTGTAGCTGAAAAGTTTACCTGGTATAAAGGAATAATCAAATGGATGTAAAGTATGCATTAATGGTGGTGCAGTACAGCAGGTCACAAACTTAACAAAGCCTCTAAATCTTCTTTTCCTCCCAATTTGTAAGTAGTTCACCTAATGTTCCATATGGTGTTGTATACACTTTTCTACAACTGTATTTGTAGCGCCCCTGACCTGGTCAGGCACCACTGAGTACTGCCTCCAATGCTGGGACAGTGCTTCCAGGTAATTCTAAGGACCAGAATGAGGTGTGTACACACAGACACATAGCAACCAGTTCTCCCGCACAATTAGATAGGACCCTTGGGTAGTCTCCAGAGGGGGGCTAGCTTACAATGCTTATCAATGGGTGCAGCGGAGGAGCTGAGAGCTAAAGAGCAGAGGTTGTCAGGGAAATGAGGAGAGCCAGTCTGGTAGTGGAGCATGGCGGTTGCTAGGCAGATACGCGTGCTCAGGCTAGTCAGATCCTGCGCGGTGTAGTGAAGGTTGGCGGGGAAGAACGGTCACTGAGTAGTCAGAGAAAGAGATGCTCCTGGTGACTAGGCATGTACGGGGACAGGTCCCTAGAGCATACTCCAGTTTAACTATCTGCTAAACCTGCTGGTGAGGGGAACGAAAAGTTCCTCACCAACCACACAGAGTCCGAGCCTCAGCAGCAACACAGGGACCCATAAGGAGACAGAGCTTGAAGCCATCTCACCCGGTCCACGCTGCCAGCAAACAGGCCAAACACAGGGGAGAAAAGACAGTTGAGACTCCCTGGATAGACTCCCACGGTACTTCAAGTCAGGGGGTTATCCGAACACTAGGTGCTAGGAAGGCAAGCTAACTGGTTACCCTGAGACTGGCCTGAAGGAGCCCCTGATCCAACCTGGTTCATCACAGCAACGCTCGGGTCAGCTCACCATAAGATCAGTGTGAGTAAAATCCAGTTAAATGACTTTTGGACTCTGCCTGAGTTATTCTGGGACCTGTTATTCTACACACCTGAGCCCCTGGGGCCTGCCTCACTCACGGGAGGCCACACCATCTGACTGCAGACCACATCAGCCCCAGACGCTCATAAAATCTGCAGTGGCAGTCATCCATATCCCTGACCGCAAGCCGTGAGTGGCGTCACGAAACATACAAAATCTAACATACCTGTTTGCCATATACACAAGAAGACTCTGGCGTCCCTGAAGCTGGATCGAAGTCCTTGGGGCGATACATCTTCTCTTTTTGGCATCACGAACAGGATCGAGGACTAAACCCGTTCAGATGGATGACGGTGTGCCTCAGCGGTCCGATTGAAAAATGTGAACTGCCGCCATTTTAGCCACCGCTGAAAGTGCATCATAAAAAGCTGCAGTGCGCACAGAAGAGGTAACCGCCCACGGAGAGGAGTGTCCGTCCCAGAATCAAGAGAGCTCTCTAACCAAATGAAAAGAGGAAATGGGAGGATTGATATGTCCCCGGACTGTTGGGATGGCTCTAGCCCTGTGGGAAGAGAAATGGAAATAGAGACACATCCTGATGAACTAGGGAAGGAGCAGGATGGCGTCAGCGGAGAGTGGTCAGAAGGAGCAGGGCTGGTCAAGGCCCATGTAAGCAGAAGAGCTGGAGGCAGAGGTCAATAAAATTGCTGATCGCATGGAGGAGCAGCAAAGGCAGGAGGCCTGGCGGCACAGAATGCTAATGGCGATCCAAAACCTGCGGTTGTCCGTGCAGAGGGGCCCGCCTGGAGGCGCTGCCCATGCTCAGTCTAAGCCACCATCAGCAACAGTGACCCCGCCACTGGAACTCTCCAGCACGACCCCAGGTGAGTCCAAAACTACCCCTGCCCTATCTGGTGTGCTGATACCGCCAGTGCTGCCATCAGAAGCAAGCGTGATACCCGCGGCCAGACCAAACCAGGCCACAACGTCTCCTGTTCCGGTGGCCAGACTAGAGATGGTCACAGTGCCCCAGTCGCTGACTGGGGATCCAGTAACTGCCCCCAAACCAGAGACGGTCACAGCACCCCAGTCGCTGACTGGGGATCCAGTTCCTGCCCCCAGACCAGAGACGGTCACAGCACCGCTGTCGCTGACTGAGGAATCAGTTCCTGCATCCCGACCTGAAGTGGTCGCAGCACCCTCTCCGCTGGAGAGAGAACTGGATGCTCTGCCCTCAGCTCACCTGGTTTCTAGATACCTGGTCAGTAAGCTGCCATCCCGACCTGAAGCGGTCGCAGCACCCTCTCCGCTGAAGAGGGATCCTAAAATTTTGTTACAGTCCTGTCCGGCAGTCGAAGGCTCGAACCCAGGGCTGCAACTCACCCAACCAGAGGAGGTCGAAGCACGCTCTGTTAGAGAGGGAGGCTATGAGAAAGTCAAGGCCACACTGCTGTTCCCCCACCGACTGGAAGAGGTCGCAGCACCCTCCACTAGGGAGGGACAACAGGTCCTACAGTCTACCCGACCGCTGCTGTTTCCCCATCAACCAGAAGAGGTTGCAGCAAGTCCCAGCACTCACATTACCTGGTGGCCCGCTGATGACCAGGTGATGTCGCTGCAGAAGCCAGCCTGCAGAGAATAGTTTAGTTAATAAAGAAAGTTTAGTTTAAAAATCTTTTATGACCAGTTTAAGTAACGTGTAAGAATATCTGCCTGCAAAGACTTTTGCGCAAACTTTCCAGTTAATCTTAGCACCTGGTTATGTGCAATTTATATGAACCATAGGTTATGAACTGGCTATAACCACAAACTCTCTCAGTGTACATAGTTACCTCAGTGGTACCAACCCAGAGTCTGCCTGTTGAGGGGTATGGCTCTGCACCAACAAGGGGGCACGCCTGTTTTTGGGGCCTGCCTACCAACAAAAACGAAGCAGGTACGCCTGTTTATGGGGCCTACCCAACGCCACCAGGACAAAGAGGACTGTCGCCGGAATGGTCTGCGGCGGACCAGGCTGAGACCATGTCACCAAAAGGACTGGTGATTGGCATTGAGCGATGCTCGAGTCGAACGGTTCGCCAATTGCAAATTCCAGTGATTTTGGGCGGCGTTCGAGTCATTTGACGAACTCGAACTATTTGCTTCAAGCTCGACAGTTCAAATTACTGTTCAAGAACGGTTCGATCACCAAAAAGCGTAGCTAGTTACTAGCTGGCTTTTCACTGTAATACCGTGAGTCACTGTGAATCATGGTATTATCAAAATTCAACGTATAGTGTACGGAGGGGACGGGGTTTAGCTCAGTTCTGCTGCTGAGTGCTGAAAGAATGGTGATTGCCATTTTTTTTTTCCTAACCGCGCGTACAGTGGGGTGGGCCAGGCTGTCAGCCAATCACAGACACACACACAGCAAAGTGGATTTTTGCCAGACAAGCAAGGGCATGTGTCATAGGCTGTGCATGTCACATGTCCTTGCCCTATAAGACTCGGCCATTTTCCCCGCCGCCGCCATTATCTTTCTGGGGCAGCTGCCGACTGCAAAACGAAGCAGAGGGGCCCAGAAAGCTCGGGCTAACCTGTGCTGCGGATCCAATCCCCAGCTGCCTAGTTGTACCCGGCTGGCACAAAAATGGGGCGAAGCCCACGTCGTGGTTTTTTTTTAATTATTTCATGAAATTCATGAAATAATTAAAAAAAGGGCTTCCCTATATTTTTAGTTCCCAGCCGGATACAAATAAGCAGCTGGGGGTTGGGGGCAGCCCGTACCTGCTTGCTGTACCTGGCTAGCTGTTAGGGCTAGGTGGACGGGCAGACCCAGGAGGTGGATCCACTGGGCCGAACTCCTTGATGATGGTAAGGGGTCCGGTAGCTGGAGCACTATAGGCAGCAGAACAGTCCGTGCACAAGAGTATAACGGAGAAGTCCCTGGGACCACGGAGTCACTGATGGTAGTCCGGGTGACGGAGCTCAGGTTCGGAAGCCGAGAAGATGTCAGGCGGGGTCCGGAACCTTTGGAGCGAGATGACAGGTCACCGCAGGGATCCGAGATGGTACGGACTGTCAGGATGGCAGATAGGCAGCGTTCGGGGTTCGGGATTCGGCAGGACCGGATGGCGAGGCAGGCTCGGCTCTAGGAAGAGAGAGAGGTGAGTATCTCACAGGAACACAAGGAGACCTGACTCCTAGCTTGAGAAACACGAAGATCAGGCCCCACCCACTTGGACATTAAACCCCTTTATACCCTGTACCTGTTTGCATCATTTCCTGTTAATGGACACTGGCCCTTTAAGAAAGGGTCAATGACCGCGCGCGCGCCCTAATGCGCATGCGCGCGGCCCGAGTGCCAGAAGCCAGGGCAAGAAGCTGAGAGGAGGAAGCAGCAGGGCCGGGCTGGGGCTGAGAAGCCGACGGGTGCCGGGAGCGGGGACCAGGACGCCGGGGACGCGCCGGCAATGGATGCTGGAGAGCGGGGAGCGGCGGTGACCGGACCGAGGAACCGGGAAGCGAGGCAGGGGAGCCGGGGAGCGTGACAGGTGAGCCGGAGGGCAGCGCAGGGGACCCGGGGAGCGTGACAGTACCCCCCCCCACACCCCACCTCCTCGCAATCGGGACAGGAAGGCATGGATCAGCGGAGTACCCACATTCTCCCGGGGCTCCCAGGACCTATCCTCAGGACCATACCCTGCCCAGTCCACCAGGAAGAACTGTCGACCCCGTACGGTCTTCATGGCCACGATATCCCTTACCGCATAGATGTCGTCATCGGCAATAGGAGGAGGAGCAGAACTGGCAGCAGCGGAGAAGGGACCAAGGACAACCGGCTTGAGCAGGGAGACGTGGAATGAGTTGGGTATCCTCATCGTGGCCGGGAGCTGTAGCTTGTAGGAGACCTCATTGATCTTGTTGAGGACTTTAAATGGCCCGATGTAGCGAGGACCCAGCTTGTAGGATGGTATCTTCAATCGGACGTACTTGGAAGCAAGCCAGACTAGATCTCCAGGAGAGAAACACGGAGGGTCCAGACGTCTCTTGTCTGCGTGTCTCTTCATCCGCAGGGAAGCACGCCCAAGGAACGCCTTGACAGAGTCCCAAATGGTTGCAAAGTCACGGGCTACAGTATCAGCAGCAGGGACGTCCGAAGAAGGGGATACAGGCAATGGGACGGAGGGCTGAAGTCCGTAAACGACATGGAAGGGAGAGCTGGAGGACGACTCACTGATGTGGTGGTTATGGGAGAATTCAGCCCAAGGAAGAAGCGTGGACCAGTCGTCGTGATGGGCGTTGACGTAGTGACGTAAGAAGGAGGTCAAGATTTGATTGACCCTTTCCACTTGGCCATTAGACTGAGGATGGTAGGCAGAAGAAAAGTCCAGAGTCACTCCCAGATGTTTGCAGAGAGCCCTCCAGAAGC
Source organism: Anomaloglossus baeobatrachus (assembly GCF_048569485.1). Taxonomy (NCBI): domain Eukaryota; kingdom Metazoa; phylum Chordata; class Amphibia; order Anura; family Aromobatidae; genus Anomaloglossus; species Anomaloglossus baeobatrachus. The sequence continues at coordinate 519,076,660 of NC_134353.1, forward strand.
GGGAGGTGAACTGAGTTCCTCTGTCGGATACAATGTGTGATGGAAAGCCATGCAAGCGGAAGATGTGATGTATATAGGCGTCCGCGAGTTCCTGAGCAGAGGGCAGTCCAGCCATAGGGACGAAATGAGCCATTTTAGAGAACCGATCCACCACGACCCATATGACTGTGTGTCCGGAGGACAATGGCAAGTCCGTAATAAAGTCCATCGCTATGTGTTGCCACGGAACTGAGGGTATCGGCAGAAGCAGAAGATGGCCATATGGCAGGTGTTTGGGCGTCTTGTTCCTGGCACAAGAGGAGCAGGCAGAGACAAAAGCAGCGACGTCCGTAAGAAGGGATGGCCACCAGTAATGACGTACAATCGCACTCCAAGTTCTCTTCTGACCAGCATGACCGGCTGTTTTCGAGGCATGGCCCCAGTGTAACACTTTTTGCCTGTCAGTCTCAGAGACATAGGTCTTCCCGGGCGGTATCTGGGCCAGGGTGACAGGGGCCACCGGAATGATTTTGCTAGGACAGATGATGGGTTGGGTAGTCTCCTCCTCCTGCTCCATGGGCATGAAAGACCTGGACAAGGCATCAGCGCGTACGTTCTTGTCCGCGGGTCGGAAATGGAGCTGGAAGTCAAACCTGGCAAAGAATAAGGACCACCTGGCTTGCCGTGGGTTCAGTCGCTGAGCGGACCGCAGGTATTCCAGATTCTTGTGGTCCGTGTAAATAATCACGGGGTACACTGCTCCTTCCAGAAGGTAGCGCCATTCCTCCAGAGCCAGTTTGACTGCCAATAACTCTCGGTCACCGATGGTGTAGTTGCGTTCAGGCGCTGAGAAGCTCTTGGAGAAGAACCCGCAAGTCACCATCTTCCCGGAGGAGGACTTCTGCATGAGCACTGCTCCGGCTCCCGAGGAGGAGGCATCCACCTCCAAGGTGAACTGGCGGTTTAACTCCGGACGGTGGAGCACAGGAGAGGAGGCAAATGCCCGCTTCAGCGAGCCAAACGCGGCGTCGGCCGCAGGTGACCAGTCCTTTGGATTAGCCTCCTTCTTGGTCAAGGCGGAGAGAGGAGCAGTCAGAGCAGAGAAGTGAGAGATGAACTGGCGGTAGTAGTTGGCGAACCCCAGGAAGCGTTGGATTGCCTTCAGTCCAGAAGGGGGAGGCCAGTTGAGAATGGAGGAGACCTTCTTTGGATCCATCTGCAGTCCGGTATCGGAGATGATGTAACCCAGAAAGGGGAGAGAAGACTGCTCAAAGACACACTTCTCGTACTTGGCGTACAGACGATTCTCTCTCAGTCTTTGCAGAACCAGCTGCACGTTCTCTCTGTGGGTCTGGAGGTCCGGAGAGAAGACAAGGATATCATCCAGATACACCACCACACAGACGTAGAGAAGGTCCCGGAAAACGTCGTTCACCAATTCTTGAAAGACTGCTGGTGCGTTACACAGGCCGAAGGGCATCACGCAGTATTCGTAGTGTCCATCGCGAGTATTGAACGCGGTCTTCCACTCGTCCCCAGAGCGGATGCGGACTAGGTTGTAGGCACCCCGAAGATCCAACTTGGTGAACACACGAGCTCCTCTAAGCCGGTCAAACAATTCGGGGATGAGCGGCAGAGGGTACTTGTTTTTCACGGTGATTTGGTTCAATCCCCGGTAGTCTATACATGGGCATAAGTCGCCTTCTTTCTTCTTCACGAAGAAGAAGCCTGCTCCAGCAGGAGAGGAGGATCTCCGAATGAATCCCCTTGCCAGGCTCTCTGTGATGTAAATAGACATGGCCCTTGTTTCGGTTCGAGACAATGGATATATCCGTCCTCGAGGTGGTGTTGTTCCCGGGAGCAGGTCGATGGCACAATCGTAAGGACAATGTGGCGGAAGAACCTCAGATTCCTTCTTATCAAAGACGTCCGCGAAGGACCAATAGGCCGAGGGCAGTCCCGGTAGGTTCTCTGGAACCGGCGGTCGTCGGATGGGTTGTATGGTCTTCAGACATTTATCATGGCACGAAGAGCCCCATCGGGTGATTTCACCAGTGCCCCAGCTGACTGATGGTTCGTGTGTCCGTAACCAGGGAAGTCCCAGCAAGATTTGATGAGACATGTGTGGGAGGACGTAGAGAGCGATGTTCTCGGTGTGCAGGGCACCGATACGCAGTTCGACCGGCCTGGTGATCCAGGAGATGGTGTCAGAGAGGGGTCTCCCATCCACAGAGGCAATCACGAGGGGCTTGTCGAGTGGAGTAACCGGCACCTGGTACTTGTCCACCGTGGCCTGCTGGATGAAATTGCCTGCGGCCCCAGAATCGAGGTACGCCTCAGCCGTGAACCGCGTCTCTCCCGTTGTCACTTGCACAGTCCACGTAACCGGGTCTGAGAGAGTCCCAGCACCTAGGGTGGCCTCTCCTACCAACCCTAGGCTTTGGAGTTTCCCGGCCTCTCTGGACAGGAGCGTAGCAGGTGTGTGCCCTCTCCGCAGTAAAAGCAGAGGCCCTTGGCGAGCCGCTCGGCTCGACGTTGTTCAGACTGCCGCACTCGGTCGATCTGCATGGGCTCGTGGACGGGGGCCCCAGATGCCGTTGACTGAAGTACGGAGGGCTTCTGCGGAGGAGAGGAATGCCGTACCGGACGTCTCTCACGGGACAGTTCCTTGGATCGCTCCTGAAAGCGAATGTCCACTCGAGTCGCTAGGGCAATCAGGGCATCCAGGGTGGACGGTACGTCACGACCCGCCAGCTCATCTTTAATTCGCCCCGAGAGTCCTTCCCAGAAGGCGGCGGTTAGGGCCTCGTTGTTCCACCCGAGTTCCGAAGCCAAGGTGCGAAACCGGATTGCGTATTGACCCACCGTCAGAGTCCCCTGACGTAACCGGAGAAGGGATGAAGCAGACGCGGAGGCGCGTCCGGGCTCGTCAAAGGTGCCACGGAATGCCTGCAGGAACTCCTGGATGTTCGTGGTCACAGGATCCCTCTTCTCCCACAAGGGGTTCATCCACGCCAGTGCCTCCCCCTCTAGGTGGGACATGATGAAGGCGACCTTGGCTTGGTCGGAGGCAAACAAATGCGGCAGCTGCGTGAAGTGGAGGGAGCATTGGTTTATGAATCCTCTGCAGGTCTTGGGGTCTCCGGCGTACCGGGGTGGTGAGGCCAAACGAAGTCTGGAAGCATCCGAAGAAGTCGCCACGGGAGCTGGAGCCGTGGATTGACTAGTGGAAGCCCGGGATGCTGAAGACGTAACTGCCGCTTGTAGCGTGTTCAGGCGGGCGTCCACAGAAGACATGAATTGCAGCATGCGGGTCTGAGTCTCACGCTGGCGTTGGAGTTCCTCCTGTACGGCTGCTAGTGCTTCAGCGGGATCCATGGCCTGATCTTACTGTTAGGGCCAGGTGGACGAGCAGACCCAGGAGGTGGATCCACTGGGCCGAACTCCTTGATGATGGTAAGGGGTTCGGTAGCTGGAGCACTATAGGCAGCAGAACAGTCCGTGCACAAGAGTATAACGGAGAAGTCCTTGGGACCACGGAGTCACTGATGGTAGTCCGGGTGACGGAGCTCAGGTTCGGAAGCCGAGAAGATGTCAGGCGGGGTCCGGAACCTTTGGAGCGAGATGACGGGTCACCTCAGGGATTCGAGATGGTACGGACTGTCAGGATGGCAGATAGGCAGCGTTTGGGGTTCGGGATTCGGCAGGACCGGATGGCGAGGCAGGCTCGGCTCTAGGAAGAGAGAGAGGTGAGTATCTCACAGGAACAAAAGGAGACCTGACTCCTAGCTTGAGAAACACGAAGATCAGGCCCCACCCACTTGGACATTAAACCCCTTTATACCCTGTACCTGTTTGCATCATTTCCTGTTAATGGACGCTGGCCCTTTAAGAAAGGGTCAATGACCGCGCGCGCGCCCTAATGCGCATGCGCGCAGCCCGAGTGCCAGAAGCCAGGGCAGGAAGCTGAGAGGAGGAAGCAGCAGGGCCGGGCTGGGGCTGAGAAGCCGACGGGCGCCGGGAGCGGGGACCAGGACGCCGGGGACGCGCCGGCAATGGATGCTGGAGAGCGGGGAGTGGCGGTGACCGGACCGAGGAACCGGGAAGCGAGGCAGGGGAGCCGGGGAGCGTGACAGGTGAGCCGGAGGGCAGCGCAGAGGACCCGGGGAGCGTGACACTAGCATACAAAAATATGGCGATATGGCGAAGCACACGTCATTTTTTTCTACTTTTTTGGCAAAAAAAAAAATGCTTCCCTGGATTTTCCATTGACAGTGAAGGTAACACCAAGCAGAGGGGGTTAGCAGCAAGTAGCTGCTTGGATTACCCTTAGCTAGCAATACAAAAAATGCAGCAAGCGCCCATATATATTTTTTTTAAATTATTTATTTAAATAACTAAAAATAAAAAGGGCTTCCCTGTATTTTGATTGCTGGACATCACAGTGCTGTAAAAATAAATCTTTAAAAAAAATGACATAGCGCTCCGCGGTATTTTTGATTCTCAGCACAGATAAAGCAGACAGCTACGGGTTGCCACCTCCGTCTGCCTGGCGTTACCTTGGCTGGCAGTCAAAATACAGGGAAGCCCATTAATTTTTTATTTAAAAAAATAGTTAAAAAAAAAATGACGTTGTGTCCCCCCATTTTTGATAGCCAGCTAGGGTAAAGCAGACGGCTGTAGCCTGAAAACCACAGCTGGCAGCTTTACTGTGGTTGGGGATCCAATGTGGAGGTCACCCCAGGCTCTTTTGTTATAATTATTTTATAAGGTAAAGTGGACAGCTGTGGTCTGGTATTCTCAGGGTGGGAAGGGCCATAGTTATTGGCTTTTCACAGCCTAAAAATAGCAGGCCACAGGCGCCCCAGAAGTGGCGCATCCACTAGATGCGCCAATCCTGGCGCTTCACCCCAGCTCATCCCGTGCCCTGGTGCAGTGGCAAACGGGGTAATAAATGGGGTTGATACTAGCTGTAAGGTCACCAGACATCAAGCCCAGCAGTTTGTGATGTCATGGCGTCTATCAGATACACGACATCACAAACTGTCAGTACTAACAAAAAAAATAGACAAAAAATAATGTATTTAAAAAGACACTCCCCAAAACATTCCCTCTCTCACCAATTTATTGTAAGGAAAAAAAAATAAGGGCGTCCCACGATGACTCTGGACCGTCTAGAATATGGGGGGACACACTCAGGGAACGTATCCCCCATTTTCTAGGAGCGCAGACCCTCCATGTGAGGAGTGTAGGTGCAATGAATCTGCACCCACTCTCCCCGGGTCCACAGCAGCAGAATCCATGTCGTAACTAGAGTTGAGCGCGGTTCGCGGTTCGAGGTTCTCCAGTTCGCGGCTCGAGTGATTTGGGGGCTGTTCTAGATCGAACTAGAACTCGAGCTTTTTGCAAAAGCTCGATAGTGCTAGATATGTTCGAGAACGGTTCTAGCAGCAAAAAGCAGGGCTTTTTAGAGCTACAGTGTGCAGGAGCCATCGCTGGCAGCCTGCCAGAAGCTGGTAACCAAGATAAACATCGGGTTTCCAAACAAAGCGCTTTGGTTAGTAACCCGATGTTTATCCTAGTTACGTGCAGGAAACCCACACTTCTCCGCTCAGCTCACTCCGCCCCCTCCTGAACGCGGCATGTACACACACACACACTCACCTGTCCCCAGCCAAGCAGTCCACAACACTGACGTCCTCAGTGCCACCCACTTCGCACTCCACCGCCAGCACACAGGGCTCCGCCCACCTGCACTCTGCACACATGGTCGCGTTCGGCTTACCTCCGGTGATAAAGTCCCGACCTCAGCGCTGTCACTGTCCTCCATGGCCGCCGCTTGTCACATCACCTTCTCTTGCTTCCGACCCGAGACTGACTAGCGGTGACGTCACGGGCCCCTTCGCGATACTTGGCTGTGAAGGCGGTCATTGAACTCAGTGACAGGTGCTGTCAGCAGTGCAGGAGATCAGCGCAGGTAATGTACCTCGCTGACAGCAGCACTTGTCATCCCCTGCAGTGACCTGGGCTGACCCATTGATGTTAGCTCAGGTCACTGCAATGCTCTCCCAGCCAATGGGGAACATCCTGCTCTTCATTGACTGGGACAGTGTGGATCATCATAGCAACCCCTTGGATTACACCAGACCTGGATTTGTTTTTCTTTCTAATAAATTGGTTAAAGAGGGAATGTATTGGGGAGTGTTTTTTCAAATAAAAATGTGTTTGTCGTCTATTTTTTTTTATTACTGACTGGGTTTGTGATGTCGGGTATCTGATAGACGCCTGACCTCACCAACCCCAGGGCTTGATGCCAGGTGACATTACACATCTGGTATTAACCCCATATATTACCCCGTTTGCCACCGCACCAGGGCACGGGATGAGCTGGGGCGAAGCACCAGGATTGGCACATCTAATGGATGCGCCACTTCTGGGGCGGCTGCGGCCTGCTATTTTTAGGCTGGGGAGAGTCCAAAAACCATGGACCTCCCTAGTCTGAGAATATCAGACCCCAGCTGTCTGCTTTACCTTGGCTGGTGATCCAATTTTGGGGGGACCCCTACGTGTTTTTTTTTTTTTTAATTATTTATTTAATTTAAAATAACAGCATGGGGTGCCCTCAGTTTTGAATTTCCAGCCAAGGTGAGGTTGCCAGCTGTGGTCTGCAGACTCCAGCCGTCTGCTTTACCCTAGCTGGCTACAAAAATAGGGGGAACCCTACGTCATTTTTTTTTTCATTTTTTTGGCTAAATACAAAGCTAAGCACCCCTTAGTGCCACATGAAAGGCACCAAAGGGTGCAGAATTACAAAATGCAGGAGAGTGGGACATTATGTGTCTTTCTGCCATTATAAGAAAAGACTGATATGAAGTGCACAAGCACAAGAAAATCACCAGAGCGCTCTACGCTGTGAAAAGCAGTAGAAAATGGCACTGGAGTGAACATGTGACCGCCTCATGTAGGATGAAGCTATGGATCCTGGGTAAATTTATGCATTTACCCTCCTTCAGTTTTTTTGCAGTACACAAAAAAAACGGAAGGCACACGGATGACAAACAGATGACATACGGACCGTCTACGGAAACGGACTCTTTTTTGCAGACCGCAAAAATGGATTGGTCATGTTAATGTAGCCTTATTCTGATCTGCCGTTTATAAACAGCAGGCAGAAATAAGTGAATAACGCCCCCCGGCGTCAGAAAATCTCCGGGGTTTCAGGGCTAGCTGAGACCCTGGAGATCATGATTCAGGACGGTTTTTCCGGTCCCTGCTCACGTGATCACAGGTATACACCGTACACCGATGATCACGTTACAGTAAATGACAGCGCCGGTAAAAAATTATTTATCTCCCATTTGGCATGAACAAACATGATAAATCTCCTCCCCGGTCCCCTCCGGTCCCCCGGTGTCGCCAAAGTGCCCCCCATGATGCCCTCCCAGAAATCCAAGATGGCTGCGCGCACAGCTGCGCGCACAGCAGCGCGCCGGCCACATTCACCCTACTCCTCTGATTTCTGTCGCATGTGCCATGACACATGCAACAGAAAACTCCTCCCCAGGCCCTGCCAGGTCACCCCCTATAACACCACCCCCAACACCACCCTATAACACCACCATCCCCGGTGTCCCACGTTACCTGTGCAGCGTTGATCCCCCCATGGCCCTCTCCTTCACAATAGACGCTGCCACATACACAGAGCAGCTGTCAGCTCAGCTTCCTGTGTTCAGACACAGTGAGTGGTGGTTATGCATCTGTAAGCTAAATGGGCAGCACAGTGGCTCAGTGGTTAGCACTGCAGTCTTGTAGCGCTGAGGTCCTGGGTTTAATTCACCAAGGACACCATCTGCAAGGAGTTTGTATGTTCTCCCCGTGTTTGCGTGGGTTTCCTCTGGGTACTCCGGTTTTCTCCCACACTCAAAAGACATACAGCGCTATGGAATTAATAACGCTATATAAATGAATAAATTTTTATTTTTACTGCAATGCCCTGCTCATGAGGTAAGGAACATAATTGATCAGGAGAGCTATATACTACATTTCCAAATGGAGAGATTTGCTTTGATAGTTTCCCTGCTGAATGACTACCAAACATGAGAGTCCGTTATACGCCACAAGAAAACACATCTAAATAGTGAGCTCTGTTGTTAAGTATTCATTCAGCTGGATAACTGGACTTTAAGGGGTATTCCATCTCCAAGATCTTATCCCCAATATATAGTAGGTGGAATAGCAATAATATCAGCAAATACCAATATTTGGAAATGTAGAATAGTTCTCCTGATTAGGCATGCCCTTACCTCATGAGCAGGGCATTGCAGCTTTGGTAGCAACCATTACGACATGGACTCTGCTGCTGTGGACCCGGGGAGAGTGAGTGGAGATTCATTGCACCCACACTCCTCACATGAAGGGTCTGCACTCCTAGAAAATGGGGGATACGTTCCCTGAGTGTCTCCCCCCCATATTCTAGACGGTCCAGAGTCGTCGTGGGACCCCTTTATTTTTTTTCTTACAATAAATTGGTAAAAGAGGAAATGTTTTGGGGACTGTTTTTTCAAATAAATTTCTTTTGTCAATTTTTTTTTTGTTAGTACTGACAGTTTATGATGTTGGGTATCTAATAGACGCCATGACATCACAAACTGCTGGGCTTGATGTCAGGTGACCTTACAGCTAGTATCAACCCGATTTATTACCCTTTGCGACTGCACCAGGGCACGGGATGAGCTGGGGTAAAGCGCCAGGATTGGCGCATCTAGTGGATACGCCACATCTGGGGTGCCTGCAGCCTGCTATTTTTAGGCTGTGAAGGCCCAATAACTATGGACCTTCCCACCCTGAGAATACCAGACCACAGCTGTCCGCTTTACCTTGACTGGTGATCCAATTTGGGGGGGACCTTACTTTTTTTGTGTAATTATTAATATTTATAAAATAATTATAAAAAAAGAGCCTGGGGGGACCTCCACATTGGATCCCCAACCACGGTAAAGCTGCCAGCTGTGGTTTTCAGGCTACAGCCGTCTGCTTTACCCTAGCTGGCTATCAAAAATGGGGGGACCCAACGTCATTTTTTTTTAACTATTTTTTAAATAGAAAAAATTAATGGGCTTCCCTGTATTTTGATTGCCAACCAAGGTAACGGCAGGCAGATGGGGGTGGCAAAGCTGTCTGCTTTATCTGCGCTGAGAATCAAAAATACCGCGGAGCGCTACGTCATTTTTTTTAAAGATTTATTTCTACAGCACTGTGATGTCCAGCAATCAAAATACAGGGAAGCCCATTTTGTTTTTAGTTATTTAAATAAGTAATTAAAAAAAATATATATGGGCTCTCGCTGCATTTTTTGTATTTTTAGCTAAGGGTAATCCAAGTAGCTACTGGCTGCTAACCTCCACTGCTTGGTGTTACCTTCACTGGCAATGGAAAATCCAGGGAAGCATTTTTTATTTTTTTTGCCAAAAAACTACAAAAAAAGGACGTGAGCTTTGCCATATTTTTGTATGCTAGCCAGGTATAGCAGGCAGGTGCTGGAAGAGTTGGATACAGCGCCAGAAGATGGCACTTCTATGAAAGTGCCATTTTCTGAGGCGGCTGCAGACTGCAATTCGCAGCAGTGGGGCCCAGAAAGCTCAGGCCAACCTGTGCTGCGGATTCCAATCCCCAGCTGCCTAGTTGTACCTGGCTGGACACAAAAATGGGGCGAAGCCTACGTCATTTGTTTTCTAATTATTTCATGAAATTCATGAAATAATAAAAAAAGGGCTTCCCTTTATTTTTGGTTCCCAGCCGGGTACAAATAGGCAACTGGGGGTTGGGGGCAGCCGTACCTGCCTGCTGTACCTGGCTAGCATACAAAAATATGGCGAAGCCCACATAATTTTTTCAGGGGGCAAAAAACTTCTGCATACAGTCCTGGATGGAGTATGCTGAGCCTTGTAGTTCTGCAGATGCTGTCTGTCTGTATGGAGAACACACAGCACACAGGCAGGTCACATGTTCACATGAGGCGGTCACATGTTCACTCCAGTGCCATTCTCTACTGCTTTTCACAGCGTAGAGCGCTCTGGTGATTATCCTGTGCTTGTACACTTCATATCAGTCTTTTTTGTCATTATAATGGCAGAAAGACACATCATGTCCCACTCTCCTGCATTTTTTAATTTTGCACCCTTTGGTGCCTTTCATGTGGCACTAAGGGGTGCTTAGCCTTGTATTTAGCCAAAAAAATAAATACATTTTTTTAAAAAAATGACGTGGGGTTCCCCCTATTTTTGATAGCCAGTTAGGGTAAAGCAGACGGCTGCAGCCTGCAGACCCCAGCTGGCAGCTTCACCTTTGCTGGTAATCCAAAACTGAGGGCACCCCACGCTGTTATTTTAACTTAAATAAATAATTAAAAAAAAAAAACACGTGGGGGGTCACCCCAAAATTGGATCACCAGCCAAGGTAAAGCGGACAGCTGGGGTCTGATATTCTCAGACTAGGGAAGTCCATGGTTATTGGACTCTCCCCAGCCTACAAATAGTAGGCCGCAGCCGCCCCAGAAGTGGTGCATCCATTAGACGCGCCAATCCTGGTGCTTCGCCCCAGCTCATCCCGCGCCCTGGTGCGGTGTCAAACGGGGTAATATATGGGGTTAATACCCGATGTGTAATGTCACCTGGCATCAAGCCCTGGGTTTCATGAGGTCAGGGGTCTATCAGATACCTGACATCACAAACCCAGTCAGTAATAAAAAAAAAATAGACGACAAACACATTTTTATTTGAAAAAACACTCCCCAAAACATTCTATCTTTCACCAATTTATTAGAAAGAAAAACAAATCCAAGTCTGCTGTAATTCAAGGGGTTCCCATGACGATCCATACCATAGTCACTGTCCCAGTCAATGAAGAACAGAATGTTCCCCATTGGCTGGGAGAGCAATATAGTGACCTGAGCTAACATCAATAGGTCAGCCCAGGTCATTGCAGGGCATGACAAGTGCTGCTGTCAGGAGCGAGGGACATTACCTGTGGTGACGATCTTCTGCACTGCTGATAGCAGAGCTGTCACTGACTTCAATGACCGCCGCCTTCACAGCCAAGTATTGTGGGAGCCTGTAACATCACCGCTAGTTACAGTCTCCGGTCAGCAGCGAGAGGAGGAGATGTGACAAGCGGCGGCCATGGAGGACAGTGACAGCGCGGAGGTTGGGAGGGCAGGACTTCATCACCGCAGGTAAGCCGAGCTGGGTAATTTGTGTGGAGTGCGAGGTGGGTGGAGGCAAGCGGGGTAATGTGTGCGGAGTGCGAGGTGGGTGGAGCCTAGTGGGGTAATGTGTTCAGAGTGCGAGGTGGGTGGAGCCAAGCAGGGTAATGTTCGCGGAGTGCGTGGTGGGTGGAGCCGAGCAGGGCCATGTGTGCGGAGTGCAAGGTGGGTGGAGCCTAGTGGGGCCATGTGGGCAGGCGGCGGAGTGCGAGGTGAGTGGAGCCTAGCGGGGCCATGTGGAGCTGAGGACGTCAGTGCCGGGGACTGCATGGCTGTGGACAGGTGAGTGTGAGTGTGTGTGTACATGCCGAGTGCAGGAGGGGGCGGAGCCAAGTGGGGAAGTGTCTGCTCCCTGCACACGTAATCAGGGTAAATATCGGGTTACCAAGCAAAGCGCTTTTCTTGGATAACCCGATATTTACATTGGTTACCAGCTTACCGCAGGCTGCCAGCGATAGCGCCATGCACACTGTAGCTGTAAAAAGCCCTGCTTTTGGTGATCGAACCGTTCTCGAATGTAACTCAAACTGTCGAGCTTTTAGCAAAAAGTTCGAGTTCGATCTCGAGCACCCCCCAAAATCCCTCGAACATGAAATTGGCGAACCTCAAACATTGCTCATCTCTAGTAATAAGGTATCTGGCTAATTATTGGGAGATTACTCAACCCTGCCTCTCAAGGTTCCTGTTTGGCTTCTTAATCATCTTTGCTCAAGTTCTTAGTGCAAAATAGCCCTCTGACATCGTGATGTTACAATTCATATTCCCCGAAGTCTAGTCAGAGCATCGGGCACTGCGCAACGTGATAGTGGGATGCCATGTTGTGTGGGGCCTGAGAAAATAACTAGGTTTTGTGTGATGTGCACCATGATGCTGTTATGTTACAACATGATGAATGAGGCCTACGCTGTTCAAAAAGCAAAGTCACCGGTTGAAGATGAGTAAAGAATCAAAGAACATGGACAGATGGCAGCTACAATTCAGCAAAATTTCTGCTGACATCCATTTTTCTCAATTTGCACAGAGAATCTCAGAAAAAAAAATAAAATTCAAGAGAGTTCAATTTTTTTTTCAGCATTTGGGGAAAATTCAAGACCTCCTAAACAAATTTGCTCATTTCAAGTAATAGTGTATTTTCTTTGTAGAAAATGGTAGACTTATATCAACAAGTGTTCTATTTTTCATACACTTGCTTCGGTTGCTTTCGAGAACATAGGTTATGTTTACATCTTAAAATCAAATAAAGATTACGGTTCAGTGGAAAGTTTTCATTGAAAACCATTTTTCAACTTTACTGGTTAAATTTAGGCTGTCAGATAATAGCAGACTATGTTCAGCTCTGCTGCACATACAACTGCATGTATTGTGATCCCCAGTGATTAAAATTACTATTAATCAATTCCAATATGCCTTGCTAATGAATTGGAAAGGGGCTATTGATATGTGTATAACTGAAACTCATTACCTTGGAAATGTGTAGCTAGAACAAGGTGTGCTTTCTGATCATGTTAATAAAGAGGAATAGGTTTCTAGCTGTTTCTTCTACTCAACAATTTATTTTCTGTTTTTCATTATTTCAGATATCACAGTGCTTTTCTATAGAAAAATTCTTTATCTGTTTATTCTTTGTACAGCAAATTAAAAAGGAAAAAAAATTGTGTTCTGACAAAAAAAACAAGCCCACTTGATGAGCACAATTTACTGAACCAGTTAACGCCCGTTTCGCATATCTGTGAAACACAGTCTAAGCTCAAAACAGAAGACCAGGGACGTCCAGAAATTCTGCTGACCTAAGCTAGCTGACTCATATGTGCCTACGAGGCAATTAGCTTAGATCAGGGGACCTGGCAGTGAGGCTTGGTCTTCTGATTCAAGCACAGTCTGTGAAAATTGACTTGCATTTGATATTCCATTTGACTGTTTATTTCATGGCTCACTAAAGGGAGATTTTTCTCTATCAGAAATCCAAAATATTTCTACTACAGAACATAGAAAATTGTAGCTCAATGACAACACTAAGGGATCTTACACAAATAGCATATTTATTTGTTACAAATTCTGCTTGACTTTTATGAAAAAAAAAACAAAAAGCTGGAAATTTTGTGGAAAAATCTGTATGTGTTACATTTTTTTCCCTGTGGATTTTTTATAAAGAAGACCCTTCACTAAATTTTTCCTATTGAACTGGGGAAACAATGTGTCACATCATCAGCAATCCTAGCCTAAGAGCGCCAACTTTCTTTCCTGCTCACATCCACTGCCTCTGTCCAGTCCCATGGTCGTTGGGTCCCTCCTGTCCCTCTTTTGGCACCCCTGCTACCCCAGGCACCGATGTTCATCCTACACCTGGTCGTTCCCCTTGCTCCCGATGTCAGCGCATGCATAGTAGGACTCTAGCACGCTTAGGGTGTGGCCATACTGCTCTCCTTTTTCTGAAAAGGCCAGTGTGACTTTCACTTTGAAGTGTTTCCTGATCCCCGTTTATGCAGATTGTATATAAGGTATAGCTGTGCTAGGGTCCACTTGGTGTTTGGTTGACTAAAAGCCGCTTGCAGTGTTTGAATGGTTTGCACTGGACGTAACAACAGTGTTATCGGATGCAGTATGTAGAGGGGAAAAACCACTCCCACTCTCCCACTAAAGTGCTCTGTTTATGGCTGGGTGCATGTGTGCAGAGAGCCAAATGGCCGAATCAGTGACTTCCTTTGGAGTTCAGGTCAAGTCCAGGTCCAGAACCAAAATTATGTAAAGTTATCCTGAACTCATCCCAATGAATTTCAACAGCTCTAGCTGTCATTACATCTCACACAAGAGAAACGTCTTCTGACCTATTCTGCGATGTGCTCTTATTCCTGCTGCCTGCTTAATCCCTTCATGACCTTGAACGTATATATACGTCCTAGGTTCTGCCCCCTTCGGTAATAAATGCACATTTATGCTGATCTGATCAGCAGGCATTAGTGCCTAATAGGTGCTATTGGATCTGAGATCCACCCATGCCTGCTTACTACTTAGATCACGCTGTCAAAATCTGAAAACACAATTTAAATGGCTGTGGCAGGGATCGTGCCATTCCCCGCCGCCATCGGCAGCTTCTTGACTTCCCGCTGTGGGTTTCAGGCATAGACTGAGTCACTGTAACACTGGACACCGTACCCACACCGCAGGCAGTGGACTACAGGGTCTTTATGGACAGTGTCACCCATGAGTGAAGTGGCATTTTGGACCCGTACTGCCCTGTGGTGGACTGAGGGAAAGTGGCTGGAGGAGGCTGCGTCGGCAGCAAAGTCCCGTTTGTAAATAATTCCATGACCACCCTTCAGATCCCACAGCCTCCGGAGAGGCAGACTGGAGGAAGGGCCTGCGGCAGAGGAGGCCGAGGTCCCATCACCACTGCAACCGGTGACAACCCTCTGGATCAGGGGTCCCCTGGACGTGAGGCCTCTGAGAGACTGCCAGGTAAGGAACTTTTTACCTGGCCCGTTTGAGCAACATCTGGGCCCGTTCCTGGACTGGGGAAAAAGGGTGCTGCCCGTTTCTTAGGGGCAGCATCAAGGCTAGGTTTGTTTAAGTGGGCAAACAAAAGGACCCAGTCCCGTTCCCGTTATTAATAAAAATGTTTTGTGTTCGCAACGGTTAAAGAATGTGCCTCCCGTAAGGGAAGATTTAAAAATATGCTTGAATTGTACAAAGTTTATTATGCTTGTAAATATGTTTTATCTATTTCTTTCAGTTAAAAGCAACAAAAATAAACCGGTGGTGGTCGGGCAGCCTGCGGATGGTCTGCATTAAACCAAGGGAGAATGTGACGCCCTGGACTAGCCAGGTAGTCACAGATAGGCCCTTACACAAACACCCCCCATAATAAGGTGACAGCAGCCAAACTACAAAACCCTTGTCACCTCCCTCAGGGTTTGATGTTCACACCAGGGGGCGGAGCCAGGCGGTTGGCCACACCCGCCAAGGAGTACACAGGCCCAGAGGCAGGAAAAACAGTGCAGTTCCCGTGGGGAGCACAGTGTTAGCAGAGCAGATCAGTCTTGACAGTGAAGTGGAGTGGAGTCCAAGTGCAGACCTGTGACCAGGTCTGCCATAGTATAACACCAGGTGTCTGGGTTGGAGCCCAGTCACCTCTGGCAAGGAGACAGACGGTGGTGGCCACCTGCAGGAGCTGGGATTACAGCCGGTGGAACCGTAAGGACCGGGGACGGGTGGTGGCCCGCCGGTACCGAACCGGGGAACCGATTGGAAACCGAAGCACCAGGAGGGGTACTCAGACCCAGTACGAGACCCAGTAACAACCGGGCCAAGTCAAATTAACTGATTGAGGACTGGACTTTAGGCCCGTTCCAACCTAAGACCCGACTGAAGACAACAGCCAAACCATAGGGGTAGAAAGTCACCGCCCAGGCATAGAGACCCAACGGGCCCGCGTCTGCGGGCAAAATGGCTCTACCGGCACACACCAGGCTGGGGAGCGGACTACCATTGCTCAGGCATAGGAGTCATCATTTCTACAAAAGTGAGGTGTAGGAGAAGGGCGGAAACCACCAACCTACAAAGGGGAAAAGCGCAGTCGGCTGCGGTTACCGTCCATTATCTTGTTTGGTTTTCCAGAGACTCCAGCGTGTTTGTAATGGGGAGTACAACAGTGCCTTTGGGCCCCGCACTGCGCCGCACCGCACCGACATGCCGGCACGCATCCAATCCCCCGCCTCAGCACCTCCCTCGGGCCCTCGGGACTATCATCTGCCCCTACCCATGGAGGGGTCAACATCAAGCTGCGCAACACCGTCCCCAGGAGCCTAGTCAATGGCAGCGGTGGTTTCCATCCATTCACCACAACCCATGGGTGGCGTGAGGAACTCAAATCCCCTACAAACAACCGCGGCTCCGGCCGTGGACCTCCCCACTGAAGCTCCTACGTGTAGCGCCAACCCCCTTTCAGACCGACGTGACCCCCGTGTCCGTGAGGAGCTTGAGCCACCCGCCGATGAGCACGGATCCGAGCGGCTCGGCAGGTGGCCGAGCCCCAGGGCGGTACACTTCCTCTTTCTGACCTAACATCACAGTACAGTAGGTATGTGCCTCAAAGTCTTATCATCATCAATTCCTCCCCTGGGGGTTAATGTTTATTAAAGAGGGTTGGGATCCTGCTCAGCCCCTACTTCGTTCAGATTTTGGGTATCAGTGCAGATTCTTTCCTCCTCGTCATTTTGTGAATCTTTGGAGCAGACCTCTGATGCCCATGGGATAAAATGTGTGTATAGCTCAGCGTACTTGCCCATATGTGGTTCTCCACAAACAGTTGGGCACTTGGAGAGTTGTGATATGGGAGTAAACAAATGTCATTGGGGTGGCACCTTTTGAGGAATCAATGGTGTGTGATGTTAAGTTGCAGGAAGAGGAGGAGAGGCCACTTAATGCAGTGCTTGCCATCCACTCTTGCACAGCAGTTTTTGACCCTCATTTCCAAGTTGAAGCAGTGTGTAGCTGCCAAAGAAAGGTGTAAAGGCCCCGTCACACACAGAGATAAATCTTTGGCAGATCTGTGGTTGCAGTGAAATCATGGACATATTGTTCCATTTGTACACAGCCACAAACCTGGCACTGATTGTCCACAATTTCACTGCAACCACAGATCTGCCGCAGATTTATCTCTGTGTGTGACAGGGCCTTAACTCTCTTGGGATACGACAAGACTGTATTTGCTCAGTAGAGTTTAGACTAACATTAGAATGTCCCCTATGTACACCTCAAATACCCTGCCTATTCCTCTTTCCACCTTGACCTTGTAATTTACCACTCCTGTTTGATGTACTCTTCCCTTTTGAAACAGATGTTTTGCAACCCTATGCCCACACCTGTTAGACACATTACACAAAAGTAAAATTTTGTATTTCTTGGCTTTGATGGCAATATTGGGATGGCCTACACAAGCACCAATATCTACTTAAATGGTTCACTGGCACCTTTTTAGCCGGCACTTTACAATAGCAATACCTATTGAGATGGTCTACTGGCAAATTTTTAGCAGACACTCACAAGTAACAATCCATATTTATATCA
Organism: Anomaloglossus baeobatrachus; assembly: GCF_048569485.1. Lineage (NCBI taxonomy): Eukaryota > Metazoa > Chordata > Amphibia > Anura > Aromobatidae > Anomaloglossus > Anomaloglossus baeobatrachus. Next base: position 519,093,965 of record NC_134353.1, read on the forward strand.
TGAAATGCCCTTTGTGGCATGCACCTTTCCTTACACTGCATGTCCCTATTCTACACTATCACTCTCCTATAGATCTCCACTACCTATGATTAAACCCCTAGCTAGGCTATTTAGCAATAGCAGTGACAGCACCTTCCCTAAGCGTTAACAATTACAAAATGGCGCCGATGTCACATGTCCGTATTTTACGTAACTCACGCAGCCAATGACGCAGCCTTTGTATCTGAACTTTGTGGATGTTTTTTGTGCCATGATAGGCTGCAGGAACATCCACAAATAAAGATATGAAAAAAGTATGCTGCTTCTCTGTCCTCCCCCCACACTTCCCCATCATTAAACACATCCCCCTTTTCATCATACAGCACCACAATCCTATCCAAAAACATATGTTATTAGAAAAGCATTTTAGAAAATGAACATAGCCAATCATTACCAGAAATGCTAGGGTTCACGATCTCGAACCACATAGGGAAATGCTTGTACTGAATTTGAAATTGGTGAACGTAAACCAAACAAGTTTCTCATCTCTAGTTATGGGAGTAGAAACCCTTTTTTTCCAAGTAAATTAGTGCTGGGAAAAAAAAGAGTAGAGTCTTTTGTGGCTAAGTCTCTATTGGCCCATTTCAATTTTTCGGATAACTGTATGCATTGAAGTTATAGTCATGAAGACAGGTAACTTTATGGAAGTAAGCTGTCTTAGAAGTACCCTTGTATCTGCATTTGATACAGTAGAAAGACTAAAAGGAAAGGAAGCAGTGGATGGTTGTGAATTGTTATTGAAAATTTTTAGGATGGAATAAGTGTATCTGTAATTGGGAGGCATGGCTGAAAGATAAGATCAAACAGACTAGGATGAGGTAAGAAGTAGTCAAGCATCTCTCACTGAGTGAGCGTAAATCAAAGAAACCAGGCATGGCCCTGTGTATGTAACCTATCATAGTATGAAAAAACCCTGAGACCCCTGTAGTCCCTATAACTGAATAATCCTGCATCCTTCACTGACACCCCTGCCTTATGGAGGACTGATTGGATAGACCTGAAGACATTATGGCCAACAGAATGTCCCCTGAGGCTAAGTATTGCATGCCCTGTGTCTTCCGATGCTAGTGGATATCACCCCAGGTGCTTTTTTTTCCTCATAAGAACCATGAGTCATGTATATTTTCTACCTCAAAAAAAAACCTCAAGCACCAAAAACACCCTGTTAAAAATTAACTTTTAGTAGATAATATTAAAAAGCCCACAAAAAGGACAACGTATATTTTTAAAAATAATAGGTACCTAGATTGATCAAGGGCACGTCACTCATAGTATACAAAGGCAATAACGCAACAAGGGGAAGAATACTATACGTCAGAGACACTAGTCAATGCTTGTGCTGCTTAAACGCCCGCGCCGGGGCTTGCAGGGCTCGCACAGTCACCGGGTCGGTGGTATTCGGGGTCAGGCTGTGAGTGGCCCGACCCGGCTTCCGTGACCCTGGCGGGTTTCAATAAAAGGAAAGTCCCAAAGTCAGTCCGGTGTTACAAGGGGGATGGAAGGAGGGTAACAGGGTTCCTGGGGAGCTTGCCATTGCTCTCCCCCAGGAAATGGTGCAGGACGGGAACGGGGGATGCTTGCAGTGCCACCCGTGGTTTGCGGCCAGGTATTCAGCCGCCGCCGCGCAGTCTCTCTCTGGGGCAGGTGTTACGGGCAGCCGGATGGAATCGCTCCCCATGGGTGGAGCGGGGGAGCCCCGGGAGGTTAATGAGACAGTCCTCAGGGACACCGGAGGAACAGGGCGACGGCATTACTCACACCAGTCACGGAGTGCGGTTCCAGTTTTTCTTTATTTACAGTCGTTCCACATCGCACCCGGGTGCTGGTCCTCACCGCCTGTAACCTTTGGTCGGTCTGGGGCAGGTAGGAGGAAGGGGGGTCCGGTGGGGTGATCTGGGGGTCTCTCCCTTCCGTGTGCGTTAGTGTCGTCCCCATGGCATAGAGCATCTTGGGAACTCTCCGCCTCTCTGTCTCTCTCATCCCGGTAGCGTAACACCAAACCGCCACCGGGTACAACATTCTCCAGGGATCCCCAGTCCTCAGCTCCATTCCCTTCCTCAGATGCTATCAGCTCTGGTCTCGTGGCATCTCCTCAGCAGGGAGCTGTTCTGTGGAGATCTGCACTCTCCTGCAGCCTCTGACGTTCTGCTAAACTTTCTGTGTGTTCTGCACTAAACTTACTCCTATTCAGGCCCCCCTCCCCTTGGGTTGTCATGGAAACATGCCTGTGTGCAGCCACCTGCTCATTAAGGAGACAGGATTAGTCATGAGGCTCAGAAGTACATGCTGCAAAAGGTATTAACTTCTTCCTGCCAGTGTGATGTGTGTGTGTGTGTGTGTGTGTGTGTGGACTTCACTCCTCCTGCCCAGGAAAAAATGGGGTACCATTTAATACCCTGTAATGACCCAGTTGCAGGGGCGTTACACTGCCACTGAAGAAAATTACTAAACAGTTTTAGGTGGTACCACTATCATATAATAGGCAATATTGTTAAAGGGATCCTCAGACACTGACCCAAATAGGCCCTGGAGGTCCCTAGGTCCCTACCTGTCGATGGAGGGTGTGACACCGTAAATGTTTTGGGCGCCCCCATTCACTTTTGGGAAGCCCTAGAGCAGCCCTATGATGTCCCTATTAATGCACAGCAGCAACACCAGACAAAATATTTTTAGGGTACTTATCCAATTAGTCACATTCAGATAGTCACCGGGCGACCAGTCTTGCAGCATCCGTTTCTCCCAAGTGATAGATACTCAAGGGTTCATCAGGGGACATACACCACAAGGGTCCCAAATCCAGGGACTCCCAAGAGAAGGCTGTGCCAATGTTTGAGGATGATACCTATTCATACTTAAACATTGGCACATATATACCAGGTATCATACTATTTTTAAAAAATATATGTTGTCCTTTTTGTGGGCTTTTTAATATTATCTATTAAAAGTTAATTTTTAACAGAGTGTATTTGGTGCTTTGAGGTTTTTTCTAGATTTACCCTGTTACTGTTACTGTAGTTTTTTGATATTTTCTAGCTCCTAAGATAGAAAAAAATCTTGCAATTAGTAGATCTGCCCCAAGTATGCTCAATTAAATCGTACCAGGTCTGGTCCACCAGTGACCTCTTTGCCCTTGGTACCCAGCATTTAAATTTCTGGCAAACTTCCCTAACATTTAGAACATGCCTCCATGGTGTCCAGGAGGCATATCAGACAGCATGGGTTGGCCTGGTCTCTTAATTTTGCAGAGAATTATACATTACGCAGAGGATAAGACATTGAGCTTGGGCCGAATAGAATAAAAAACAAGACCTGTTGCAGATTGTAACCCAGGACCAAACTCTGTTTTTTTGTGTACGCATAAAGATGATAAGGATCGTGGACTAATGCTGCAGTGTTCTATGAATGGCATTAGACCTATAGTCCAAGCCACAGTATGCATCAGTCTCCCAAAGTGGCATGAAATGAAATGGGTTGATCTGAAGGAAGTAGACCAGGGAGCTGAACTTTAAACAAAGGAGTTTCATTGGTTTCCATGCAGTCCAAAAAGGAAAGAGGGAAGGGGAGAAAGGGAAAAAATCACCAAGGAGAAAAAAATTGTCATTTTTCATCAGAGATCCAACAAAATCAATAGCTACTAACCTGACCTCCCCACAAAGCAAAACTCTAAATCTAGATACCTCAATCTGTCCTAGTGTCACACCCATGGACCTATGTTCACTGTTTCTGTAGCACCCCTGAATACATCAGGGTGCTACAGGGAACTGCATCCTGTTCCCTCAGGATGCAGGACTTACCCCCATGGTTCCAAGTTCCAAGAAACTGGTGTCACCTCAATCAGCACCACAAATCCCAATCAACACCTCCCATCTTGACCTGTCAGACACACCAGTGGGTTGGACCAGCTGGAAAAGGGCCACCCACCTAGAGGTCAGGCAGACTGGTGGGAGGGAAGTACAAGAGTCAAGTGAGAACCCTCAAAGAGAGAGGAGCTGGAGAGTGTTAACTCCCAGGGAGCTAGAACGACCGAGGTTGGGTCACAGACAGTGGTCCAGGACCGGAGGAGTCGGGGAACGGTAGCAGTGACATTGGATAAGGATGTCACAGACATAGTCTAGGAGGACTGTCAGCACCAGAAAGCCCAAAATAACTGAACGGTACCGAGCACAACGGAGTACAGGACCCTAGGTCAGGAGCCGATTCAACGTACTGGCAATTAACCTGCAGAGGAAGGAGACCTTCTGGGACCTTCCCAGAGAGCTCACAGACTGAGGGCATCAGCACACCGTGGGGGACAGGGTTTTCAAGAGAAAGCAACCCATTAAAGTCCCAACTGCCCGCCCTTGGGAGCACATCTTCACTTAAAAACTGAAGAGCGTGTCCTTATAGTTTCAGGCTAGAGGGACCCACACGGACACGAAACTGTGCACGGAGGCAGGCTCCGGATTACTATGTGACACCAGTGGAACCGAGTACTTGGACGAGCTTCCCACAGCGGCAGCGGCAAACAGAAAATTTGGTTTACCTGCAGCGTGTCTCCTTTATAATCCTCATCCAGCACCATGACTACCCACAGTGAGTACCCTGGTCCCCTGCACCCTGCGCTCCCAAATAACCACCAACACCCCTGAGCCCGGGGCCTTCCCTACATGTGGAGGGACTAACATCTGGCTGCTTAATTCCATCTTCCCCGGTACTCCATTCAGCTGTGTCGGTACTCCTATTACCGCAACCCACAGGTGGCGTCACGAACATCTCCGCTGTAAATATCCTCTTTTACGGATCAAAGTGTCCACCAAGCTGGGTCTGGACACCCCTCGAGCCACGATCCCGGATCCGAGCAGTCCGACTAACACTGGGGCAGTAAATTTCCGTTTCCCAGGCAGAAGGATGAACTGTTTCATGATAGTAACTGAATCATCCCGTATAGTTTTGATGCAAAAATACATTTCAGAGGACATACTTTGCTACAAATATAAAACTTCTGAAGAAATACTGCTAAATTAGGATTGATTCAGCCCCACTCAATTTGCATGATTTGATTGTGTTACCTAGGTTTTGTTATCTTTATGTACCTACTAATTTGTTAGCGACAGACATATTGCAGAAAATTGGAGCCTAAATAGGATTCACTCCAAATTGTCCAAGATGATCACCCCCTTAAAAGAAGCTACCCTGTGTAGTTTCTTATCCTTTACAATCACCACAGCCCTGGACCGCACAGGCTCTGAACCACATTTCTTACTCATTCCCTACCTTGGCTAGGGAATATACTCAGCCAGTTGTGGGCATGTAGCAAAATGGACATGGGAGAACTCTTTTACACTGTACTGCCATAAACAGGCTGGACATGCATCTGGTGTTCACAACCAAGAATATGATGGGAGAAAGCTCCTTGTGGGGTATTACTCTGTCAACCTAGTTACAGTTGTCATGGAGTCCCCTGCTTGTGTAATACCTGTGGCAGCTCCTTCAGAACTGGTTAGAAAGATAGAGGACACAGTGTTAGACATCTTCCTTACATTGCAACCCCTTCATACTGGATCTGAAAAACTCCAACAAGCACTGACTCACCATCTCTCAATATAAAGGTGGACTAAACATGATTTTTCCCTTCTTACATTCCTCCATATTACTATGAAACACTGTATATGTCCAGCTACACTATTACCAGTGGATTTAGAAAAATGAGGAGGCTACTGGGAACCCAGATATAGTGAGCCATTTCAAGTCCTAATGATACTGACAATTGCCACTTCTGTCAAGCTCCAGGGCAAGGATACACATATGACAACCCTGCCTTTTGTATCATCCTGATTGCAACTGTACCTCTTGCCCTAATTGTTAATGAGGTACTAAAAGAGGAATTGAACAACAAACTGATAAAGCTTCCATAAGTCCTGTTCCGAAATTTTTGACTCTAAAGCACTAAGAACTGTTTGATATGCACTCATAAGGCTGCTTTCACACATCCGGTTTTCCTGTGCGGCACAATCCAGCGCTTTGCAGAAAAACCGCAACCGTTTTTTTTTGCCGCCAGTTGCGTTTTTTTGCATAGACTTTCATTAGTGCCGGATTGTGCCACATAGGCTTGCGTTCGGTACGGTTTTTGCCGCATGCGGTAGATTTAGCTGATGCGGCGGCCGGATGGAACATTGCCTGGCATGGTATTTTGTCCGGCAAAAAAACCTGCATCGCGCCACATCCGGCCAATGCGGCACGATTTGCAATGCATGCCTATGGATGCCGCATGCGGTTTTTTCCACTGCGCATGCTCAGTAGCGTGCAGCAAGCGGCAAAAACCAGACGGGCCGCATGTCAAAAACTTATGCAAAGGATGCGGTTTTGTCGCCGCATCCGTTGCATAGGTTTTAGATCCGGATTGGCCGGCTCTGCTAAAACCGGAGGTGTGAAAGCAGCCTTACCCAATATCCCTGAATATTAAGCCATACCTCGCAGTGTCCATGACCTCATAGGTGGTTTTAAATTACAGCTGTTCAAAAAGGAGGCTTTTTATTCCACCCTTTATGACAGTGGAAACCTTGCCATCAGCCATGTGGCACCTGTCCAGATTGTGTCAATGATTATTGAGAAATCTTACCTGTAGCTTAAAACATTGGTATGAAATAGATCTAAAATGAGGTAAATTCATAAACACAGCGTTTAGAAGTTTTTAGTAGGTGATGTTTCAATAAAATAACTTAAACCCGTGATGCCTATCCTTTGAAGACTTTACAAGGTTTAAGAGCACTTCGATGATACGTGATGATAGTTGTTTTCAGAAAACAATGAATATCTTAAACAATAGTCTTTGCCACACATATCAAAGATTGCTTTTCTTGCTATGATGGTACACTACTTCTTCATAGCTCATATCTAAACAGCCAACTCATTAAGTAACACTGAAACAGTATCTAATTTCTCTAAACACCCTGTCCTTTCTCAAGAGAAGTCTATATAAAAGTAAAAAGGAAGACAGTGACATCTTGTGACTGGTGATTAGTACTGCAGCCAACAGGGAAATTAACACTTGTTACCACAGAAAATATTGCAGATATGCAAACATTACACAAATATGATTGGTGTCATTAGGTTGAATGCAACCACCTATACACATCAAGAGACATGCCACTGTATTTGGGTGTTGTTTTCTTTACTATTGGACTATTACAACAAAGAAGTATGCAACAAAAGTGGAAAAAAATCAACAACACACACTTCGTTCAGTTATCAGCTGATTTTAGATTTTTTGATTGTGGAAATATATGATTTACATAAAAAATGGCTTGTTTATCAGTGACATACAAGCCTATGTATGTTTCAGATAAGGAATAACGTTTGGAACACCATTCTAAAAGCCCCGTCACACTAAGCAACATCGCTAGCAACATCGCTGCTAACGAATAACTTTTGTGACGTTGCTAGCGATGTTGCTGTGTGTGACATCCAGCAACAACCTGGCCCCTGCTGTGAGGTCGTTGGTTGTTGCTGAATGTCCTGGGCCATTTTTTAGTTGTTGCTGTCCTGCTGTGAAGCACAGATCGCTGTGTGTGACAGCGAGACAGCAACAACTAAATGTGCAGGCAGCAGGAGCCGGCTTCTGCGGAGGCTGGTAACCAATGTAAACATCGGGTAACCAAGAAGCCCTGTCCTTGGTTACCCGATATTTACCTTTGATACCAGCCTCAGCCACTCTCACTGTCAGTGCCGGCTCCTGCTCTGTGCACATGTAGCTGCAGGACACATCGGGTTAATTAACCCGATGTGTGCTGAAGCCAGGAGAGCAGGGAGCCAGCGCTAAGCAGTGTGCGCTGCTCCCTGCTCTGTTCACAGGTAGCTGCAGCACACATCGGGTAATTAACCCCATGTGTGCTGTACTAGGAGAGCAGGGAGCCAGCTCTCAGTGTGCGCTGCTCCCTGCTCTCTGCACGTGTGGCTGGTCACTGGTTGCTGGTGAGCTCACCAGCAACTCGTGTAGCGACGCTCCAGCGATCCCTGCCAGGTCAGGTTGCTGGTGGGATCGCTGGAGCGTCGCAGTGTGACATCTCACCAGCAACCTCCTAGCAACTTACCAGCTATCCCTATCGTTGTTGGGATCGCTGGTAAGTTGCTTAGTGTGACTGGACCTTAAGTCTGAACTGGGTGCAAAAACCTAAAAAACATCACTATGGGGAGATAAGGTATGCACACCAGTGACTATGTAAGGGGAACATGTAATAGCAGAAACTGCTGTGTGAATACTGACTTGAAAAATCCAATAGCTATATGTAAGAATGAAATGTGAAAAATGGAATCTGCATTACTGCCATGAACATATGAATTAAGAGAAATTTAGCTACTGAATTGATTAATGCAATAGAGCCCCAACACTACGCCAAAGTATTTCTCTACGTTGGGGTCCCTAGCTTGTGTGTGTCCTCTCATGCAGTTAAAAAACTTACCGTGTATGGGAAGCTAAGACCCAGGCTATTTATGCGTATGATATGGATTGGCAATAGGTGTGGTTGGGGAGGGTTCTCAAACGAAAAACTACTAACAAATAAGGAATAACGTTTGGAACACCATTCTAAGTCTGAACTGGGTGCAAAAACCTAAAAAAAACATCACTTTATGGACACCTTGCCATCAGCCATGTGGTACCTGTCCAGATTGTGTTAATGGTTACTGATAAATCTTACCGGTAGCTTAAAACATTGGTATGAACTAGATCTAAAATGAGGTAAATTCATAAACACAGTGTTTAGAAGTTTCTAGTAGGTGATGTTTCAGTAAAATAACTTAAACCTTTGATACCTGTTTTTTTAGGTTTTTGCACCCAGTTCAGACTTAGAATGGTGTTCCAAACGTTATTCCTTATTTGTTAGTTGTTTTTCGTTTGGGAACCCTCCCCATACACACCTATTGCCAATCCACATCGTATATATAGCCTGGGTCTCAGCTTCCCATTCACGGTAAGTTTTTTAACTGCATGAGAGGACACACACAAGCTAGGGACCCCAACGTAGAGAAATACTTTGGCGTAGTGTTGGGGCTCTATTGCATTGATCAATTCAGTAGCTAAATTTCTCTTAATTCATATGTTCATGGCAGTAATGCAGATTCCATTTTCATATTTTCATTCTTACATATAGCTATTGAATTTTTCAAGTCAGTATTCACACAGCAGTTTCTGCTATTTCATGTATTCCCCTTACATAGTCATTGGTGTGCATACCTTATCTCCCCATATGTATATTTCAGGGTTATTGTTCAGTACCAATATTAGGACACAGGATATTAAACTGTCCTTCTGGTTTGCAATTGCAAAGTATGAATTTTAAATAAAAATACTGTTATTCAGGTGCTGTACTTTTACTGCAGTATTTCAAAGATCAATGCAGTCACAATCACAGAACTATTCATGTACAGCAACTCCCTAACTTATTGAATCTTTACATTTTTATACACATCAACCACCACTCTCATATTTTCAATGTGCTTCACTACTGCTGTAGTTTAATTTTGTCTTTTTTCTATCGTTATTTGTAATGAGCTTTGTGCTGTCACTGATCTTTCCCTAAAAAGCATAAACAGTGCTGCTTGTCTGGTCACCCATTGTTAATATTGGTTAAACACTGTGATGTCAAAGATGCAAGAAAAAGCTCAATGAACATGCTTGACATCATTAGCCCACTGTGATTTTTTAAAACTGTGTGGAAGGCGCCAAGAATTCCTTTGGACCAATCCATATAAATCGAATTGCAAACTGTTTAAATTAGGGGGAACATGCAAATTTCACTCAATTTGACCATCACTATCATGTACTATCAAAAATTTCAAGTGTTAGAAATTCAAAATTTATAATAATAATTATAATTTTATTCATTTATATAGCGCCATTAATTCCATAGCACTTTACATACATTGGCAACACTGTCCCCATTGGGGCTCACAATCTAATTTACTATATTTATTTAAGTTAAGAACAATTTTCTTTTGTTTCCAAAAAAATGGCATCTAAATATTTTAAGAAAAAAAAGTTGTTTTCAATATTGTTAGTTTCTGTGTTTCCCATAGCAGCTTACTCAGATATTATTACAATATGTTCCCACCAGTAATAACTTGTTCTGAAAAACTCTATTGCCGGTTGAGTTATTCTGAAATTTAATTTTGAACTGGTCAACTGTGAAGTTGTTTTTCTAAAGTTTGTTTTTTAGTTTTGAGACAATTAGTTGTTTAGTTGGATTTCAATGCATTTATTCATAATTGCAGCCCCAGGGAAGACAAATTATGTAAGTGCTCTTAAGCAAGTTAAGACCAGTAAATTGTTTATTCAAAAAGCATTAAGAAAATAAACTTTCTAAATTTAAGCCAGTCATGTTTTTTATTTTATCGAGATACTCTCAACATTGAACAGTGTTTTGGCAAAGAAAATTTTGTGAGGCAATGCATCCTGTGATTTTGTCATGGCCCAACCTCTACTGTGATGAGCCCGGTTGACACTTCACTGGGGTAGATCAGCACATAGTAGGACAATGCAGTTGAGAGATTTAGTGGCACACTAAAGCCTGCTTTACACAGGATGACCGATTGTGCGATTTCACAATCGATAGTACCCGCCCTCATCGTTTTTGCGTCACGCGGAAATCGCTGCCCGCGGCACACAAACTCGTTTAACCCCCATCACACAAACTTACCTTCTGGACGACCTCACTGTGGGCGACAAACGTCCAATTCCTGAAGTGGGAGGGACGTTCGACGTCACAGTGACGTCACACGGCAGGCGGCCAATAGAAGTGGAGGGGCAGGGATGAGCGGGATGTAAACATCCCTCCCACCTCCTTCCTTCTATTAAGGTGGCGGGTGCCGTGGGACGCAGGTACGCTGTGTTCATCATTCCCGTGGTGTCACATAGAGCAACATGTGATGCCACAGAAACGATGAACAACCTGCACCCATGAAAATAAACGAGATTATGAAAGTTAACGACGAGTACACGACTCACGATTTGTGAGCGATACTGCGTCGCTTCGAGGTGTCACACAAGACAACGTCGTGCGCTATGCCGGATGTGCGTCATGAAAACCGTGGCCCCGACGACATATCACACAATCTATCATCTCGTGTAAAGCCCGCATTACCCATTTGGATTACTGACCATGGCTGCCTAAATCAGGAAGGATACTTCTGTGTGATTCTTAAATACACCCTATACCTGCATCTCTCCATACCCCTTCTGAGGAAGCTATGTAAGACTCACGCCAAAGGGCTTCTGGTGACATGTAACCTTATGGTAAATATTCTTTATTCTTTTAACTATCTCTGGCTATTCAATCTGGGACCAGTTTATACCCTGGTATACTTGAAATGTGCAACTATGTCACTAGGATGGATTGTAATATTCTTTATTAGTTGTATATTTGAGGGTACCTTAGAAAGGATCCCATGTGGACAAGATATATCGGTCAGTAGAGTTATCCTTCAGTCCAAAATCCAATTTTCCCCCTGATCTTACAGGTACTAATAGCACACTGGGCATTTAAGTAATATTATTAAGATTTGGAGTATACATCTAGTTACTTGTATTATACAACCAACCCCAATTAAGGGGACAAGATGCACAACAATTCCCATATATGTAAACAAATCTTTTATTAATAAAGTTTAAAATACAATTTTATAAAAAACAAGGAATCCTCTAGAATAAATCAGACACACCTGATATAGCAACATTAGTGCAATAAATTTTACATAGCATATCAATTATTAAATTGTGCATACAAGATAGACTATAAATTGCAGTTTTATCAGCATAAATTCTTTGTTATCAAATAAGTAAATGGATACATCCTATATTTTATCTTCTGGTTGCCAACCCAGTTATTTAATTTCATTCAATAAGGCTGCTATATGCTGGTTAGTAATTACTCAATTTCTAATACAATAGCCTGGGTATCAAATACAATATCGCTGCGGTTAACTTATTATCTAAAACAGTAATGTATATCCATATTCAATGTCCATATGGTCTCGATAAGTTTAGGAGACCCGTAACGACTATTGTAAATAAACTAGTATACAAAGTTTACTTGCATTCTGTAATTTCTCCCCACATTTTTTTAATCAAATGTTTTAATATTGTTCTGTGTAAAATGAAAAAAAATATATATATCTGTTTTGATACATTATGAGAAGAATTTGTTTATATTTTTTTTGGATTATGTGCCTGACCAGGGGCTGCACTGTATTAGTCTTGTTCCTGGCTATAGCTGGGTTTACACACTGCAACATCTCAAACGACATCGCTGTAACGTCACCGGTTTTGTGACGCAATAGCGATGTTGTTTGCGATGTTGCAGTGTGTGAAACCTATCAGCGACCCGGCCCCTGCTGTGAAGTTGTAATCGTTACAAATCGTTCAGGACCATTCCTAGGTCCTTTGTTTCCCGCTGTGCAGCATGCATCGCTACAAAGTTTCAGTGTGTGAAAGACTTTGCAGCGACTTTGTTAGCAACTTCCCTTTTAAAAGGCTGCTTATCAACGTCCCCAACAACCAGCTAGGTCGCTCTGCAGGTCCGGATCGCTGTTGCGTTGTTGGCCAGGTTTGCCTGTTTGACTGCTCACCAGCGACTTAGCAGAGACTTAGGGAGGTCGCTATTGCGTCACAAAACCGGTGACGTTACAGTGATGTCCTTTGCGATGTTGCAGTGTGTAAACCCAGCTTATGACTACCAGTTTTATCTTTACATAATTCTAGACCAACTATAGACTGTAAACATCTTGGCAGTTCACACTTTACCTTGCACTGACATTCTAAAATGTCAATGTAGTGCTATCTGCTTGTATAGGTCATGAAGCTGTAGGAGGGAGGAACCAGCTGTCAAATTGAGTCAGAGAGGAAAACCAAGATTTAGTAGCATGTTTATTTTTTTTAATGCTGTAAACACAGCCCTGAACCTGTGCTTATGTATACAGATTAAAAAGAAACTAGTCTAGGAAGCACTGACCGGGCATCCTCCTCTGGATCAAATGAACATGTGGTCAAACACTGTAGGGAAAGAACAGGAGTAGAGATGAGCGAACTTTCAAAGTTCAATTTACCAAGCCTTACCAAATAAACACTGCGTTCACAGAACCGTTCATCAAACCGTTCATCAAACCTTTTCGAATCTCATTGGATTCAATGGGAGGCCAAACCTGATGCAGAGAAAATACCTTTGGGGGGTCAAAAAGCTTCCAACACAGCAAAAATACATTTAACAGTGCAGCCCTACTGTTTTGGCATAGCCATTAGCTTTCTACACTAATTACATAAGAAATATAGAGGTGTATGAGAGACAAGTGTAGAGCTGGTGCTCCCACACCCCTGCCAGCATAGGGAAGACAGAACTTGGAAGTCCATCTTGGAGTCTTGAGATTTAAAAAATTTCAAACAGACAGCAGGAAAGTGGCATCAGTTGTCCCCCTACTTTATTTCACCAGAGTGTCTTTGCATAACAGGAAGGTATGGTCCATGCAAGACACAGGATGTGGCTTTGCATTTCCATTTTTAAAAAAGGTTTAATTCCTTTAAAAAAGGTCTAAAAAAATGTGTGCCAAATCTCACAGAAATTGCTCCTGCCATTTGAACTGCTGCTAATTTTTCTGCATTGACAATGCAATGTTCCCATGATTGGAATTCTAGAATTGCAATGCACGCTGCGTGTCTCACTGCTGTCTTGTGGAAGACATCTGTTAAGATGGTCTACAAGCTTGTTTCAATACTCTAGCATCCGAATGTCCTTTTCCAGGGGGCAGCTTGTTAAATTAACTTTTGTACTGCGGCTTTAACAGAGTGGCAACCCAGTTGTCAGCATTATTTCTAATACTAACAATACGGACATCATGTTGCTTATAGTGTAACAAGAAGGCGCTCATGTGTTGGATACTTCCAAGAGGTTAAATTACATGTTCTGTTTTTGGTGCGTTAACACTCAACCTTGACTCCTCAATCCCCTCACACAACCATGGATAAAAGAGATGAGATCAATATCTTCTTCAGTTTTCTGCACCCTTCATGTCTTACTCCTCCTTTTGTTCCTCAGCTTCTTCACCTTCACTACCAGGTTGTCTGTTACCATGAGCATGCCTCAATCGATGGACTTGACCCTACCATGGCATCTGCCTGTGCAATGACTGTCCAGATCTTACAGGAAATGGTATCCCTTCCTCATCTTCCTGTGCTTCCTCCTCTTCCTCTGGGACAACCACCTTCTCCTACAAACTATTCAAAGTGTGCTCCAACAGGTAGATGAGCGGAATAGTGATGCAGATAATGGCATCTGCATTGCTAACCATCTTTGTAGCCATTTCAAAACTGTGCAGAAGGGTGCAGAGGTTCTTCATTTATGACAATTTGCAATTGTGATTTGTCCCACATCCCCACTGCATAGACCCAGACTATGCCTCATGTTATAGTGCACCAGGGCTTTCTGCTGCTGCCACAGTCACTGTAACATGTGCAGAGTCAGCACATCAAATTTCAACCAGATAACTGGAAGGCCAAAAGACCTTTGTAGTGTTGCAAGATGATTAGGGTGCAAATGGCAGAAGTGAGCACACAGCAAAAATGCCTTCTGCAGCAGCGTATCCAGGTTGGGATAGTCGGCTAGAAGTTTCTGTACAACCAGGTTGAGAACATGAGCCATACAAGGCACATGTATGATGTGGCTCAGGCGTAGGGCAGCCAACAGGTTTGTAATGTTATCACACATGGCCTTCCCTGGCTCCAGGTAGGAACAGATGCATATTTTTATTTGCTTTTTTAAGAGAAATGTGAATAATCCTGAAAGATAAACAGAAATGTTTAGTATCCAAAGTGTGTGCATTCGCCAACTATATCGTTCTTTGTAGTCTAATTTTAGATGTGTACAGAGGTCACCTAAGTACAGTGGCCAGTTGCAGGTGCTTTCTTGTTGGACATGATTATACCTATATTTTCAAGTCACATCCTACACTGTGTGCAGAATTATTAGGCAAGTTGTATTTTAGAGGATTTTTTTATTATTGATCAACAACTATGTTCTCAATCAACCCAAAAAGCTCATACATTTCAAAGCTTAATATTTTTTGAAGTTGGAGTGGGGTTTTTTAGATTTGGCTATCTTAGGAGGATATCTGTTTGTGCAGGTTAATATTATTATGCAGACTTATTAGGCAACTTAATAAAAACCAAACATATTTCCATATCACTTGTTTATTTTCACCAGGTAAACCAATATAACTGCACAAAATTTAGAAATAAACATTTCTGACATGCAAAAACAAAACCCCAAAAAATAGTGACCAATTTAGCCACCTTTCTTTATGATGACACTCAACAGCCTACCATCCATAGATTCTGTCAGTTGCTTGATCTGTTTACAATCAACATTGCGTGCAGCAGCCACCACAGTCTCCCAGACACTGTTCCGAGAGGTGTACTGTTTTCCCTCCCTGTAGATTTCTATGGGGTTCAGATCAGGCGAACAAGAGGGCTATGTCATTATTTTTTTTTATCTTTTAGACCTTTACTGTCCAGCCACACTGTGGAGTAGTTGGATGCATGTGATTGAGCATCCTCTGCATGAAAATCATGTTTTTCTTGAACAATAATGACTTCTTCCTGTTCCACTGCTTGAAGAAGTTGTCTTCCAGAAACTGGCAGTAGGACTGGGAGTTGAGCTTCATTCAATCCCCAACCCGAAAAGGCCCCACAGGTTCATCTGATGATACCAGCCCATACCAGTACCCCACCTCCACCTTGCTGGTGTCTGAGTCGGAGTGGAGCTCTCTGCCCTTTACTGATCCAGCCTCTGGCCCATCCATCAAGAGTCACTCTCATTTCATCAGTCCATAAAACCTTTGAAAAATCAGTCTTAAGATATTTCTTGGCCCAGTCTTGACGTTTTATCTTATGTTTCTTTTTCAAAGGTGGTCGTTTTTCAGACTTGCTTACATTGGCCATGTCCCTGAGTATGGCACACCTTGTGCTTTTGATACTCCAGTAATGTTGCAGCTCTGAAATATGGCCAAACTGGTGGTAAATGGCATCTTGGCTGCTTCACGCTTGATTTACTTTAATTCATGGGCAGTTATTTTGCACCTTTTTTGCCCAACACGCTTCTTGCGACCCTGTTGGCTATTTGCTTTGAAACAATTGATTGTTCAGTGATCACACTTCAAATGTTTGGCAGTTTCAAGACTGCTGCATCCCTCTGCAAGACATCTCACAATTTTGGACTTTTCAGAGCCCGGCAAATCTCTCTACTGACCCATTTTGCCAAAGGAAAGGAAGTTGCCCAATAATTAAGCACGCCTTATATAGGCTGTTGATGTCATTACACCACACCCCTCCTCATTACAGAGATGCACATCACCTGATTTACTTAATTGGTAGTTGGCTCTCAAGCCTATACAGCTTGGAGTAGGACAACATGTATAAAAAGTATCATGTGCTCAAAATACTCATTTGCCTAATAATTCTGCACACATTGTATTTTGCACATGGCTTTTTTTTCAACTTTAATATAAAAGTTTTCTTTGTAGTTATTTAGTTTTAATTTTCCTTTATAGGTAATGTATAAATCTGTAATAAACAAAAACCTGGGAGCCAGACAGCGGTGATGAACTTGAGGTCATCAGAAAAGAGGTTGCTAGCATCAGCAATACACCACAAAGGTGACATGCCTCTGAGAGATTCAAATTAGCATTTTATTTTGTCAGCTTTGTTGCCACATGTGCTATTGCAGTTGATTCAGAGAAGGTGCAACATGCTCACTCCCACCATTAAATTGTACTTACATCTTTCAGATGCAAGTGCAAATAAAGCCCTGACCACTGGCTTTTCGGGTCAGTATGACGTCAGCATTGGGATCAGGACACCTGGTCATGCTGATGATGTCCCTCTCCTGCGCCATATTGTTGTGGTAAGCACTCCAATGAATAAAGAGAAAATGAAGATTTCTTGTAATTTAATTTGTAGTGATGGGACTGTATGATGGGAAGAAGGAGAAAGAGTTTGAAGAAACAATCGTAAGTGGAGATGGAAATGTCTGAAAAAACAGTATGGTTAGCAGGAAAGGGAGGATGGGACAGTGTGACAGTGTGAAGAGAGGGGGATAATGTATGAGGAGACACTATGGAGAGCAGGGCAATATGTAGGAGGATACAGTATGAGAAGCAAAGAGGAGGGAAATGTGGGAGGAAACAGTATAAAGAGAGGAGCAGGGAGGAATGAGTCAGGAGACAGTATGAGGAATGGAGGCAATGTGTGAGGAAAAAGTATGGGGAGTAAGAAGGAGAGAAATGTGTTAGGAAACAGTATAACTAGCTGGGGGAATGTAAGAAAACTTAACTTCAATAAAGACAATATTGGAAGAGTGGGGGGATGTGTGTGGAGAGAGTGAGGGGAATGTATGGTAGGAAAAAAGGTTGAGGAAACAGTATTAAGGGGAATAGTGTAAGGAGACAGTACTAAGGGGAATAGTATGAAGAGACAGTACTGAGGTTAATAGTGCAAGGGGATAGTATGTGGAGAATTGTATGAGACAGTATGTATGTATGATGGGGCAAGCAATAGAGACAGGGTAGTGTGGGAATCAGTATACAAAAGTGGCAGCATGGGGAACAGTGTGAGGGCATAGCAAGGAGGGAACAGTATTACAAAGAGGATGAGTGAGATATGGGGCACAGTATAGCAATTAGGCAATAGAGGAAAGCCACAGTGTGAGAAGACAACGTCTAGAGGGGCCAGTATGGAAAGTAGAGGGTACTGGAATCCATGTTCCACCAAGTACCAATAGAGGGACATTGTAGGTGTCATATTTTGGGTAGAGAGCATAGAGAGTATAGAAAGGGTCAACTATTAAGGGGCACAATATAGACAGATTATTTTTATTGAGAAACTTTATAGGAAATATGTTATTTTAATAGCACAATGTTGGTATGTGATGCAGAAAACTGACGGGGCCTGGGACAGAAACAAGGCCTGGCCCAGCATTTCTACCTTGAACAATGATCAATAAGAGGTGCGTCAGTTTGTGGTATAGGCTTGGTGCTCTCAGACCCCTTCCACTACTGGAAACACAAAAAAGAGGCCTAGCTGGTACCTGCACATGCCCAGCTGTCCTGGTCACCCCTCAGCCATGTATCTAATCCATCATCTGAGAAATAGCTCTCACACTTTGCATTACTGCTTTCATAGGGTTCATATTACACCACTGAACTACTAGAAGTACACTACTGAAGTGTATGAAGCAGGGTCATAAATCTAATCCCATCTTGTATGATACACTACTCTGATCCATGTATATAACCCCAGTGTGTGATAGTCTGCATATGTAATTGCAACATGTGACACTGGAAAGAGGCAGAGGGATTCACTATGACTTCACATCCATGTCTGTACACCTATTTTCACTCTCCATTGACCAAATAGTTGCTTTGTCAAACTTCAGAAGGAAACAAAATGAGGAGAAGTAGGAAGAATATTAGGTGCTTCATGCATAAAAAAAGCCAAAACATAAAAGTAACAGCAGTGGACGCACCATTTGATTGTTGTGCCACCAAGGCACTTGTTAGTAACATCTGCAGCAGTAGCAACAGCATGCACAGAAGCCACGACAAAGGTTTCAAAGACTGCAATAGTGGGAGATCAATGCAGCACATTGAAAACTACCCAGTGGCCTATCCTGCACATTCTGTGACTGGGGTGGAAAAGTAATTGGAGATCCATGACTTGTTCATCTGTTGATGTGATTATCCATCATGACACCACCAGTAGCGCTAAGGACATGTTCTGAGGCAACGCTGGCTAACAGATATGACAAAACCTCTCTCATAGTGAGCTCAATCCATTCTTCCATTTTTGAAGACCAAAAAAAGGGTCCAACCCTGTCTCCCCTCGATGGCATCGGTATTGAGCTCTAGATACTCCTGCAGCATCCTCTGCAGTCGTTCACTATGTGTGAGACTTCTACTCTGTTCTGCTGGTGGCCTGGATGGTCTAAAACATATGTGCCATAACTCACAGCAAATGATTCTGCCACTTAAACTACTGCTAATATTTCTGCGATGACGACTCCATGTTCCTGGTGTTGTAAGTCAAAACTGCGATGCACACTGTGTGCCTCACTGCTGCTTTGGGGAAAACCACTCTCAAGATTATATACAAGCCTGTTTCGATACTCCAGCATGGCTTGCGTCTCTTTCCAGGGGGTGGGGGGGAATCTGGTTACATTTAGTCTTGTACCGTGGATCTAACAGAGTGGCAACCCAGTAGTCAGAACTATTTCTAATCATAACAATATGGACATGATGCTGCAGATAGTTCAACAAAAAGGCGCTCATGTGTTGTGTGCTTCCATGAGATCCAAGTCCATGATGTGTTGGGTGGGGTAACACTCAAGCTTTCTTCCACCATCCGCTCCTGCCAAACACAAACAGAGGGGGGGTCAATTTCTTCTTCATCTCTTGACTGTTGTGCACACGTTACCTCTTCCTCCTTGTCCAGCATTTGGTCCTAATCTCCTGCACCTTTAATTACAGTTTGTCTGGTACCATGAGTCCCCTGTGATAACTGTACTAAACCCTCCTATGCCACCCCCCTGTGCGACGACAGTCCAGACCCTAGAAATATTGGTGTTCCTTCTGCATCCTCCTCTGCTTTCTCCTCTTCCCCTGGGACCACCACTCCTCTTGCAGAATATTTAAACTGTGCTCCTGCATGTAGATGACCAAAATAGTCTTGCTGATGATGAAATCATCAGCACTTGCCATCTTAGTACCAGTTTGGAAATGTTCAGAGGGGTGCAGAGGGCCATTATATGTGCCCACTCTGTAAGCGTTACTTTCCTCAAGCCCATAGTGCGTGGGCCAATGCTATGCATCATTATATACTACACCAGGGCTCATTACTGCTGCCACAATCGCTGCAAGGAAGAAACAGCAGATGTGGTAGACAAGGCAGTCGGTGGTTGGTGAGGTTGGCTAGACCATGTTTTAGGGCAGTAAAATTCCCAGACTAACACATGTTGCATGTGTGTGTGTGCTGATTAATCCAAATTATTGAAATTTCTTCCTCTACTGACTAATTCTTTACAAGGTTGGCAGATTACATGAGTTGGATCATCCTTTGCAGTCTCAGAAAAGGCCCAGGCTAGGCAACCCATGCTGCCCATGCAAACTGCAGCCCCACGACTACTGCTGGTCACAGACAGAGTTGGGGCTGAGGATGCACTGCTTGTCATGGGTACATCACTCAATATCTGTATGGAAAGCCACAATGGAAGCTCCTCATCTTTCTCCTCCCCCAACTCCTCTGCTGAGCTACTCAACTGCATGCCTCTGGATTCACACCCAATGGGACCTTATTGTCATTCTCGCTGTTGTCCCACTCCTCACCTTGAGAGTCTACTTCATCTTCCTGCCATGACAGAACAGTATAGTACACGTGCAGCTCGTGCACGCGCAGTCTCATCATGATCCCCTCCACCCCTGGAGTTAACATCTGGTGATGAGGGTTTGGTTTCTGGTCGGAACTGTCCTGCTGTCTGCCCCAAATTTTTGGAAACGTGAAGCCCTCAAGATGGGTCTCCAATAGGGATGATCGAATACCTCAAATATTCGGCTTTGCGAATATTTGCTGAATAGGTCGCAACTAATCAACTATTCGCGAATATTCGATGCGCAATGTGTAAGTCTATGGGAAACGCGTATAACAACTATTCGGAACTATTCTGGCTTCCTATAGACTTACAGTACAGAAGGTTTGGACCCACCTTCTCATCTCTAGAACAACTCTTAAGAGGAGACTTTGTGCAGCAGGCCTTCATGGTAAAATAGCTGCTAGGAAACCACTGCTAAGGAAAGGCAACAAGCAGAAGAGACTTATTTTGGCTAAAAACACAAGGAATGGACATTAGACCAATGGAAATCTGTGCTTTGGTCTCATGAGTCCAAATTTTAGATCTTTGGATCCAACCACTGTGTCTTTGTAGAAAAGATGAACAGATGGACTCTACATGCCTGGTTCCCACCGTGAAGCATGGAGGAGGAGGTGTGATGGTGTGGGGGTGCTCTGCTGGTGACACTGTTGGGGATTTATTCAAAATTGAAGGCGAACAGAACCAGCATGGCTACCACAGTATCTTGCAGCGGCGTGCTATTCCATCCGGTTTGCGTTTAGTTGGACCATCATTTATTTTTCAACAGGACAATGACCCCAAACACACCTCCAGGCTGTGTAACGGCTATTTGACTAAGAAGGAGAGAGATGGGGTGCTACGCTAGATGACCTGGTCTCCACAGTCACCAGACCTGAACCCAATCAAGATGGTTTGGGGTGAGCTGGACCGCAGAGTGAAGGCAAAATGGTTAACAAGTGCTAAGCATTTCTGGGAACGCCTTCAAGACTGTTGGAAAACCATTTATGGTGACTACCTCTTGAAGCTCGTCAAGAGAATGTCAAGAGTGTGCAAAGCATTAATCAAAGAAAATGGTGGCTACGTTGAAGAACCTAGAATATAAGACATATTTTCAGTTGTTTCACACTTTTTTAAGTATTTCATTCCACTTGTGTTAATTCATAGTTTTGATGCCTTCAATGTTCAGAGTCCTGAAAATAAAGAAAAATCTTTGAATGAGAAGGTGTATCCAAACTTTTGGTCTGTACTGTACATTGCGCATCGAATATTCGCATAGCGGCGACCTATTCGTTGGATATTCGCGAAGCCGAATATTTGAGGTATTCGATCATCCCTAGTCTCCAAGTTTTGTGTTGAATGTAGTACCAAGGATCTCAGAATAACAGGCCTACTCCTGTCACTTATTCAATACGTATTATATTAATAGTCTAGGAAGGTAATGGCTGTGCCCCAACAGTGGGTCTCTACTGTAAGATCAGCTGTATGTTTTGGTAACTTTTGGGCACCTCTAAAGGTGTTGTCTATGACTTGTTTTTAGCCTCCCCTGTAATTCAATGAGTTCATGTAGTTTGTTGAGCCATACAGCAAACACAGGAAAGCTTTGAAAATCTGAACTGAACCTCAGGTGTTCTGTTCATCTCTACTTGTAATGTTATGAGTTTATTCTTGTATCCTCCACCATTTGGCCATGAAAGCAGTTGAATTCCACTTACACCAGTTCAGCGCTTATACCAACAATCTCAAGCACTATTATCATGGCCATTCATTGGCATTGTCTTCTATCTAGACAGGAGCTGATTAGTCCTCCTCAGTAATGCTCATACAGAAAATTGCTCCAGTTCAGCCCTGAATAGCAATAGCTCGGGGTGGGCCACTCCAGGTCTGGTGTAGCTACGCTACTGTGCAGTAGTGTGGTGAAGTCGCAGAGTGGTGATCTCATCACACTGCTGCACACAGAACCCTGCTCTACCCCACTGACCTAGCCTCCAGCACACATGGCTTATTTGTATGCAATGCAAATTAGCGATGTGTAGTGGCAGAAGTGACAACGCTGTGGCTTTGACTGGGGCCTGGTGAACAGGGGGCCCTGCAGGCCTGGGCTTAAAAGGGAACCTGTCACCAGTTTTTCGGCATATAAGCTGCAGCCATCACCAGTGGGCTCTTATATACAGCATTCTAACATGCTGTATATAAGAGCCTAGGCTGCTGTGTAGAACCTAAAACTTGCTTTATCATACTTACCTAACGGTCGCACTACGGTGGAGTTGGGTCAGGTGGGCGTCTCCGTAGTCCGGTGCTGGCACCGCCTCTTTGGCGTCCATCTTGGTTGTCCTTCCTCTGTAGCTGGGATGCATGACTTATCCTACGTCATCCACACACTCGGCATTGAGGTCCGGTGGAGGCGCACTTTGATCTACCCTAAGCAGGGCAGATCAAAGTATTATAGTGTGCCTGCACTGGACTGGCGAGTGTGAATGACATAGGACTAGTCATGCACACAGGCTTCAGAAGGAGGACGAAGATGGCTGAAAGAGGAGGCGCCGGCACCGGAGAACGGAGACGCCCATCTGACTAAAATCCACCGCAGCGCGACCGTTAGGTAAGTATTATAAAGCGATTTTTATATTCTACACAGTGGCCTGGGCTCTTAAATACAGCATGTTAGAATGCTGTATATAAGAGCCCACATGTGGTGGCCGCAGCTTATAGGCTGAAAAACTGGTGACAGGTTCCCTTTAATAAAGCTAAGTAATTACCTCAGACCTGGCTGGGACGCCCCTTTTCACCGGGCCCAGTACACCAGTCACGGTTGTAATGCCCTGATAGCGGCCATGGCCAATAAAGGAGAACTCTGATTGTACTTTTTTGAAATTCTTCCATTATACTGCTGGGCAACAGTTGTAGTGGTCACACTACACACACAGGATGAGAAATCATCATTAATGAACGTGGTGAGTTCATATGCTTTTTTTCTTGAAATGACATGATTGAAACATTCTATGTTTTGTACTCCAGTCTTGAACCAGATTCCTCCAGAGTAAGAATTAACATTAATCAGCCTATTAATTGGCTAAATCCTTTAATGATGTTTTAAAGTTTATTACGTAGTGTGGGATTAAGAAGAAGCTGTTGTGACCTCAGATGACTTTAAGAAAAATTACTTGAAGATTACTTGAGCTTCTTTAGTTGAAAGTGTTCACTGCTAATGTATCAGTTTAAATATTTGAAATCTGAACGTTTGTAGAACATATATATTTATAAATGTCAAGATTTGACAGGATAAATGGACCTAATTATAGCTTCTTTAATAGTCTAATTCATGATAATATATAACTTACTTCTATTTCCTATAAGTGTCCAAAGATAAGGTAAATATATTACCATGAACTGCATCTTTTTTCTTTTCTTTTCTTTTTTTTATAGCAGAGATGCAATTTAATTATGATTAATAATACCAATTACAGCCATTTATCTATTTAAATTAAAGATTTAAAATAATTGATGCAGGCAATAAAATGTACTCTTGAGGATTTTACAGGAAGAGTCCTAGGTCTGCTTTACATCATTTATTATCTGTGTATTAATTATGTAATAATGAGTAAATCATACTACATTATCTAAAGATCATCAAAGACACATCTTAGTTGAACACTGACATTATTTCCAAATGTCACAGTTATTTTATTTCTGACTTTAAAAAGGTAACATTATTCTAAGAAAAGCTAAACAATCACGGTGCACAATTATTTAAAGTATTTCTCTATTTATGTAATACAAAGCTCTCTCTAAAAGAGAATGTGTCCATAGGTTTAGGCTACCTCCCCTGAGAGCAGCATGATGTAGGCAAAGAGGCAGAGAATCCAATGATGTACAGGGTGACTCAATTCTGACAGAGTTTTTAGATTTAGCAATGCAGCAGAGCACCATATATACAATATCTATAGACAGGGAGGTGCTAATCACAACAGGGAGCGTGCCAGACTAGCTGACCTAGTACAGCAATGGTAAGCTGCTGGTGTTAAAATAAACATTGCAGGAAAATTTAAAAAAGCAACAAAAAGAGGAATATAATTTCCCCCAAAAATTCAGCAATTACAGCAACAAAAGGGCAGCAGTTTTACCCTGCCTAGGCCAAAGGATCTAATGCACTCACAGGATGCAGCAAACCCCCCCCCAAAAAAAAGATGGAGGCTACACAGGTGCAAAACTCTTATGAAGCAACAAATCACACACTGCCAATTCATGGAGGTGATGATTTCTCAGTGATAAAATTGCACACAAATGGCTTATATGGGGCACCGTTCACACATATACATATAGGTCCAGAAATATTTGGACAGTGACACAATTTTTGCAAGTTGGGCTCTGCATGCCACCACATTGGATTTGAAATGAAACCTCTACAACAGAATTCAAGTGCAGATTGTAACGTTTAATTTGAAGGTTTGAACAAAAATATCTGATAGAAATTGTAGGAATTGTACACATTTCTTTACAAACACTCCACATTTTAGGAGGTCAAAAGTAATTGGACAAATAAACCAAACCCAAACAAAATATTTTTATTTTCAATATTTTGTTGCGAATCCTTTGGAGGCAATCACAGCCTTAAGTCTGGAACCCATGGACATCACCAAGCGCTGGGTTTCCTCCTTCTTAATGCTTTGCCAGGCCTTTACAGCCGCAGCCTTCAGGTCTTGCTTGTTTGTGGGTCTTTCCGTCTTAAGTCTGGATTTGAGCAAGTGAAATGCATGCTCAATTGGGTTAAGAGCTGGTGATTGACTTGGCCATTGCAGAATGTTCCACTTTTTTGCACTCATGAACTCCTGGGTAGCTTTGTCTGTATGCTTGGGGTCATTGTCTATCTGTACTATGAAGCGCCGTCTGATCAACTTTGCGGCATTTGGCTGAATCTGGGCTGAAAGTATATCCCGGTACACTTCAGAATTCATCCGGCTACTCTTGTCTGCTGTTATGTCATCAATAAACACAAGTGACCCAGTGCCATTGAAAGCCATGCATGCCCATGCCATCACGCTCCCTCCACCATGTTTTACAGAGGATGTGGTGTGCTTTGGATCATGTGCCGTTCCCTTACTTCTCCAAACTTTTTCCTTCCCATTATTCTGGTACAGGTTGATCTTTGTCTCATCTGTCCATAGAATACTTTTCCAGAACTGAGCTGGCTTCATGAGGTGTTTTTCAGCAAATTTAACTCTGGCCTGTCTATTTTTGGAATTGATGAATGGTTTGCATCTAGATGTGAACCCTTTGTATTTACTTTCATGGAGTCTTCTCTTTACTGTTGACTTAGAGACAGATACACCTACTTCACTGAGAGTGTTCTGGACTTCAGTTGATGTTGTGAACGGGTTCTTCTTCACCAAAGAAAGTATGCGGCGATCATCCACCACTGTTGTCATCCGTGGACGCCCAGGCCTTTTTGAGTTCCCAAGCTCACCAGTCAATTCCTTTTTTCTCAGAATGTACCCGACTGTTGATTTTGCTACTCCAAGCATGTCTGCTATCTCTCTGATGGATTTTTTCTTTTTTTTCAGCCTCAGGATGTTCTGCTTCACCTCAATTGAGAGTTCCTTAGACCGCATGTTGTCTGGTCACAGCAACAGCTTCCAAATGCAAAACCACACACCTGTAATCAACCCCAGATCTTTTAACTACTTCATTGATTACAGGTTAACGAGGGAGACGCCTTCAGAGTTAATTGCAGCCCTTAGAGTCCCTTGTCCAATTACTTTTGGTCCCTTTAAAAAGAGGAGGCTATGCATTACAGAGCTATGATTCCTAAACCCTTTCTCCGATTTGGATGTGAAAACTCTCATATTGCAGCTGGGAGTGTGCACTTTCAGCCCATATTATATATATAATTGTATTTCTGAACATGTTTTTGTAAACAGCTAAAATAAGAAAACTTGTGTCACTGTCCAAATATTTCTGGACCTAACTGTAGGTGCACACTGGCTATTATCCCAATAATTAGGCCCATACTATTAGACTAGGCAGACTGCCCAGCACTATATAAGTACACTACACAGGAACAAAGATCCCAATTTACAAGTCCTTCATTAAAGGGCCTAGCTGCATCCTATATCCTGGACACACCTTCTCATTCAAATAGTTTTCTTTATTTTCATGACTCTGAAAATTGTAGATTCCCATTGAAGGCATCAAAACTATGAATTAACACATGTGGAATGAAATACTTTACAAAAAAGTGTGCAAAAACTGATAATATGTTTTATATTCTAGGTTCGTCAAAGTAGCCATCTTTTGCTTTGATTACTGCTTTGCACACTCTTGACATTCTCTTGATGAGCTTAAAGAAGTAGTCACCAGAAATGGTCTTCCAACAGTCTTGAAGGCATTCCTAGAGATGCTTAGCACTTATTGGCCCTTTTGCCTTCACTCTGCAGTCCAGCTCACCCCAAACCATCTCGATTGGGTTCAGGTCTGGTGATTGTGAAGGCGAGGTCATCTGGCGTAGCACCCCATCACTCTCCATCTTAGTCAAGTAGCCCCTACACAGCCTGGAGGTGTGTTTGGGGTCATTGTCCTGTTGAAAAATAAATGATGGTTCAACTAAACGCAAACCGGATGGAATAGCATGCTGCTGCAAGATGCTGTGGTAGACATGCTGGTTCAGTATGCCTTCAATTTTGAATAAATCCCCAACAGTGTCACCAGCAAAGCAACCCCACACCATCACACCTCCTCCTCCATGCTTCACGGTCTGAACCAGTCATGTAGAGTCCATCCGATCACCTTTTCTGCGTCGCACAAAGACACGGTTGGATCCAAAGATCTAGGATTTGGACTTATCAGACCAAAGCACAGTTTTACACTGGTTTAATGTTTATTCCTTGTGTTCTTTAGCCCAAACAAGTCTCTTCTGCTTGTTGCCTGTCCTTAGCAGTGGTTTCCTAGCAGCTATTTTACCATGAAGGCCTGCTGCACAAAGTCTCCTCTTAAGGCCTAAGCCACACGGCGAGAAAATCGGTGCGAGTGGAGTGCGATAAAACATCGCATTCCCCTCGGACCAATTCTAGCCTGTGTGACAGCACACGAGCGATTATTTTCTCAGCCCTAATCGGACCGAGAAAACAATCGCAGCATGCTGCGATTGTAATCCGAGACTCTTTCTCTCGCACCCATTCAAGTGAATGGGGCGAGAGAAAAATCGCACTGCACTCGCGGTACACCGGTGTACCGTGCGTGCAGAGCGAGAATGTCTATAGCCGGCTACACAGGCGAGAGGGAGAGAAATCCCTCCCTCCCCTCCTGAGTGCCGGCCCGCCCCCCGCAGCTGAGGTCTGCTCGCACGAACGGACCTCAGTTGCAAGGACACAAGCATGAGACTCGGCTCTGCTGTACTGCCAGCACGAGCCGAGTCTCATGCAAGGGGATCGCAGTAGTCCCCGTGTGGCCCCGGCCTAACAGTTGTTCTAGAGATGTGTCTGTTGCTAAAACTCTGTGTGGCATTGACCTGGTCTCTAATCTGAGCTGCTCTTAACCTGCGATTTCTAAGGCTGGTGACTCAGATATACATCCTCCGTAGCAGAGGGGACTTTTGGTCTTTCATTCCTGGGGCGGTCCTCATGTGAGCCAGTTTCTTTGTAGCGTTTGATGGTTTTTGCCACTGCACTTGGGAACACTTTCAAAGTTTTCCCAATTTTTCGGACCGACTGACCTTAATTTCATAAATTAATGATGACCACTCGATTTTCTTTACTTAGAATTTGTATTATGACAAAAAAAAAGCAGCTAACAGTCTAGTCAGTAGGACTATCAGCTGTGTATCCACCAGTCTTCTGCACAACACAACTAATGGTCCCGATTAGAGTTGAGCGCGGTTCGAGGTTCGAGGTTCTCCAGTTCTAGGCTCGAGAGATTTTGGGGGCTGTTCTAGATCGAACTAGAACTCTAGCTTTTTGCAAAAGCTTGATAGTTCTAGATACGTTCGAGAACGGTTCTAGCAGCAAAAAAAACAGCTAATTCATAGCTGGCTTTCTGCTGTAATAGTGTAAGTCTCTCTGTGACTCACACTATTATGACATTTCAGTGTATAGTGTGCGGGAACAGCGCATTCAGATCACTGCTGTATGGATAACGCCGATCGCCATTTTTTTTTTCCTTGTCTTCCTTCCCTAAGCGCGTGCGTGTAGTGGGGAGGGCCATTATGTCAGCCAATCCCAGACACACACACAGCTAAGTGTAGTTTTAGCCAGAGAAGCAACGGCATGTGTGATAGGATGTCCATGTCACATGTCCCTGCATTATAAAAACGAGTATCTGCCCGTCCGGACGCCATTATCTCTTCTGCGTCCTTGGTGTCAGACATCACTGGCGCAGCTCCGTCCTGAGTCCTATCAACGATACTGCTGTATGCGCTCCATACACAGCGCTGGACAGCTTAGGGCTAGCACTTTCTATCAGTCCTTTTAAGGGCTCGTACGGGCAGGGTCAGAGCCATAGGTGACAGGTCCTGAAAATAGAGACAGCGTCTGTGTAGCTAAGGTCAGGGATTTCCTCGCTGCATTTCCCCATTAGGAGGGATAGAAAGGCAGGCTTCCATTCCTCTACCCAGAGACCCACAACCCTGGCACTGTACCCTCCTGTCCTCTGCACACTCCAACTCATTATAACTAAGCCATTATACTAGCAAACACTGAGTGAACCTAGTGGCATCCTAAACGTGGCTATTTTACTTGTGTATAGTCCCACTAGTGCAAAGATATTTGCAGCACGTCTGCTTGCATTGCACACTCAAACTCATTGTTACTAAGCCATTATACTAGAAAACACTGAGTGAACCTAGTGGCATCCTAAACGTGGCTATTAAACTTTTGTATAGTCCCACTAGTGCAAAGATATTTGCAGCACGTCTCCCTGCATTGCACACTCAAACTCATTGTTACTAAGCCATTATACTAGCAAACACTGAGTGAACCTAGTGGCATCCTAAACGTGGCTATTGGACTTGTGTATAGTCCCACTAGTGCAAAGATATTTGCAGCACGTCTGCCTGCATTGCACACTCAAACTCATTGTTATTAAGCCATTATACTAGCAAACACTGAGTGAACCTAGTGGCATCCTAAACGTGGCTATTGGACTTTTGTATAGTCCCACTAGTGCAAAGATATTTGCAGCACGTCTGCCTGCATTGCACACTCAAACTCATTGTTACTAAGTCATTATACTAGCAAACACTGATTGAACCTAGTGACATCCTAAACGTGGCTATTGGACTTTTGTATAGTCCCACTAGTGCAAAGATATTTGCAGCACCTCTGCCATCATTGCACACTCAAACTCATTGTTACTAAGCCATTATACTAGCAAACACTGAGTGAACCTAGTGGCATCCTAAACGTGGCTATTGGACTTTTGTATAGTCCCACTAGTGCAAAGATATTTGCAGCACGTCTGCCTGCATTGCACACTCAAACTCATTGTTACTAAGCCATTATACTAGCAAACACTGAGTGAACCTAGTGGCATCCTAAACGTGGCTATTGGAATTGTGTATAGTCTCACTAGTGCAAAGAAATTTGCAGCACGTCTGCCTGCATTGCACACTCAAACTCATTGTTACTAAGCCATTATACTAGCAAACACTGAGTGGACCTAGTGGCATCCTAAACGTGGCTATTGGACTTTTGTATAGTCCCACTAGTGCAAAGATATTTGCAGCACGTCTGCCTGCATTGC
The DNA here is from genome assembly GCF_048569485.1 of Anomaloglossus baeobatrachus. Lineage (NCBI taxonomy): Eukaryota > Metazoa > Chordata > Amphibia > Anura > Aromobatidae > Anomaloglossus > Anomaloglossus baeobatrachus. The sequence continues at coordinate 519,124,153 of NC_134353.1, forward strand.
ACACTCAAACTCATTGTTACTAAGCCATTATACTAGCAAACACTGATTGAATCTAGTGGCATCCTAAACGTGGCTATTGGACTTTTGTATAGTCCCACTAGTGCAAAGATATTTGCAGCACCTCTGCCTGCATTGCACACTCAAACTCATTGTTACTAAGCCATTATACTAGCAAATACTGAGTGAACCTAGTGGCATCCTAAACGTGGCTATTGGACTTTTGTATAGTCCCACTAGTGCAAAGATATTTGAAGCACCTCTGCCTGCATTGCACACTCAAACTCATTGTTACTAAGCCATTATACTAGCAAACACTGATTGAACCTAGTGGCATCCTAAACGTGGCTATTGGACTTTTGTATAGTCCCACTAGTGCAAAGATATTTGCAGCACCTCTGCCTGCATTGCACACTCAAACTCATTGTTACTAAGCCATTATACTAGCAAACACTGATTGAACCTAGTAGCATCCTAAATGTAGCTATTTAACTTGTGTATAGTCCCACTAGTGCAAAGATATTTGCAGCACGTCTGCCTGCATTGCACACTCAAACTCATTGTTACTAAGCCATTATACTAGCAAACACTGAGTGAACCTAGTTGCATCCTAAACGTGGCTATTGGACTTGTGTATAGTCCCACTAGTGCAAAGATATTAGCAGCACGTCTGCCTGCATTGCACACTCAAACTCATTGTTACTAAGCCATTATACTAGCAAACACTGAGTGAACCTAGTTGCATCCTAAACGTGGCTATTGGACTTGTGTATAGTCCCACTAGTGCAAAGATATTTGCAGCACGTCTGCCTGCATTGCACACTCAAACTCATTGTTACTAAGCCATTATACTAGCAAACACTGAGTGAACCTAGTGGCATCCTAAACTTGGCTATTGGACTTTTGTATAGTCCCACTAGTGCAAAGATATTTGCAGCCCGTCTGCCTGCATTGCACACTCAAACTCATTGTTACTAAGCCATTATACTAGCAAACACTGAGTGAACCTATTGGCATCCTAAACGTGGCTATTGGACTTGTGTATAGTCCCAGTAGTGCAAAGATATTTGCAGCACGTCTGCCTGCATTGCACACTCAAACTCATTGTTACTAAGCCTTTATACTAGCAAACACTGATTGAACCTAGTGGCATCCTAAACGTGGCTATTGGACTTTTGTATAGTCCTACTAGTGCAAAGATATATGCAGCACCTCTGCCGGCATTGCACACTCAAACTCATTGTTACTAAGCCATTATACTAGCAAACACTGAGTGAACCTAGTGGCATCCTAAAAGTGGCTATTGGACTTTTGTATAGTCCCACTAGTGCAAAGATATTTGCAGCACGTCTGCCTGCATTGCACACTCAAACTCATTGTTACTAAGCCATTATACTAGCAAACACTGAGTGAACCTAGTGGCATCCTAAACGTGACTACTGGACTTTTGTATAGTCCCACTAGTGCAAAGATATTTGCAGCACGTCTGCTTGCATTGCACAATCAAACTCATTGTTACTAAGCCATTATACTAGCAAACACTGAGTGAACCTACTGGCATCCTAAACATGGCTATTGGACTTGTGTATAGTCCCACTAGTGCAAAGATATTTGCAGCACGTCTGCCTGCATTGCACACTCAAACTCATTGTTACTAAGCCATTATACTACCAAACACTGAGTGAACCTAGTGGCATCCTAAACGTGGCTATTGGACTTTTGTATAGTCGCACTAGTGCAAAGATATTTGCAGCACGTCTGCCTGCATTGCACACTCAAACTCATTGTTACTAAGCCATTATACTAGCAAACACTGAGTGAACCTAGTGGCATCCTAAACGTGGCTATTGGACTTGTGTATAGTCCCACTAGTGCAAAGAAATTTGCAGCACGTCTGCCTGCATTGCACACTCAAACTCATTGTTACTAAGCCATTATACTAGCAAACACTGAGTGAACCTAGAGGCATCCTAAATGTGGCTATTGGACTTTTGTATAGTCCCACTAGTGCAAAGATATTTGCAGCACCTCTGCCTGCATTGCACACTCAAACTCATTGTTACTAAGCCATTATACTAGCAAACACTGATTGAACCTAGTGGCATCCTAAACGTGGCTATTGGACTTTTGTATAGTCCCACTAGTGCAAAGATATTTGCAGCACCTCTGCTTGTATTGCACACTCAAACTCATTGTTACTAAGCCATTATACTAGCAGACACTGCTGCCAGTTTAAGGGCCGTAGTTGCATTGTCAGTGATAATTATTGTTGTTTGTTCTGCTGTTAATAAAGATAGACCACCGCTGCAATTTACACCACCTCTCAATTTTTACTACCACATTTTACGTGCACAATCTTGTTGCAATCAAAATTAGTGGCAAAATGACAGATGCTGGTGGAAAGGGTAAGAGGCGTGTTGGAAAAGGAAAAAAAGGGTTTGTCCGTGGGGAAGGTGGCAAAGCTCCATTAACATCTGCTGAAGATAGACCATCTACCAGCAAAAGTAAGATGTCTACTACTTACCGTGGACAATCCGATGTGCTCCCTGTTTTACGGACACGGACAACTGGAACAAAGGTAGATGATGGCCAAAAAAGGAAAATGCTTGAATGGATCTCAAGTGGTCCAACAAGTGCCCTCTCCGCCACCTCAACTACCGCATCCAAAAAACACCAGTCCTCTGAATTGTCATCCCAATCAAACTTGCTTTCTCCCAGCTCTGAAGTCTCCATCCGCCCTTCACAGTATGGTGGAACTGAGATGGCTGAGTCTGCAGAGCTGTTCAGTCACACTATAGCCTGGGAATCAGAGGTCTGCTCCCAAGCTACAGTGAGTACAGAACAGGAAATGGTCTGCAGTGATGCCCAGAACCTTTGTGACTCTGATTCAGGCCGTGAGGACCAAGTTTCTGAGCATAATGTTGACCCTTTGTCATAAACTGTAACACCTGTTGTTATAGACAATGAGGAACATACTGATGACGATGAGACCCAGATACCAGATTGGGATGACAACTTAAAAATTCGGTCAGGGCAAGAAGAGGCTCGGTCTGAGGGTGAGGGGAGTGCAAACACAACAATTGATGAGGAAGTTCTAGATCCCACCTACTGTCAACCCACAGTCAAGCACTCGAGGAGGTCAACAGAGGTTGTGGAGGAGGATGCAACTGATGACGAAGTTACCTTGCGCCTTCCTGGACAGAGTCGGAGTACTGGTAGCACGTCTACAACTGCATCCTCAGCCACCACTCTGCCTCTGAGCAATAGTCGGGGTGGATCAACAGGTCGCATGCCCTCTAAGCCTTGCCTAGCCTGGTCCTTTTTTGACATAGAAAAAGATCGCCCAAATTATGTGATCTGTAAAATTTTTCATGCTTCTCTTAGTAGAGGTCAAAACCTCAGCAGTTTGACAACTTCTTCCATGAATCGTCAAATGAATAAATATCATATGTCCCGGTAGGAAGCTCACCGTGCTGCAATGCGGCCTAGCGGAGCGACCCATCAACCGCCTGCCGCTTCCAGTGCATCCGCGCGCTCTTCATCTTCTAGGACTGTGGGGACAGCTGTCACACCTGGTTTTCCACGCACAACTTCCACCACTGTAACCGCAACAGGCAGTTTGCTTGGTAGGTCGTCAGTTGGTTTGGATGGGGAAACAAGTGCGTGTGTACAGCTCTCTCAGACATCGATAGCACTAACGTTGGATGAAGGCAACATCATGTCTACGCCTGCACTTTCCTCACAAAGCTGCATTTTTCCAGGGACACCCTACTCAACACCGTCTACACACAGCAGCCAGATCTCTGTCCCTCAGATGTGGACAAATAAAAGGCCATTTCCTGCGACCCATGACAAAGCTAAGAGGTTGACTTTATCCCTCTGTAAGCTCTTGGCTACCGAAATGCTGCCTTTCCGCCTGGTGGACACACAGGATTTTAGAGACCTTATGTCTGTCGCTGTGCCCCAGTACCAGATGCCCAGTCGCCACTACTTCTCTAAGAAAGGTGTGCCCGCACTACACCAGCATGTCGCACACAACATCACCGCTTCCTTGAGAAACTCTGTGTGTCAACGGGTGCATTTCACCACCAATACTTGGACCAGTAAGCATGGACAGGGACGTTACATGTCGCTGACTGGGCACTGGGTAACTATGGTGATAGATGGTGAAGGGTTTGCTGCACAAGTCTTGCCGTCCCCACGACTTGTGTGTCAATCCTCTGTCTGTCCAAGTTCCGCCACTGCTTCTGCCTCCTCCACCTCATCAGGGTCCTCCACCTCCGCCCCAAGCCTGCCTGGTCAGGCCACCAGCGTTCTCACTGCGCAGAAGGAATCACGCACCCCTCATTACTATGCTGGCAGCAGAGCGCAATGGCATCAGGCGGTCTTTAGCTTGACATGTCTTGGGAATAAGAGTCACACAGCTGAGGAGTTGTGGTCAGCTCTGCGGTCCGAGTTTAATAAATGGTTGTCTCCACTCAACCTGCAGCCTGGTAAGGCCGTGTGCGACAATGCTGCAAACCTGGGTGCGGCCCTTCGCCTGGGCAAGGTGACACACATGCCTTGTATGGCTCACGTGTTGAACCTTGTTGTCCAGGAATTCTTAACACACTATCCCAGCCTAGATGGCCTTCTGACCAGGGCACGAAAACTGTCTGCTCACTTCCGCCGTTCAACCGCCGCAGCCGAGCGACTTGCATCGCTCCAGAAGTCTTTCGGCCTGCCGGTTCATCGCCTGAAATGCGATGTGCCGACACGCTGGAATTCGACTCTCCACATGTTACAGCGACTGTGGCAGCACCGTTGAGCCCTGGTGCAATACGTCATGACGTATAGCCTGGGCCAACGAGATGCAGAGGTGGGGCAGATCACCCTGATGGAGTGGTCTCAGATCAAGGACCTATGCACCCTTCTGCAGAGTTTCGACATGGCGACGAATATGTTTAGCGCTGACAATGCCATTATCAGCATGACAATTCCAGTCATTTACATGCTGGAGCACACGCTAAACACTATTTAGAGTCAGGGGGTGGGACAACAGGAAGGGGATGAACTACAGGAGGATTCATATGCGCAAGACACAACAACATCTCCAAGGTCCAGACATTCATCATCACCAAGGTGGCAGGTATGGGACCATGGGGGACAGGGATCAACAAGGGCGCATGGTAGCAGGCGAGATGTTGAGGAAGGTGCAGGAGAACATGAAGAAATGGAGGACGAACTGTCCATGGACATGGAAAACTCAGCGGATGAGGGAGACCTTGGTCAAATTTCAGTTGAAAGCGGTTGGGGGGAGATGTCAGAGGAAGAAAGAACGGTTAGCACCTCTATGCCACAAACACAGCGTGGACTTGGTCCGCATGGCCGCGCAAGACACATGAGCGCCTTCTTGCTGCACTACCTCCAACATGACCCTCGTATTGTCAAAATTAGAAGTGATGATGACTACTGGCTTGCCACACTATTAGATCCCCGGTACAAGTCCAAATTTTGTGACATTTATCCAGCCATAGAAAGGGACGCACGTATGCAGGAGTATCAGCAGAAGCTGTTACTCGATCTTAGCTCGGCTTTTCCACCAAACAACCGTGCAGGTGCAGGGAGTGAATCTCCCAGTTGTAACTTGACAAACATGGGACGGTCTCGTCATCTTCAACAGTCTACCCGTACCAGTAGCACCGTATCTGGTGCTGGTAACAGCAATTTTATGGAATCTTTTCATAATTTTTTTAGACCGTCCTTTGCAAGGACACCAGAGACAACAAGTCTGACACATAGTCAACGGCTGGAGAGGATGATACAGGAGTATCTCCAAATGAACATCGATGCCATGACTTTGCAAATGGAGCCTTGCTCATTTTGGGCTTCAAATCTTGAAAAAAGGCCAGAGCTCTCAACTTACGCCTTGGAGATTTTGTCGTGTCCAGCTGCCAGCGTTGTCTCTGAACTTGTCTTCAGTGCTGCTGGGTGTGTGCTGACAAATAAGCGCACGTGTCTGTCCAGTGACAATGTGGACAGACTGACGTTCATCAAAATGAACAAGTCATGGATCCACAAGGAATTTACTACCCCTGTGTCATCCTGGGGAGAATAAATGCTTGTGGATTTGGAATGTCCTAATTAGCTGGATCAGACGTTAACCAAGAAAGACTAACTTAAAATATAACTTTTAATATATATGAGGATAAAAGTGAGCAGAAGCTCACAGGTTAGAAACATAGGTGGCTCGTATCCACCCAAAATACATAAAAATAGGGATATTAACAAGGGCCCAAAGCAGTATGCCTCAGTCAGGTAACCCAGTGAAACAGATTCCACGAAATGGTATAATAGTCCTATCTGAAGCAAAGACACACAGGAATACTACAATCAAAGCCCCATCCAGGGGAGGATATATATCTGTGTGTCTCAGAGAAAACCTCCTAAACCATTATAAACCGTACATTTCATGAATCCCACACCACGTGGGAACGGTCTTACCAGGTCCGGAGATTACACGGGCATTAAAGAAAGGTTATTGGTTCATGCAGGGGGCTGTTTAAACAGCGTATCCAGATCCCTCAGAGACCTAAACCAAATCAGGCATGTAGTCGAAGTGCCCACTCCCAACGTTTCAAAGAGCAGATCATCAGGGGAGTTCCAATGGGAAACAAGACGCTGTCAAACGGTATCTTCACCGGAGGTATTCTGGGAGTGAACGTCACCGATGACGGACTCTATTGCGCATGCGCCGTGCTATATATGGAGCGGCCAGCTGGACGCTAAGCGCGGCATTTATGAATTTGGGTCCTGTTTGTACGCCATGATGCGGTGAGTGTTTGGAACTTATGGGCATAACACGTATGGCCCGATTGGCAGCCTTAGGGCTTATTCTATGTATTTTTCTTTATAGTGACCTGGGCATCTTTTGATTGTCATCCGGTGAAGATACCGTTTGACAGTGTCTTGTTTCCCATTCGAACTCCCCTGATGATCTGCTCTTTGAAACGTTGGGAGTGGGCACTGCGACTACATGCCTGATTTGGTTTAGGTCTCTGAGGGATCTGGATACGCTGTTTAAACAGCCCCCTGCATGAACCAATAACCTTTCTTTAATGCCCGTGTAATCTCCGGACCTGGTAAGATCGTTCCCACGTGGTGTGGGATTCATGAAATGTACGGTTTATAATGGTTTAGGAGGTTTTCTCTGAGACACACAGATATATATCCTCCCCTGGATGGGGCTTTGATTGTAGTATTCCTGTGTGTCTTTGCTTCAGATAGGACTATTATACCATTTTGTGGAATCTGTTTCACTGGGTTACCTGACTGAGGCATACTGCTTTGGGCCCTTGTTAATAGACCTATTTTTATGTATTTTGGGTGGATTCGAGCCACCTATGTTTCTAACCTGTGAGCTTCTGCTCACTTTTATCCGCATATATATTAAAAGTTATATTTTAAGTTAGTCTTTCTTGGTTAACGTCTGATCCAGCTAATTAGGTCAATTACGGTGGATCCACTTATTCTGGTATACTGCTACTTACCCTGGATTTGGAATGTGCTTGATGCAAATCAAAACATCCTGTTTGCAACTAGGGCACAAGTGCTGCCACTGATGGGGTGTGTGTGGGGCCCAATTTTTTGAAAAAAGGGAGACTCCGCTTGGAGTAACCCTTGCTTGCTGTGTTTTTAAAAAGGAGCCAAGATGAACAGAGCTGGGATCATGAAAGACTTTATCTACCTACCGCGGTGTCATGCTGGGGACGGTTAATTATGGCGTATTTTTGAATGTGCTTGATGCAAATCTAGCTGTGAAGTGTACAACTGGGGCACAACTGCTGCCACTGAATGGGTGGGTGTGTGTGGGGCCCAATTTTTGGAAAAAAAGGGAGACTCCGCTTGGAGTAACCCTTGCTTGCTGTGTTTTTAAAAAGGAGCCAAGATGAACAGAGCTGGGATCAGGAAAGACTTTATCTACCTACCCCGGTGTCATGCTGGGGACAGTTAATTATGGCGTATTTTTGAATGTGCTTGATTCAAATCTAGCTGTGAAGTGTACAACTGGGGCACAACTGCTGCCACTGAATGGGTGGGTGTGTTTGGGGCCCAATTTTTGGAAAAAAAGGGAGACTCCACTTGGAGTAACCCTTGCTTGCTGTGTTTTTTTAAAAGGAGCCAAGATGAACAAGTCATGGTTCAGCAAAGACTTTGCTACCTACCCCGGTGTCATCCTGGGGACGGTTAATTATGGCATATTTTTGAATGTGCTTGATGCAAATCTAGCTGTGAAGTGTACAACTGGGGCACAACTGCTGCCACTGAATGGGTGGGTGTGTGTGGGGCCCAATTTTTGGAAAAAAAGGGAGACTCCGATTGGATTAACCCTTGCTTGCTTTGTTTTTAAAAGGAGCCAAGGTGAACAGAGCTGGGATCAGGAAAGACTTTATCTACCTACCCCGGTGTCGTGCTGGGGACGGTTAATTATGGCGTATTTTTGAATGGGCTTGATGCAAATCTAGCTGTGAAGTGTACAACTGGGGCACAACTGCTGCCACTGAATGGGTGGGTGTGTGTGGGGCCCAATTTTTGGAAAAAAAGGGAGACTCCGCTTGGAGTAACCCTTGCTTGCTGTGTTTTTTTAAAAGGAGAAAAGATGAACAAGTCATGGTTTAGCAAAGACTTTGCTACCTACCCCGGTGTCATCCTGGGGACGGTTAATTATGGCGTATTTTTGAATGTGCTTGATGCAAATCTAGCTGTGAAGTGTACAACTGGGGCACAACTGCTGCCACTGAATGGGTGGGTGTGTGTGGGGCCCAATTTTTGGAAAAAAAGGGAGACTCCGCTTGGAGTATCCCTTGCTTGCTGTGTTTTTAAAAAGGAGCCAAGATGAACAGAGCTGGGATCAGGAAAGACTTTATCTACCTACCCCGGTATCATGCTGGGGACGGTTAATTATGGCGTATTTTTGAATGTGCTTGATGCAAATCTAGCTGTGAAGTGTACAACTGGGGCACAACAGCTGCCACTGAATGGGTGGGTGTGTTTGGGGCCCAATTTTTGGAAAAAAAGGGAGACTCCGCTTGGAGTAACCCTTGCTTGCTGTGTTTTTTTAAAAGGAGCCAACATGAACAAGTCATGGTTTAGCTAAGACTTTATCTACCTACCCCGGTGTCATGCTGGGGACGGTTAATTATGGCGTATTTTTGAATGTGCTTGATGCAAATCTAGCTGGGAAGTGTACAACTGGGGCACAACTGCTGCCACTGAATGGGTTGGTGTGTGTGGGGCCCAATTTTTGGAAAAAAAAGGGAGACTACGCTTGGAGTCACCTTGCGGTGTTTTACATGATTTTAGAAGGGCGTGCCATGCCTATATCTGTGTGTCCTCCTCTTTTTCCTTGTCCTGCTCTTTTGTTTTCGCATGAGTATATGTCCTTGTCACTTTCCCATGTGTTTGTGTTGTGTTGTGAGTTGTTTGTCACCTTTTGGACACCTTTGAGGGTGTTTTCTAGGTGTTTTTATGTGTTTGTGAATGCCTGCCATTGTTTCCTATGCGGTTCGAGTTCGGTTCGTCGAACGTTCGACGAACCGAACTCGAACGGGACCTCCGTTCGGCGAACCGACCTCGAGCCGAACCGGGACCGGTTCGCTCATCTCTAGTCCCAATCCCATTTATAAGGCAAAAAATCCCACTAATTAAACCTGACAGGGCACACATGTGAAGTGAAAACCATTTCTGTTGACTACCCCTCGAAGCTCATCAAGAGAATGCCAAGAGTGTACAAACTAGTAATCAAATCAAAAGGTGGCTACTTTGAAGAACCTAGAATATAAGACATATTTTCAGTTGTTTCACACTTTTTGAAGTATTTCATTCCACATGTGTTAATTCATAGTTTTGATGCCATCAATGTGAATCTACAATTTTCAGTCATGAAAATAAAGAAAACTCTTTGAATGAGGTGTGTTCAAACTTTTGGTCAGTACTATATATATACATACAAAGAGAGAGACAGAGAGAAAGAGAGAGAGAGAGAGAAGCATAACAGGTGAAAAACACTAATGAAGCAACCACTCACAAACTGCTAATGCATGGAGGTGGTGATTGCTGAAATGTGTGTATTATCCCCTACATCATACAGTGTTCAGATTACATAGCTAAAACCTTCAGAACGGTTTTGACGCCCTTTAAAAGATAAGAATTTAACAGTGTATGAAAAGTAATACAGCAAAGAAAACACTACATGTTCATGACTTGAGATACTGAATAATTGGTATTGGTGTTATTTATAATGGCTGACCGTTTTCCAATAACAAATGATGCTTTTCACAAAACATATCGGTCAGTCTCCACTAGTCTCCAAAAGAACAACAAAAGCAGTGAAAAACACAGTGTTGACATTTAGAGGAATTTTTAATATTTAGAATATGACACCTGCGGGCAGGGTTTATGGTAAAGGTTGCCAAGAATTCATAACTATTGTAAATATAAATTCATAGATGTGGGGAATAAGTATTTGATAATGTTGCATACACCTTATGAACTCTAGTACAGTGGACTTTTAGATTAAAACACGTGTTATGCCCTACACCTGTGTATATGTATATGCAATGTAGTGTAATTGTGTTAATATACAGTATATACAGACCATGATATTTCAAGAATTATTCCGGTCCTATTGTTTTTCATATGACTGCAATTCTGACTCAACATATCACACAGGGGTTTATGTGTAAATTTTCTTTTACAGAGAAAGTCTATGGAGCCTCTTTATAACACTCCATAAGCTTACATTGTAGAAGAAATGTTCCACTCACACAAAAACCTTAGTGTGATCTGTTGAGACAGAATTGTAGATGAAAATAGACAAAAAAACATTGTGGACTTTGTTAGCCTATGTGACAAGGTTTTGGTTGATACTCAACCTTTTCCAAGCATTGCAAAATAGGAAGTATATAAACAGTGACTTCAAAAACATATCACTTTTGTTAGAATTTTTTTTTTATTTTTTAAAAAATATTTTTATTAACAATTGATTAAAAATAATGTATAAAATTATGGAGTCTTCAATGCAAAAAAACACACACAAAAAGGCTACTGGAAGGTATGCAAGATAATCACCCTAAAGCACTCCTGAAATAAGCAATACCACAAAAACACAAGAAAACAAAATTAGCTGCCAGTAATCCCTAGTATTATATGGGTACCCAGGGTGTCAATACACCCATAGTACTGTGAAGGAAAAATTCCTACATCAAATTAACCTATCAGAGACACTGCCTGCTAATAGCTGACATAGCTGAACTGGAGAGGGTGCAGAGAAGAGCGACCAAGATTATTAGAGGAATGGGTGGGCTGCTATACCAAGACAGGTTATTAAACTTGGGGTTATTTAGTTTGGAAAAATGAAGGCTTAGGGGGGATCTAATCACAATGTATAAATATATGAGGGGACAGTACAGAGACCTTTCCAAAGATCTTTTTACACCTAGGCCTGCGACTGGAACACGGGGGCATCCGCTACGTCTTGAGGAAAGAAGGTTTAATCATAATCACAGACGAGGATTCTTTACTGTACGAGCAGTGAGACTATGGAACTCTCTGCCGCATGATGTTGTAATGAGTGATTCACTACTAACATTTAAGCAGAGCCTGGATGCCTTTCTTGAAAAATGTAATATTACCAGTTATGTATATTAGATTTTATGACAGGGTATTGATCCAGGGAACTAGTCTGATTGCCGGATGTGGAGTCAGGAAGGAAATTTTTTCCCCATTGGAACTTGTTTGCCACATTGGGGTTTTTTTTGCCTTCCTCTGGATCAACATGTTAGGCTACGGGTTGAACTAGATGGACTTAGGGGCACTTTGCACACTACGACATCGCAGGCCGATGCTGCGATGCCGAGTGCGATAGTGCCCGCCCCCGTCGCAGCAGCGATATGTGGTGATAGCTGGCGTAGCGAAAGTTATCGCTACGCCAGCTTCACACACACACTCACCTGCCGTGCGACGTCCCTGTGGCCGGCGACCCGCCTCCTTGTTAAGGGGGCGGGTCGTGCGGCGTCACTGCGACGTCACACGGAAGCCGGCCAATAAGAGCGGAGGGGCGGAGATGAGTGGGATGTAAACATCCCGCCCACCTCCTTCCTTCCGCATATCCTACGGAAGCCGCAGTGAGGCCGGTAGGAGACGGTCCTCGCTCCTGCGACTTCACACACAGCGATGTGTGCTGCCGCAGGAGCGAGGAACAACATCGGACCGTCGCGTCAGCGTAATCATGGATTACGCCGACGCTGCACCGATGATACGATTACGACGCTTTTGCGGTCGTTAATCGTATCATCCAGCCTTTACACACTGCGATGTCGCATGCGATGCCGGAAGTGCGTCATTTTCAATTTGACCCCACCGACATCGCACCTGCGATGTCGCAGTGTGCAAAGTGTCCCTTAGAGTCTCCCTTCAACCTTAAAAACTATGTTACTATGATAATAGTCCACCATAAAATAGTGATAAAGTGATGTATAATAAATATTTTTTTCAAATACCAGAATAATGTGTAAAAGTGAGAAATAAAATTATAGAACTAAATTCCACTAGGTATATTAAACAACAACTGTTGATCTATATTGCACAAACCCAAAACCTCATATCTATATTAAATACACATTAATTCAATAAATAAATAAATAAATAAATAATTAAATAAAAATCCTGTGCTGAGGTAGTCCATTATTTACAACTAAAAAATAATTATTAGAAACATAATTTTAAATACAATCCCACATATTTTTTAAATGTTTTCCTCTTTTTTATTGTAGGGTCACCCATTCATGTTCATTTCCAGATCAAGTCCATACCAAGATCCTTATCTCTCTCCACCAGGTAAGTATCATAACAACATTATCAAATTCTAATAAACAAACAACATTAATTAGTACAAGTATTAAAAAACACATTAAATCTAAAAACAAATTAAGATAAAAATTACCCACGCTCCCAAAAAAAGCTAACGCCAAGATTTTTTACAAAAATGCATTAAACCCAAAGCTCTCATTAAGCCTAAAAGGAATGATACTATTTAATTTGAAGATCCACTTGCTTTCTAATTGACGCAAACTTCTACCAATTTTATCCCCTCTGGTGCCAAGATTGACTTTATCAATACCTCGTAATTTCAACAAATTTTAGTTGTAATTCTGTTAATAATAGAAATGTCTTGCCACAATTTTCAATTGAGAAGGGTCTTCCGCAGAGGTCCCCTTCTAAATATCTCGCACATGCTCCCTTGTATGGACTCTCAATTCCCTCGATGTTAGCCCAATATATATCTTCCAACATGGGCATTCGGCCAAATATATCACCCCTTTTAAAGGCAGGTGAGATGATGACTAGGGATGAGCGAATGTATTCGCCACTATTCGGTATCCGACGAAAATGGGGTATTCGAGGTATTCGCTATCAGACGGCTAATATGGTATTCGCTTTGATACTTTCATTTTCATTTCTGCCTTCCTGGCGCCTGTTTTACAGCCAATGAACCCATCTGATGTTGCTTGTCCTCACAGTAAAGGCCCCATTACACACAATGACATCGCTAATGAGATGTCGTTGGGGTCACTGAGTTTGTGACGCACATCCGGCCTCGTTAATGACTTTGTTGCATGTGACATGTACGAGCAACTGCTAACGATGCAAAATACTTACCAAATCGTTGATTGTTGACACGTCGTCCATTTCCCAAAAGTCGTTGCTCATTTAGGATGCAGGTTGTTCGTCGTTCCTGAGGCAGCACACACCACTACAAGTGACACCCCAGGAACAATGAACAACACCGTACCTGCGTCCTCCGGCAACAAGGTGGGCGTGACTTTCATGTGGCTTCTCTCCGCCCCTCCACTTCTATTGGACGCCTGCCGTCCGTGTGTTGTCGCTGTGATGCCGCACGATCCGCCCCCTTAGAAAAGAGGCTGTTCGCCGGCCACAGCGACGTCGCTAGGAAGGTAAGTATGTGTGACGGGTACTAGCGATATTGTGTACCACGAGCAGCGATTTGCCCGTGACGCACAAACGATCGGGGCGGGTGCTTTCACGAGTGACATCTCTAGCGATGTTGCTGCGTGAAAAAAAACCCTTAACACCGCAGGCATCTTTATTGTGGTGTTACTGTGATTGGCTTGGCCACACAGCATTATAGGGACTATATAAGCCTGCAACCATTTTGTGAACATGCAGCCATAGGGAGCTGGCTGTAGATAGACTGTATTGTGTGCAGGAGAGCATTCTTAGATCGAACTAATAAATAGTCCTTGTAAGGGCTGAAAACAGTGTCCAGTAGCTGCTAACAGCTCCATAAGTCCCTTTTCTGACAAATAAAACACAGGTCTTTCAGTCTCTCTCTCTGTCTGTTGGTCTATCCCTCTCGCCCCCTCTCTCATACTCACCAATCACTGACTGATCAATGGTGCAGCGCTGCACGGCTGTCACACTACTCCGGTGGCTTCTCCAGCTTTTGAAAATGCTGGCTGCTCATTATTCAATCTTGTATTCCCTGCTTCTCCTACCCATCGGCGCCTATGATTGGTTGCTTTCAGACGCGCCCCCACGCTGAGTGACAGCTGTCTCACTGCAACCAATCACAGCCGACGGTGGGCGGGTCTATGTAGTGCAGTAAAATAAATAAATAATTAAAAAAAATGGCTTGTGGTCCCCCCAAATTTTGATACCAGCCAAGATAAAGCCACACGGCTGAAGGCTGACATTCTCAGGATGGAGAGCCCCATGTAATGGGGAGCCCCTCAACCTAAAAATATCAGCCAGCAGCCGCCCGGAATTGCCGCATCCATTAGATGCGACAGTCCCGGGACTCTACCCGGCTCATCCTGAATTGCCCTGGTGTGGTGGCAATCGGGGTACTAAGGAGTTAATGGCAGCCCATAGTTGCCACTAAATTCTAGGTTAATCATGGCAGTCGTCATTCCTTATCTGTCTCTGGCTGTAGCCACTTTCCTGAAATCTTCATCTCAAATTCCATTCTGGTCCTCAAAATAATCATCATTAGAACATATTCTCCTTATTCTTAAATATTGGCCCACCGGTATCCCTTTTACAACAGATGGTACATGTGATGAATCTGCCGATAGAAATGAATTAGCGTCCGTCTCCTTTCTATACACATTGTTTGCTAGAAATCCATCACCTTCCATTCTTATTGAAATATAAAGAAATTCTAAGCTCTTGCCACTTTTATAAGTCAATGTCAAATTGACTTCGTTGTGATTCAACCTCATCATCAGCTCATCCTATTCAGTTGTGGTGTCCTCCCAAATAAACCAAATGTCATCTATGTAACACATCCATTGTTGTACCTTATCTATTCCTTGGATGGGGCTGCATGAGAAAATATCTCTTTCCTATGCCCCCAAAAACAAATTTGCATACGACGTTAGAAAATTCTTTTCTAACAAATGTGATACGTTTTTGAATGAATTTTTTTCTTCTGGATTATTTTGTCCTATAGGAAGTGTTTTGAATTAAATTGAGTTTTGAAATGACTATAATAGTATGAGATTTTTGATTAATTAATATATAAGCAGTGATGCATAAATGAGTAATTATACTTTAATTAATACAAGTGTAAACAAATCATAAAGTATAATGCATTGAAACAACAATATAGAGTGCAAAAATAGTGAAATAAAAATCCACAATACATATAATACATACAAACATGGGCTGTATGAAATGCATAAGTAGATTAGTGGTGTTATAAATGTGCAGGTGTGTTATATATTTACAGAGGAGACAGGATTCACCCATAGCAAAAAGGTTTGAAGCATAAGGCTATGTGCGCACGTTGCGTAAATACATGTAGCGCAGCGTAACTGCATGCGTCCTGCGTCCCCTGCATAATCTATGGAGATTGTGCAGGGGCCGTGCGCACGTGGCATCTTAGAGTGCAGCGCTTTGGCTGCTGCCCGAAGCGCTGCGTTCAAGAAGTGACATGTCACTTCTTCCGTGCGCTTTGCCGGCAGCTCCTGCTCTGTCTATGGCAGGAGCTGCAGGCAGAGCGCATGGAATCGGCTTTTTTTTTTTCTACGGACATTTTCTGCAGCGATTTGAAGCGCACGTGTGCTCTTCAGATCGCTGCAGAAATTTCTGCAGGGCTAGTACGCAACGTGCGCACATAGCCTAAGCATCATTTTTGGCATCCATGTAGTTACTCTGCGCATGTCTGTGCTACTGTCAATTGATTGGTCAGTGGGAAAAGATCACTATAGAGACTACAACTGCCCAGTAGTTAAATCTTACCACTTGGCACCATCTTTAACATCGGAAAAAGCATTAGTCAAATTGCATTTGTGCATCAGTCCTTTAGCGCTAATGGTTGTCATATTGAAAAAGTGAAAATATTCCCATGTATCAGTGATTTCTTATTGATCTTTGGTAGTTGCGCACATTTTGCAAATAGAACCCTCTTAACAAAAAGTGGGGATACCCAACACCTCCATAACTGAAAAAGTGATGTCAGAAATACTTTTTCTATACAGCAAATTTAGTTAGGGAAGTCCAGATTTAACCCATGGTTGAGAAGAATTAGAGACCAAGTCAAAATTGTAGTTACGTGAGAAAAGTACCAGTGCAGAGCTGGCAAAAATGTAATAGTTAAGCATATTAATGTAATTAAACTACATTACATATACAGTTATATACATTTAGGTGTATAAAGTTTTACAGGAGTGCTTCTTTAAAAGCAGAGCTTGTTTATTTATCAGCTAAATTCAAGAGCCAGATACTGACCATGCCAACTTGCAACGTTCTTTCTTTGCATCTTATTAAAGTGAAAGCAGCCTCAAAGTTCTGATTCTGTTATATTAAAGAGCATTACCATGATAATACAACTAAAATTCAGTGGGCTTTTCTTATGTATTTGAATAGATTTCTTTAGCCATGTGTATAGCTGAGAGAAGCAGCAATGTAATAAAAAATAGAAGAAAATATAAGAGATATGAAAAAAATACAAGTATTATGTTTATGTTAACTATAAAAAATAGAGCGGTAAAGGCAAACATACCAAAGGACAGAGAACATACATGTCAAAAGTTATTTTAAAAGAGAAATAATAAAAGAGTGCATGCCCTATTCTATAGAATCACAAAAAGATTTGGACTACACTGGTTCCTTGGTCACTTTGGTTTTCCACGGCAGCTGGACCAAGACTGTTCAAACTACCTTCGCTTTTACTAAAATTTTGGCCTCATTAGGCTATGTGTCCACGCTGCGGAAAATGCGCAGATTTTGCTGCGGATTTCTCGCGGAAAAGCCGCGGATTTCCTGAAAATCTGCAGCTCAGGCACTTCCCAGCCATTTCTATGGCATTTTGGAAATGCTGTGTCCACGCTGCGGATTTTTCCGCAGCGGATTTCGTGCGGATTTTGATCCGGAAAAATCTGCAACATGTCAATTATTGTTGCGGATTTTCATCCGGATTTTGGCTTTAAAATTGGGGGGAAAAAAAAAAAATCCGCACAAAAATCCGCATCAAATCCGTGGCAATTCCGCGGTAAATCCGCACCTTTGAAAAGGTGCGGATTTTGCGGGAAAGCTGCGGATTTTGATGCAGAAAAATCCGCAGCTACATTCTCCCGTGGACACATAGCCTAAGGCTAAGGGGTAATTCTTTAGGGGTATTCCAATGCACCCCCTCCAGCCCAAACAAGAGTATTTGATTCACAATTTCTTCTTCTTCTCCATGTTGTTCCCATTCCATTTCAGTGATTTCCAGTCTTTTGGAAAAATGCTTGAGTTTCCTATTGACTTCCATTAAATTCATTACTTTAACTGAGCCTGTCTGAGCGCCCGACCTACTCAATTTGAGCACTGAGCACTTGAGTACTTTAGGGGTCATTCATCACTGGTTTTTAACTAAATAAATGTGGGAGACATATTTCGCCTCAAGTTATGCAAACTTGTTAATGGGGCATTTTGACTTCATTTATTTTATCATAAAATCCTTACTGCTAATAGGTTAAATTTTGTTTTACAAACGTTTTATAGATGACTTGTTCAATATTTGGTCTGGTACTGCTGATGAAGCTAAGTCCTTTCTGGATCAATGCATAACAAGTGAGTTTTAAGATTTTCTGTCAATTACTTTTCAAAAGGACATTCAGAAGTTAGAGTCAGTTCAAAGGCGGGCAACTAGACTACTAAAAGGAATGGAAGGCCTCCCATATGATGACAGGTTGAAAAGTTAGATTTGTTTAGCTTAGAAAAAAGACGTCTCAGAGGAGATCTCATATATTTGTATAAATACATGCGTGGTCAATGTAAAGGACTGGCACATGACTTACTTCTTCCAAAGACCATACTAAGGACCAGGGGGCACTCACTGCAAGTGGAAGAAAAGTAATTCCGGCAGCTAAATAGGAAAGGGTTCTTTACAGTTAGAGCGGTCAGACTGTGGAATACACTACCACAAGAGGTAGTAATGGCAGATACTATAACAGCTTTTAAAAAAGGGCTTGATGATTTCCTCAGTACACACAACATTGTTGGTTATAAATGACTTAGTGAGAAAATGAAGAACTGGTGGAGGAAGGTTGAACTAGATGGACTTAGGTCTTTTTTCAACCTAAGTAACTATGTAACTATGTAACTTAAAATCCCACATTTTTTTATTTCCATTGGTAAATGATTATGGCAGATTTGTACGGCTATTCATATCAAACAGGTAGACATAAATCTTATCTTGTAAATAGTAACTCCCCGAAATGGATTAAACATATGTAATGTAGGGTGAGTATTTGCATATTTGTATGAAAATGATTTTTAAATAAACAATACTCAATGGACATTCATAATCAAGCTTTCCAAAGAACTATATAATGTAATTAGTGACGGGAGGACCCGGACTGTAAAAGTCCAGACCCATGTGATTTCAAAGGTACAAAATCCAAGAGAACACAAGGTGCATTATGCTTAAAAAACTAATATCAAATTTATATTGGACACAAATTTATTGTGTTTGTTTGGGTTTTGTACTTGTATTGGGAGTAGGTTTACGCCACGTTGGTTTCAAAGGTACCCGAGTATCAGGAAAGGGACTGGAATTTTAAGGGAATTCTGAGTATTCCTATTTTAGGCAAGGGGGTTCAATAAGAATGGGCCTCCCAGGCCTGATAACAAAATTCTCCAGCTGTTGGGTTTTATCATGGCTGGGTATCAAAATTAGAAGGGAACAAGTGCTATTTTTCTAAATTATTTATTTAAATAATTTTTAAAAAAGCAGCATGGAATTCCTCTTATTATACACAGCCAAGATAAGTGCACCCTATGAAAATTTGTATTTATTTATTTTTACTGTACGATATAGACACATACAGCGTTCGTGATTGGAAGCAGTAAGCTGACACACTGCCACTGAGGGTGGGGGTGCATCTCACTGCCACCAATCACAGGTGCTGGTGACTTGAAGAAGGCAGTGCATATGTAGTAAAGGATAATTAGTGCCTCGGAAGTTAGTGAGCGGCCTGGAAGTGGTTACACCTATACTGGTGACTCGTTAAGTACAGCCGGCCATCCCTTCAACCACCATTTTCAATTACTGGATTCTGGTCTCCATATTATCCACTTATATGTGGACTGGCATCTGGCCCGATACCCGGGATCAATCCCAGGCTGGAACTGTGGTTTTTTTTAACCTAATTCGGCCCGCCGACCCAGGTTTTCTGTGAGTACGTCCATCACTAATTGTAATCTATCAGAATACCTTAAAGAAAAAAAAAAGATAAGACTACAAAAATAGCTAAGATCTTTAATGTTAACAGTTTAAATATCATTCTATTACCACTTACCACAGGCCACATAAATATTAGGAATCTTAATCAGCATCTGGTTGATTACTCTTAGTGATTCTATTATTAGGTATCATTAAAAAAAAAGCATTGGATGAGAATTAAAAAATCTTTAAGCGCCTATTCGTATTAGTTTATCTCCTAAATCATTGAATTTAAATAAATCTTTCTTTTCAAATCTAACAGGCACTTTTAGATGTCCGATCTCCAAAAATCAATGCTGTGCCATGATCTGACATGGTTGGTTCTAATTTTTGCTGCAGAAATGAATGCACTAGCAGGATGCAGCAGTCCACCTTGATAAAGGCAGAGGCAACACAGGTGCAAAATACTGATGAAACAACTACTCTCAACCTACCAACTCATGGAGGGTAGAAAAAAATCAAGGAGAAAAATTGTAGGAAAAATACCCTGACTATAAATAAATAAATTGCAAGTGCTTAATAACAGGGTACTTAGTATATACATTTTTGCAAAAAGGTAAGACGCTGTCTCACCTCGTCACGGTCTACCCATCTGAGACAGTCCATAACCTACTAAAGTTAAAAACATATTCTGTACCTGACTTGTGTCATGTCAAAACTTCAATATGAATAGTAAAGTGGTCATCTGGGTCCCAGATTAAATACACAGCAAAAGTGAGAAGCAGGTAGTTGTTCAGCCTCAGTATCAGGAGGGCTGCGCCCCCAACTTGCAAGATAACAGACAAAAAACACCAAAAAACTGAGCTGTAACAAATGTTCAATAAACATGCAACATTACAAGCATGTGAATTGCAGCCTCAAGACTAGAAAAAAACCAAGGAGAAAAATTGTAGGAAAAATACCCTGACTATAAATAAATAAATTGCAAGTGCTTAATAACAGGGTACTTAGTATATACATTTTTGCAAAAAAGTAAGAAGCTGTCCCACCTCGTCACGGTGTACCCATCTGAGACAGTCCCTAACCTACTTAAGTTAAAAACATATTGTGTACCTGACTTGTGTCATGTCAAGACTTCAATATGAATGATAAAGTGGTCAGCTGGGTCCCAGATTAAATACACAGCAAAAGTGGAGGGTGTTGTTGCTTCGTTTTAAAATTGCACAAAAATAGTATTTGTAAAGGGAGCAGCTCGCACACATGTAGTGTACAGTGTGTGACTTACAGCCTATTAGTAATGCCCATACTACTACTACTACTACTACTACTACTACTACTAATAATAATAATAATAGTAATAAAATATATTGATATTTATTCACTAATATAGCTACATTAATTCCTCACCGTATTATATACATCAAAAACACTGTTCCCCAAAGGGCTCACAATTGAAATTCCCTATCAGTATGTCTTCGATTAAGGGGGCTTGCCAGCACTATAAAAGTGCACCCTACCAGGACAGACACCATAGTTTACAAGTCCAAACAGATGTGCTTGGCTGCACCCTGCATACAAATTTTAAAGTGCAAAAACATGTATTAAATAAATATGAGGTATCCGTTGACATTTTGGCCAAAATATGCTATCTCGCAACCTACGTCAGTGGTCCTCATTTTCTTGCGAGTCCCTATAATAAAATTAAAAGTAAAGACACAGAAAAAATAAATTAAATTTAACTCAAAAATTCAAAATATAAAATACCAAAAAAAAAAGGGAAACAGTATTTACCTACCCAGGTCACAGAAACTAATGCACTGGAAGGATGCAGCCGCTCAGCTAGATAAGGGTGGAGGCAACAGAGGTGCAAAATACTGATAAAACAACCACTCTCAACCTACAAATAAAGTCCCTGACAGAAGTTCTGTCGATTATCCGTGTTATGTAAATAAAAGATTATAACCTGACTTTAAATTCACCCATTGGTTTCATAAATTACTCTTTTGAAAGCTGAAACCCTCCCAAATTTGGTTTAGGTTATGAAAATAAAGTTGCTGCAAACCTGAAATTTTGATCATTTAATGAACACAGAAAGGTCACATTTTGGCAAGACAAGAGTTTTGTCACCTTATCATATAATGCACCCAATCCTAGTTTACATCCTCACCTGTGCTCAGTAAATGATCAGTTAATTAGTGGGTGAGTATAAAAAGAAACCGAGCACCCCAGACCTTCACTTGAACTGCAACTTTACCTCTGAGAACATGCCAAAAATCACCCCTGTGACCAAAGCCTTGATTTTCAAGACCAGATCTACTGCAGAGGTGGCTGGCACCTTTAATGTGTCTCAGCATCAAGTACAAAGAATTAAAAATAGATTTAAAGAGACTGAAGATGTTTGACAAGCCCAGGTCCGGCAGACCCCGCAAGACAACTGCTCAGGAGGAACGTTTGTTTGTTAGAAAATCCAAAGCCAGTCCCTCTTCCGTTGCAGCAGAGCTCCAAAAGGCCTGGTCACCTCAAGTCCCTGTGTCAACTAGAACAGTTTGTAGGATTCTGTCTCAATATGGCCTCCATGGTTGAATCAGTGCCCAGAAGCCAGCGCTAAACAAGAGACAATTAAAAAACCTTTGTGGCATTTTCCAAGTCCCACAGCCTGATAAACAGATGGATGCTGGAAAAGTGGAAGAAGGTTGATTTCTCTGATGAATCTTCAGTTGAATTACACCCCAGCTGCCACAAATACTGCAGGAGACCTACTGGAGCCCGTAGGAATACAGAAAACAGTTTAGTTTGGTGGTGGAAAGATCATGGTCTGGGGTTACATTCAGTATGGGGGTGTGCAAAACATTTGCAAGGTGGAAGGCAATATCAATAGCCCAAAATATCAAGAAGCATTAGCTACCTCTTACATTCCCAATGATAAAAGGGGTCAAACTCTGAAGCAGGATGGTGCACCATCTCATACATCCATCTCTACAAAAAAGTTCCTCCTGGCAAAGAAGATCAAGGTGCCCAAGAACTAGCCAGCCCAGTCACTAGACATAAACATCATTGAGCATGTTTGGGGTAGGATGAAAGAGGAAGCTTGGAAGACAAAACCAAAGAATCTAGATGAACACTGGGAGGCATGTAAGACTGCATTCTTTGCTATTCCTGATGACTTCATCAATAAATTGTTTGAATCATTGTTAAACCGCATGGATGCTGTCCTTAAAGCTCATGGAAGTCACACAAAATATTAAATATGGTTCTAATACCACCACAACTTCATTCACCAATGTTATGCAACATATATTTGTATTAGAAGTTAATTATTTGTTTTAATTTCACAATACTTTCTGTGGGCAACAAAACTTTTGTCTTGCCAAAATCTGACCTTTCTGTGTTCATTAAATGATCAATATTTCAGGTTTGCAGCAACTTTATTTTCATAACCTAAACCAAATTTGGGAGGGTTTCAGCTTTCAAAAGAGTAATTTATGAAGCCAGTGGATGAATTTAAAGTCTGGTTATAAGTTTTTATTTACATAACATGGATAAGCGACAGAACTTCGGTCAGGGAGTGTGCATGTAGGGGTTCACTGATTGGCATTGAAATTGCACACGAATAGGACTTGTCAAATATATGTTGCGTTTTAAAGGAGTTAGATTCTATTGTATTTTGTATTCGATTATGAGTAGTGAATATTTGCTGCTTTAAAATATTCTTGAAATATTCTGAAAAGGTTTTATAGAATTATGAGGAACTGTTTGTAATATTCTGTAGATTCATGTGCTTCAAAGCTGTTGGTGAAAGGTGAGTTGACCCGTCAGTCCTCATAGCTTATCTAAACTCTTTCCATGTTTCTTCACATGCCGATTATACCTCCTCCAGTATTTAAGTCTGAGTAAATTGGCATGACATCTTCCAGAGATGACTTATTTATACTGTTCTTTAACATTGAAGCAGCATCTAAGTGTATAAAGTAGTTAAATGTCCTTTGTGTCTAAAATCTTCACATTAGAAAACTGCATTCCCCTGGATGGGGCCTTTAAGAGCTGAAATCGTGCCACATTCTGTCTTTTTCATTTGTGTTCACACAGAAGTTACAATTAATCATGCTGGTGAGAAAAATATGTTACAAAAAGAAGCAACAGGCTTTCCATTCTATCGTATATTGTTCTAAGCAATGATACATCATTCCACAGCGAGTGTGGAGTCGGCAATGTATTACTTACTGTTTTATTATAGAAACTGAGACTAATAGCATCCACTAATTATCTTCAGAAAATCACTTTGTGATGTCCTAAAGCAAAATAGCAGTGTGGTTCTTCATGTATGTCAGTTGCTACATTAATAATCCAAGGGTAACTTAGTAAGTAATTTATACATTTAAAGCAATTATCATTTAATACCTTATTTATTTTTAAAATTTAGTGCAAGATGTTTGTCAATATATAAGCTTCTTCTTTTGGGATTTACGAGGATGCATTGCTTTATTTCCTTTATTTAAAATAAGTAGATATAAGATTTTTAATATTCTGTTTATTATGTCTATTTTTTTTTCCATTCTATTTTGTATAGAGGAATATGAAGCCTGTGTAAGGTGCTGCAGAGATTTGCCTTACAACAAGCTTTTAGACTTGACCTCATCAGGTCAAGGCAATTTTTTTGCACTTATATTTTTTTCTCTTCTTCAAAAAGGTCTATTTTTCCATTGGCATAACAGTACGAGGGTTTTTTTGTGTCATAAGTTGTAAATTTGAATGACATCCTTCATTTTACTGTATCATGTACAGAATAGCAGTAAAAAAGTGATCTAGAATTATAAAAAATAAGTAATTCTGACACTGTTTCATGAGTTTTTACTTTTATGGTGAAAATAGTGCAGTAGACGACTTAGATTACAGTAATACCGCATTTATTTTATTTTTCTTAAGTAGTGGAAAAAAGAAAAAAATTTCCAAGACTGTAATATTTTTTAATTTTCCATCAAAGCACATGTATAAGGCTTGTTTTTGTATGGAAAATGTACTAGTTAATTGCTATTATCTTGGGTTATATACAGCATTTTGGAGGTTTATAGTGTATTTTTTTAGAGCGGTTTGGTGACCGAAAAAATGTAAATTTAGCAATTTAATTTTCTTTTTTTATTACTGTATTTACTAATTGGATAAATTACTTTATATTTTGACAGTTCACACTATTGGTGCTTCTTCACTGGTCCATTTTCACACATACCGGAGACACTTTCAGGCCTCATTAAAATCTATCATGATCTTTACACTTTCATGTTTTTACACAAACTCTGTGACTATGTGAAATACACGTGTATACTTGTGATCCAGACAGAGAGATTTTTGTTTTTATCCAGCAACACGGACACATGAACTCATACAAGTCAATGGGTCAGTAAAAAACATGTACAGCACATGATTGACATTAGTGGGACATGTGCGTGCCGTCCATGTGCTCTCCATGTTTAACAGTCCAAAATTGAGAAGCTTTGTCATTTTATTCTTCCATTAACCATACCGAAAAATCACGTATGTCACACAGATAGCGCATGCATGACACACGGATGAAACATACATACACACAGATGGCTACACAGATGGACAAAATGTAACGTGCTACACATGTTATTTTTTGCCGATTTGTCAAGGGAACTTACATATATGTTCAATTTCAAATAAGTACTTTTACTTTTTTCAAAGTCTTTGTTTTTAGTGTGTGAAAATTAGGGTGATTCAATTGTTTTCCTCTTTAGATTTTTTTTATTCTGTTTTTTAATTTTTATTTTATTTTTTGGTCCGCTTTGGCGATTTCTACCTGCGAACATCCATTAACTTTTACTACATGCTGCAATACTGTAGTATTGTGATTAGAGTTGAGGGAGTATCTAACTATTCATACTTGCTATACTCATAACGAATACTTTCTAATACTGTCACCTCGTCTGTTGTTGTACCCCTGTCTAATTTCTTCTAAATTGACAGAGATTCAGAGCTCAGTGATGAGCTGTAAAGTTGATAATAATAATAATAATAATAATAATAATCAATTTTGCAGAATGTCTTTATCACTTCTACAAGAGATTGTTGTGGGCATGACATTTTATCATGTGTAGTAGTAACTATGCAGCAAGATGATGGAGAATGAGAAAGCTGTTACCTTTTATTGTAATGATATCTTCTGATGACATTGTGATGACATCTGTACAGTGTATTTAGCACAAGCTAAAATATGACAAGAACTGCCATACTATTGTAAACAGCCAGAAAACTATACTATTTAAAGGGGTTATCCAATACTGGACAGCCAATTCTTCTATGTGAAGTGTCCCGGATAAAAGGAAAAAGTAAACACACATGTTAATCTCCCTCACCAGATCTATTCCAGAGATGTCAGTTATATGTCTTCAAACAGTCAAAAGACAATATGTCACATGAGTGATGCAAACTACCGGTGACTGCTGATGGGCTACATCCTTTATAATTTTGTCAGAAATGCATGTCAGCTAGAAATGAGTGGATCATGTGAAATTCAAATTTGCCGACTTTGCCGACGTTGATGACTTCCCCAGATAAATTTGAGCTACAGTGAATACATTTGCATCAAATTGCATAACTAAAAAGCCTCTACTTGCCTGGAAAATGTGTATTTCACTGTGAATTCTCCTTGAAGTCTATCAGGCCTCTGTTAAATACTGTAATAAAAACATAGCCTTTTTAAATGGACTATGTCAATAGTTTTGCTACCTCATCTGATAGTAGCCTAATGTAGGAAAAGAGACCTAGCATCCAATGATATATAACTTAGTTTAATGGGTGTAAGAGCTGTGACATAATCAGAGTTATTAGAAGTAGCATTAAGCCAAGCTCAGGCAGCTAACCCCGCCCACTGCACATATTTCTGTTTACACTCTATAGTGAAAAAAAGGCTGGAGTCAAATTAGCATATGGCATGTGATGCAAGAGCATTGGATGCAATATGCTAATGACAGTCAGCTCCTACAGTGCTGCAAGCCAAGTGTCATGCAACTGTGATCCCATCTTGTGATCGGCTCACAGCTGCAGAAAGGAGAGGGATTAATCTCTCCAGTTCCTCCATTGTAAGTCTGTGCATATATCACACTGCACTTGGATGACATCCGCTTGCAGTCCAATGTTTCACCCATTGACTTGTATGGATGCAAGTCACACATCTCTTGCTGACAATCACAGCATGCTGCAATTTTTTCCTTAGTCAGATTAGGGCTGAGGCAAAACTCACTGATCTAAGCTGTAGCATTATATTAAATGGGGCCAAGTGCAATGCAAGATTTTCTCACATTGCACTCGTGCAAGTCATACACCAGTATGACTCTGGCCTAAGCTTATCGCTGCTAGGAGCATGGTTTGTCTAACAGGCAAACAAGAAATAGTCATGGCATTTTTAATCTTCTGCTGATAAAACACTCATTGTATTACAGCAATAATACACAGCCTTATAAGTGACATATTGCTGAGATCAGTATCTCAGCCCCTACCTTCAGTCCTACAATTACATTGAAAAACCTGCTGACAGATTCCCTTTAGGGCTCATGCGCACATTACTGCTGATTATTCTGCAGCGATTTGACAGCACATGTGCGCTTCAAATCGCTGCAGAATGAATGCAGTATTTTTGTTAAAAAAAGCCGATTTCATGCGCTATGGCTGCTGCCCCCACCCAGAACACAGAAATAATTGACATGCTGCTTTTATGAATGCACGGATTTGGGTCAAATTTTCAGCACCCAAATCACTGCGTTCATAAAAGCAACGTGCGCGCGTCTCATGCACAAACTACATAGATTGTGCAGGGGATGCAGGACGCATGCATTTATGCTGCGGTGCAATACGCAGCTTAAATGCATGAAATTCGGCAACGTGCACATGAGCCCTTAGGGGTACTTTGCACATTGTGACATCGCTACTGCGATCTCATTGGGGTCAAATCGAAAGTGACACACATCCGGCGCCGGTAACGACGTCACAACGTGTAAAACCTAGAAGCACCGATAAACGATCGCAAAGGCGTCGAAAATCGGAGATCTGTGTAGTGTCGGTCATTTTCATAATTTTGCTGCAGCGACAGGTACGATGATGCTCCTCGTTCCTGCGGCAGCACACATCGCTGTGTATGAAGTTGCAGGAGCGAGGAAAATCTCCTTACCTGCGTTCCGCCTGCAATGAGGAAGAAAGGAGGTGGGCGGGATGTTTACGTCCCGCTCATCTCTGCCCCTCCGCTTCTATTGGCCGCCTGCCGTGTGATGACGCTGTGACGCCGCATGACCCACAGCCTTAGGAAGGAGGCGGGTCGCTGGCCACAGCGATGTCGCAGGGCAAGTAAGTGCATGTGAAGCTGCTGTAGCAATAATGGTCACTACGGCGGCTATCACCAGATATCGCATCTGCGACGGGGGCGGGGACTATCGTGCTTGGCATCGCTACAATCAGCTAGCGATGTCGCAAAGTATAAAGTACCCCTTAATGTCCAAGTGACCTCAACCTATCTGGCTAGGGAAAATGGAGAGTATAACCAGTGGATTATTTAGCCACACAGTGGTTTTATAATTTTAAGATTACTTATATTGCTTAAACAGTTTAAAAAACATCCCTCTTTGGATGAAGATGCTTACTTTGCTGTTGATTGGACACAGGAGCTAAAAATTCAAAAAAGCTGTAATATGTTAAGTTAACATGGTTAAATGCAAAAATTATTCTTGATTGAGGAGTATTAACAACTTAACATTTTGCTGAACAAACAAGCATTATTATGGAGACAAAACAGGTGTTCTGTTTTGAATTTGAAGTAATGTAAACTACCATGGAAAGATGATGTCTTGTTTTGGAGTCCCCAACTGGCTTGCTAAGCACAAAATTATTACACAATTATAAAGGCTTTTTATCAAGCTGTGCAACAAATATTCATTTTGTTTCTGGAGACAAAACAGATGCACTGTTTTGAATGTGAAGAAGTTATTAGTTACGATCACTAAGAGAAAAAAAATCTTTCTTTTTTGGGGTCTGTAACTCATTTTCTAATAGCAAAATGATTTGGCAATTATAAAGCCTTTTTCTTAAGCTGTTCAAAAATTAGGTTATTTTAAGGTCCTGTGCACACGCTGCGGATTTACTGCGGATTTGCAGTGGAATTGCTGCAGAAGATGTGTCTAACATTGCTGCAGTCATTCCCTAGCAAATCCTATGGGTTTTAAAAAATGATATGCGCACACTGAGATTTTTTATACCCGTGGATTTACCCGCGGATTTTCCGCTGCGGAATTAATGAGCATGTCACTTCTTTTCCGCAGGTACCTACGTTTTTTTGCCATAGATAATGGTAAAAATCCGCAGGGACGAACCTGCGGAAAATCTGCGGTAAATCCGCGGCAAATTGCAGTAAAACTGCATGAGGATTTCAAGTTTAGGAGAAGCAAGCAACAACAGCCCCGCCAGCAGCAGCATTACAGTTTTAATGACATGATGAACAGGGATGTAGATGCTCAACATAGTGTGGTGGGATGGCATTAATGTCAGCAAAATGGTATAAAGGATATTCAACAAACCATCACACAAGCAGAGAGATCGTCTTTCTAATTTAATCATCGTTATCAGCAGTGTATAAGTTTGCACTGATCCATAAAAGATTTATTTTGGCTAATATGAGTTTTCCCACTTGTGGTGTATAATCAGGATAACCTTGATCTGACATATCCCCAAGCCAAACTGATAACCATAATACTGTTGGCTGGACATGACAGTATGCCCATAGCAAACTGGAACAGTTCTTGACACTGGTCCAATTTATAATCAGGACTCTGCCTGAGAATAAACAGTCTATTGACAGGCTAACAACAACTGTTCAACCGTTTTGACTGTGTTTTGCTGTTGCTGCTGTCTTGACTACATCTTGGAGCCCTATTGCTGGCACAGGCAGAGAAATATTGAATCTACTTGTATTGCAGGAGGTTTGGTAGCCTGTCATGCAATCAGAAGGTGTTTGTTGGAAACAGCAGGAAAAAGTTCTGGAGACACGGGGGTCAGTGGGTGCTCTCGTCCTCTGGCCCGGCCACCTTTAGAAAGAGAGCATGACCCAGGGCTCATCCCAACTGAACACCCGACCTCCTTAATCATGGGCGAAACACTACTCAGACAGCACAGGGAGAGGGAATCACAATATTAAGACTTTATTGGATCCCCAAACAATTATGGCACATAGCACATAACCAGCAAAACACACAAATGTAAGAGGCAACAGAGTCTCACCCTTCCACTGCTCACCAGGGATTTAGAATGCCCTTGCCTCATAGCTTCCAGGGTTACTTACTCCAATGCAGCGTCACCCTGCTTTCGGCGGGCACCCACCGAGAATGGAATAACGCCATATTTAGGAAGCTAGCTGAGGTCTGAAAAGTCTGTAGTCAGATGACTGGATTGTCCCAAGCTGGATTCCTTCTTTAGGTAGTCCTTGATAGCTCAGCCGAATCCTTGCATTTGATGCTGAAGTCCGTGTAGTGTTATAATCCAGGTTCAGCTTGCCAATCAGATCCGCAGATCCTAGATTGGTAGCATGTAGCAAGAGTCTCTCTGGGCAATGGACAGTCCTCCTTCTTATACCCCTGAGCGCTCCATTCAGACCATTGGGTTCTTCACGATTGGTGGATTAGACTGGGCTCTTATTGGCTAGATTTCAAGCCTGTACAAAATATCCCAGTAATAAGGGTCAATGGCAGAGACGAGAAAGAGATAGCTAAGTTAAATCACATCCAGCAAACACATCATAATACAATGGGTGTCTGGCCTTCAGTGGCCAAAACAATTACATGAGTCAACGAAAACTTCAATACTAAACTCCCAAGAGTCTTGTAGAACAATGAGGGATTATCCCCCATCTATAAACAAACTGTCTTTATGTCTGGCTGAATTTTAAGAAAGTTAACCCATGCTAGGCACTGAGTGTCCATGTCGTCACAAAAGTATATCAATGTATTTAGCCCATTTGGACCCCCTTTCATAAGACGTAAAAAAAATATGCATATTGTTTTATAGTTAAGATCTGCTATTATAGAGATGCTTAAAAAAATAGAATGCAATTTCATTGAACTCAAATTTTTTTCAACTGTCCTTTGTGCAGATTTAGCAAATTCATGGCTGCTGGCTCCTATTTTTCTGAGTCATAATGTGCCATTAAAGTGTTAAAAAATAAAAAAAAAATGTTATACTCACTTCTCTGGGCCTTAGCTGCTCTAAATATACCTATCAGGTCCTCGCCGCATCTTCAGATTTGCTGCCACTCATATTAGAATCCTTGTTCTTTTTATACTGAGTCTGACTTTCAGGTGTCATGGGGTCCGGGAAGTACATGTTTCACATGTTAACGGGAGGTTAACGGCCTCATGATGTCTCGATGTGTACTGTTGACCTCCTGATTGCCTACACAGGACCTTCCCAAGCAGTATTGCATTTAGAAGTTCAGCGTCATGGGACAGAACTGATAGTTTCAACGCAAGCAGTGGGGATCAGAAGGTGGGGCTAGGACCAAGCAAGTGGCAGAGAATAGTGGATGAACCGGAAAGTTGAATGGTAAGAAGAATATAAGGATTTACTTTTTTTTACATACTATGTTTATTATGCTCTTGGGTCTGAAGATACCCAAGAGCATAATAAAGGACACAAAAATAGAAATCGTGAACAAATGAGTTTGAATTTCGCCTGATTTGCTATTCTCTACTGAATATCTGATACTCATCACTTTGCTTTCTTTGCATATAACTTACCATGCTCTTCAGCACGACCAAGAGCCTTCTTATTATATTGTTAACACCAGAAACTGGTTGATTGCTATGGCTTGCTTCATGAGCATGATCATTTTTACTATAATGGTAGGCCTCATCTTTTGCCTGCTAAGTCTATGTTCCCCTTCACATACACTGGCTACTAATAATATTCCTCCTCCAAATTCTTCAGAATCCAACATGAATTTGAGTATTCCAACAGGCACAAAGTCATGATGAACAGTTGGAAATTGTTATTCTTTTATTCCCTTTTGCATACTAGTAAGTGGTTTTTACAGGATAAATATTATTGGGAATATATCTTTGCATATATGACCTTTCGGACAGAATTGGTTCACCATTCAATCGTTGTTTTCCCTGTACAATGTCAAATTCTATCGAAGATGCAAATCAAGTGGTGTTCTAGCAGCCTATTTTTTGTTTGCAAAGCCATGAAGTTATTTAATTTAAAGAAATGTTGCAGTTTTAAAATCAGGACATAGGACATGCATGAGTTATTTTGATTGACGCTAAGGTTGGAGAAAATTCAGGGCCTCATGGCAATTTGAAAGTGCAGTTTTTTAAGTATATTTGTAGCTTTTTTCTGCCAGGAGATTCAGATTTGGTGCAGAAATGTCTGCAACCAAGTACTCAACGTGTGCACATAACCTAATCCAGTAATCTGCCATTGAGTTCTATAAGTTCACCTGAGGTCACAGCTGAGATTCCCGTAGTACTCCAACTGTGACCTCAGGTGTACTCACCTCAGGTGAACTTATTGAACTCAATCCCAGATTACCATAATGTGTGCACATTCCTTTACTCCGGCATTAAGTTCAATGCTGTCAGATTACTGGATTATTGACTTCACTAGCTGTGACTTCAGGTGAATTCATTCACCTCACCGCTCTCTCAGCTGTGTCTCCATCAGTGTTTTACTGACGCTGCAGTGCTCAATCGCAGTTTCTATTGTGATCAAACACTGCAACCTCAAGATGTAACAGATTGAGATCGTCATGGGAAGTCATGTCTGTGGATTTCATTGAACCTACATAGGGTGTTTTGGGGTTAATAAACTGGAGAAATAGTTTTTTTTGTTGTTTTTTAATAAATGATTTTTCTCTTTGTTTTGGATTTATTTTTTTACTTACAAGATTAGTAATAGGCATCTCACAGACCCCAACTCATTACTAATCATGGCTATCATTAACCCCTTATATTAGTGCACCAGGGCAATTGGTGTGAGCTAGGAAGGAGCCAAGATTGGTGCATCTAATAGATGTGACAATTTTTGGTCAGCTGTAGGCTGCTATTTTTAGGATGAAGAGGGCACAATAACATGGACTTCCCCAGCTCCCAGATGACTGCTTTACAATACAATGGCTGTGAATCAAAATTGGGGGAGACCGCATGCTGGCTTTTTTAATTATTTGTTAAAATATTTTATGGAAAGTCACATAGTATCTTTCGACACAGCCAAGATAAATCAAATAACTTGGGGTTTCAGCCTCCAGCTGTCTGCTTTATCTACGCTGTGTATCATCTCCATTTGTTCCATTTATTTATTTATACAGTGTGCTTTTGGGGTGAAGAAAACTAGTGTGAGGGCAACCAATCATAGATGCCGGCTTGCCTGCAGTCTGACTGTAACCAGTCACAGATGCTGTCACAGGGGTAGGTGAGGTCCTCCAGACTCTGCAAGCATCCTACCACCTACCTGTGTCCACCAGAACCAGTTTTCACTAGTCTGCACCATCTTCTGCCTCATCTGCTCCAGCTTTTGGTCTTTGTGCTGTGCTGCCAGCTGCCGAATTACCGGGATCCCCCAGGGCTGCCTGCTGTCAACTACTTTTCCACATATGTGGTTGTGGTGAAGACTCGGTAGCCACTACTGTCAGCTACTCCAGGTCAGGGAACAGTATCTTGGACCACTGGACCCACTTTCCTTTTGTCCAGTTTACCACTTGTGACAGTTTTAACAAGCCATGGATTCCACTGGCTCCAATGCTGCACAACTTACTGGAGCACATTAGCAGCTTATCCGCCAATGTGAGACACAGACAAAATGCTGGCCTTTATGACATTGGTAGATGCCTGCCTAAACAGCCTGCAAGCTGCCATCTTGCCAGCCCCCATTCAGGTCGCATAGCCAGATCTGGTAGTCAATCCCGCCACTACCTCCAGTCTCAATCTCTTGGCTCCTCCTCTGATTAATGGTGGTCCAAAGCAATGTAGAGGATTTCTCAACCAAATGCTGGATGCATTGTAAGCTTCTTTCTCACCACTGTGCATCTGATCAAACTAAATGGCCTTCCTCATGTCCCACCTGGAAGGGGAGGCTTTAGGCTGGATGAATCTGCTTTGCGAGAGAGATGATCCTATCATCATCAACCTATAAATATTTCTAGAGACCTTCCGCAGTGTTTGATGAGCCAGGACGGGTCACCGCTGCAGAATCATTGCTCCTTGATTGCACCAGTGTATACTCATAGGTGGACGTTGCCGCTAGGGTAACGTTCCTTATACTGCGTCTGGCAGTTGTTCGTATCCTCGCACACTAGGGGAGTAAACAGAGGTAGGAGCTTTGTGCGGCTTATGCTGCTTGTGACGACATGGACTCTCATGGGTTAAAGTTTCTTAAAATCCAGCCAGACAGCATGATAGATTGTCTATAGACGGGGGAGAAGTCCCTCATTGTTTTTACAAGACTCTTGTTGACTCAATGTAATTGTGTTGGCCATTGAAAGCCAGAGGTATTGTTCTCCAGACATTTCCAGTAACTATTGTATTGTAGTTGTGTATTGATAATGTAATTACCTTAGTAGCCATTGTCTAGTCGGTGACTCCCAGTTTACATGTACACCCTCAGTCTTTCTATGCACATCATTTAAATGAACATTGTCCATGCAGCTTGAAATTCCTCCAATGGGAGAAGCAATCTTGTCCAACCAATCGATGAGGACGCAGTGTATCCAAGTGGAAGGTTGTGGCTATAAAAAAGGACTTCTTTAAGCCACCAGGGGTTGTTGATGGATGCTGATGGATCCAGTCTAAGCTCTTTGGAGCTGACTAGAGGATCAGGATATCTTATGGCTTCAATCTAGGGACTCCGGTGCCGGTTGGAGACCATATCCACAGCCTAGGGATTTCGACTCCGGCTGCCAGGATTTTAACATCAAACCAGGAGTACCTAAGGAGGACACACAGGTTGGGACAGTTCAGTCACCTGTTACAGACTTTGCAGACCTCAGACAGCTTGGAACCTGTGAGGCATGGACATTCTAAATCCCTGGTGAGCCAGCGGACGGGTGAGACTCTGTTGCCTGTTACATTTGTGTGTTTTGCTGGTTATGTGTTATGTGCCGTTAATTGTTTGGGGATCCAATAAAGTCTAATTATTGTAGTTCCCTCACCCTGTGTTGTATGAGTAGTGTTACGCCCACGGTTAAGGAGGCCGGCGTTCAGTTGGGATGAGCCCTGAGCCACGCTGTCTTTCTAAAGGCGGCGGGTTTTAGTGGACGAGAGCGCCCACTGAGCCCCGTGTCTCCACAATTGGTGGCAGCAGTGGGATACTACTCAGCCTGGTTTATCCAGGGGAGCTGCAGTGGACTGGTGTTTTCGGACACCGTCCAGGGCTCAACAACCAGGGAGGCAC
The DNA here is from genome assembly GCF_048569485.1 of Anomaloglossus baeobatrachus. Classification (NCBI taxonomy): domain Eukaryota; kingdom Metazoa; phylum Chordata; class Amphibia; order Anura; family Aromobatidae; genus Anomaloglossus; species Anomaloglossus baeobatrachus. The sequence continues at coordinate 519,159,302 of NC_134353.1, forward strand.
ATAAGCATACCCAGCAGGCCATAGGGGAGGCATTCAGGTTTCGGACGCTGCCATGTCCAACCCCACCAGCTCAGCCATGGGACAAGGACAAGAGAGGAGTTACAATCGCTGCAGTAAATGGATGCTGCAGGATCTGTGCCGGAGGCGAGAGATTGTCTGCTGGAGCGCTGAGACTCGGTCGGACTTGATCCAGAAATTAGTCCGTTGGGATGCCCAGAATGATGCAGAGGACGATGAGGATCCCGCCGATATTGACCCAGAGGATTTAGACTATGTGCCACATCATGGATCTAGTGACAATGGGGAATCAACTTTGTCCAAGATGGCCCAAGCCACAGTGTTGTTGGATGCATTGGGGCCTAGATCCTCAAGAGAAGAGATGGCTTATGTTCTGGAATATGTTTATGGGATTCCAGCTGCAGTACTGCTAACACCAGCCGGTCGAGAAGGATGGTCCCGCTACCCAGCAGAAGCTGCGCCAAAACAAAGGACTACAGACAGGGCCTGTGACTCTCCCAATCTATGGCGCTGTTATACATGTGGGCGCAATGGACATATAGATAAGGATTGTCTCCAAAACCGAGGCCGCATGCTTGGAGCCCGTCTGCCACTCCAACCAGTCAACATGTGCCGAGATGAACCAACGAGACCTGGGGAATGCTGCTCCCAAGAAACACCAATAGCTGAGGAAGTGGTTTATCCAGTCCACACCCTACGGCAGGCCGGACACCGTACACCAGCCAACCTCCATCCCCACATCCAGACGGTCAAGGTCGGTGATATACAGGCTCAGGGACTTCGAGACATTGGATCTTCCATCACTCTGGTAAGCCCAGTTGTTGTTTCTCCGGAAGACCCTTTACCGGATTCCCAATTGTCCGTCTCCCTGGCTGAGGGCCAGCGCTCAGACGTCCCTCTGGCATGTGTGCAGGTGGACCTAAGGACCGACCAGGGAGAGGTCGAGGTGGAGATTGTGAACAGCCTCCCCATACCTGTCATTGTGGAGTCTGACCAGACCAAGGCTGATGTGGAGCTTATGGACACCGTCCCCACACCAGTTATTTCGGGAAAGGACCAGGGAGAGGTTGATGTGAGACTTGTGAACAGCCTCCCCACACCTGTCATTGTGGAGACTAATCAGAGCAAGGCTGATGTGGAGCTTATGGACACCGTCCCCACAACAGTTACTTTGGGGTCTGACCAGGAAGAGGTCCATATGGAGTTTATGGACAGCCTCCCCACACCTGTTGTTTCGGGGACTAGCCAGGAGGAAGTTGAAGTGGGGTTCATAGATGGCACCACCAAGCCTGTTGTTTCGGATACCACTCAAAGGGAAGTAAAAGTGGGGCTTGTGAATTACCTGCTCACACCAGTCATTTTGGAGAATGACCTAGTACAAGGACTATCCAGTCAGTTTGAAGAAGCCATCACCCACCTCCAAGCCAAGCAGGACCCTGATGTGGATCTTTCTAACATCTTTTCCAGGGATGGTTTGCATTCCCGGTCTCCATCATCCACTTCTGAGCCAAGAACCGTGAGTAAGCCTAACCACACTGTGGCTATTGACTGGGGGAGGATTGATAGTGGGAGATTTGTGCAGGCCCAACTCATGGACCCCACCTTAGTGCTTGTCCACAATATGGCTGCTCAACTTGGGGGAGGTAATCAGGGGGAGGTGAATAGATGCGAGCCTCTGTTGCTGACCTCACCATTAAAAAGGACAATGCCGTCAAGAGGAGAAGGATGATCGGAAGCCTATCATGTCTGGCTAATATTAAGAAGGGGGAGGAATGTGACGACATGGACTCTCATGGGTTAAAGTTTCTTAAAATCCAGCCAGACAGCATGATAGATTGTCCATAGACGGGGGAGAAGTCCCCCATTGTTTTTACAAGACTCTTGTTGACTCAATGTAATTGTGTTGGCCATTGAAAGCCAGAGGTATTGTTCTCCAGACATTTCCAGTAACCATTGTAATGTAGTTGTGTATTGATAATGTAATTACCTTAGTAGCCATTGTCTAGTCGGTGACTCCCAGTTTACATGTACACCCTCAGTCTTTCTATGCACATCATTTAAATGAACATTGTCCATGCAGCTTGAAATTCCTCCAATGGGAGAAGCAATCTTGCCCCTTCACTGGTCCATTTTCACACATACCGGAGACACTTTCAGGCCTCATTAAAATCTATCATGATCTTTACACTTTCATGTTTTTACACAAACTCTGTAACTATGTGAAATACACGTGTATACTTGTGATCCAGACAGAGAGATTTTTGTTTTTATCCAGCAACACGGACACATGAACTCATACAAGTCAATGGGTCAGTAAAAAACATGTACAGCACATGATTGACATTAGTGGGACATGTGCGTGCCGTCCATGTGCTCTCCATGTTTAACAGTCCAAAATTGAGAAGCTTTGTCATTTTATTCTTCCATTAACCATACCGAAAAATCACGTATGTCACACAGATAGCGCATGCATGACACACGGATGAAACATACATACACACAGATGGCTACACAGATGGACAAAATGTAACGTGCCACACATGTTATTTTTTGCCGATTTGTCAAGGGAACTTACATATATGTTCAATTTCAAATAAGTACTTTTACTTTTTTCAAAGTCTTTGTTTTTAGTGTGTGAAAATTAGGGTGATTCAATTGTTTTCCTCTTTAGATTTTTTTTATTCTGTTTTTTAATTTTTATTTTATTTTTTGGTCCGCTTTGGCGATTTCTACCTGCGAACATCCATTAACTTTTACTACATGCTGCAATACTGTAGTATTGTGATTAGAGTTGAGGGAGTATCTAACTATTCATACTTGCTATACTCATAACGAATACTTTCTAATACTGTCACCTCGTCTGTTGTTGTACCCCTGTCTAATTTCTTCTAAATTGACAGAGATTCAGAGCTCAGTGATGAGCTGTAAAGTTGATAATAATAATAATAATAATAATAATAATAATAATAATAATAATCAATTTTGCAGAATGTCTTTATCACTTCTACAAGAGATTGTTGTGGGCATGACATTTTATCATGTGTAGTAGTAACTATGCAGCAAGATGATGGAGAATGAGAAAGCTGTTACCTTTTATTGTAATGATATCTTCTGATGACATTGTGATGACATCTGTACAGTGTATTTAGCACAAGCTAAAATATGACAAGAACTGCCATACTATTGTAAACAGCCAGAAAACTATACTATTTAAAGGGGTTATCCAATACTGGACAGCCAATTCTTCTATGTGAAGTGTCCCGGATAAAAGGAAAAAGTAAACACACATGTTAATCTCCCTCACCAGATCTATTCCAGAGATGTCAGTTATATGTCTTCAAACAGTCAAAAGACAATATGTCACATGAGTGATGCAAACTACCGGTGACTGCTGATGGGCTACATCCTTTATAATTTTGTCAGAAATGCATGTCAGCTAGAAATGAGCGGATCATGTGAAATTCAAATTTGCCGACTTTGCCGACGTTGATGACTTCCCTAGATAAATTTGAGCTACAGTGAATACATTTGCATCAAATTGCATAACTAAAAAGCCTCTACTTGCCTGGAAAATGTGTATTTCACTGTGAATTCTCCTTGAAGTCTATCAGGCCTCTGTTAAATACTGTAATAAAAACATAGCCTTTTTAAATGGACTATGTCAATAGTTTTGCTACCTCATCTGATAGTAGCCTAATGTAGGAAAAGAGACCTAGCATCCAATGATATATAACTTAGTTTAATGGGTGTAAGAGCTGTGACATAATCAGAGTTATTAGAAGTAGCATTAAGCCAAGCTCAGGCAGCTAACCCCGCCCACTGCACATATTTCTGTTTACACTCTATAGTGAAAAAAAGGCTGGAGTCAAATTAGCATATGGCATGTGATGCAAGAGCATTGGATGCAATATGCTAATGACAGTCAGCTCCTACAGTGCTGCAAGCCAAGTGTCATGCAACTGTGATCCCATCTTGTGATCGGCTCACAGCTGCAGAAAGGAGAGGGATTAATCTCTCCAGTTCCTCCATTGTAAGTCTGTGCATATATCACACTGCACTTGGATGACATCCGCTTGCAGTCCAATGTTTCACCCATTGACTTGTATGGATGCAAGTCACACATCTCTTGCTGACAATCACAGCATGCTGCAATTTTTTCCTTAGTCAGATTAGGGCTGAGGCAAAACTCACTGATCTAAGCTGTAGCATTATATTAAATGGGGCCAAGTGCAATGCAAGATTTTCTCACATTGCACTCGTGCAAGTCATACACCAGTATGACTCTGGCCTAAGCTTATCGCTGCTAGGAGCATGGTTTGTCTAACAGGCAAACAAGAAATAGTCATGGCATTTTTAATCTTCTGCTGATAAAACACTCATTGTATTACAGCAATAATACACAGCCTTATAAGTGACATATTGCTGAGATCAGTATCTCAGCCCCTACCTTCAGTCCTACAATTACATTGAAAAACCTGCTGACAGATTCCCTTTAGGGCTCATGCGCACATTACTGCTGATTATTCTGCAGCGATTTGACAGCACATGTGCGCTTCAAATCGCTGCAGAATGAATGCAGTATTTTTGTTAAAAAAAGCCGATTTCATGCGCTATGGCTGCTGCCCCCACCCAGAACACAGAAATAATTGACATGCTGCTTTTATGAATGCACGGATTTGGGTCAAATTTTCAGCACCCAAATCACTGCGTTCATAAAAGCAACGTGCGCGCGTCTCATGCACAAACTACATAGATTGTGCAGGGGATGCAGGACGCATGCATTTATGCTGCGGTGCAATACGCAGCTTAAATGCATGAAATTCGGCAACGTGCACATGAGCCCTTAGGGGTACTTTGCACATTGTGACATCGCTACTGCGATCTCATTGGGGTCAAATCGAAAGTGACACACATCCGGCGCCGGTAACGACGTCACAACGTGTAAAACCTAGAAGCACCGATAAACGATCGCAAAGGCGTTGAAAATCGGAGATCTGTGTAGTGTCGGTCAGTTTCATAATTTTGCTGCAGCGACAGGTACGATGATGCTCCTCGTTCCTGCGGCAGCACACATCGCTGTGTATGAAGTTGCAGGAGCGAGGAAAATCTCCTTACATGCGTTCCGCCTGCAATGAGGAAGAAAGGAGGTGGGCGGGATGTTTACGTCCCGCTCATCTCTGCCCCTCCGCTTCTATTGGCCGCCTGCCGTGTGATGACACTGTGACGCCGCATGACCCACAGCCTTAGGAAGGAGGCGGGTCGCTGGCCACAGCGATGTCGCAGGGCAGGTAAGTGCATGTGAAGCTGCTGTAGCAATAATGGTCACTACGGCGGCTATCACCAGATATCGCATCTGCGACGGGGGCGGGGACTATCGTGCTTGGCATCGCTACAATCAGCTAGCGATGTCGCAAAGTATAAAGTACCCCTTAATGTCCAAGTGACCTCAACCTATCTGGCTAGGGAAAATGGAGAGTATAACCAGTGGATTATTTAGCCACACAGTGGTTTTATAATTTTAAGATTACTTATATTGCTTAAACAGTTTAAAAAACATCCCTCTTTGGATGAAGATGCTTACTTTGCTGTTGATTGGACACAGGAGCTAAAAATTCAAAAAAGCTGTAATATGTTAAGTTAACATGGTTAAATGCAAAAATTATTCTTGATTGAGGAGTATTAACAACTTAACATTTTGCTGAACAAACAAGCATTATTATGGAGACAAAACAGGTGTTCTGTTTTGAATTTGAAGTAATGTAAACTACCATGGAAAGATGATGTCTTGTTTTGGAGTCCCCAACTGGCTTGCTAAGCACAAAATTATTACACAATTATAAAGGCTTTTTATCAAGCTGTGCAACAAATATTCATTTTGTTTCTGGAGACAAAACAGATGCACTGTTTTGAATGTGAAGAAGTTATTAGTTACGATCACTAAGAGAAAAAAAATCTTTCTTTTTTGGGGTCTGTAAATCATTTTCTAATAGCAAAATGATTTGGCAATTATAAAGCCTTTTTCTTAAGCTGTTCAAAAATTAGGTTATTTTAAGGTCCTGTGCACACGCTGCGGATTTACTGTGGATTTGCAGTGGAATTGCTGCAGAAGATGTGTCTAACATTGCTGCAGTCATTCCCTAGCAAATCCTATGGGTTTTAAAAAATGATATGCGCACACTGAGATTTTTTATACCCGTGGATTTACCCGCGGATTTTCCGCTGCGGAATTAATGAGCATGTCACTTCTTTTCCGCAGGTACCTACGTTTCTTTGCCATAGATAATGGTAAAAATCCGCAGGGACGAACCTGCGGAAAATCTGCGGTAAATCCGCGGCAAATTGCAGTAAAACTGCATGAGGATTTCAAGTTTAGGAGAAGCAAGCAACAACAGCCCCGCCAGCAGCAGCATTACAGTTTTAATGACATGATGAACAGGGATGTAGATGCTCAACATAGTGTGGTCCAATGGCATTAATGTCGGCAAAATGGTATAAAGGATATTCAACAAACCATCACACAAGCAGAGAGATCGTCTTTCTAATTTAATCATCGTTATCAGCAGTGTATAAGTTTGCACTGATCCATAAAAGATTTATTTTGGCTAATATGAGTTTTCCCACTTGTGGTGTATAATCAGGATAACCTTGATCTGACATATCCCCAAGCCAAACTGATAACCATAATACTGTTGGCTGGACATGACAGTATGCCCATAGCAAACTGGAACAGTTCTTGACACTGGTCCAATTTATAATCAGGACTCTGCCTGAGAATAAACAGTCTATTGACAGGCTAACAACAACTGTTCAACCGTTTTGACTGTGTTTTGCTGTTGCTGCTGTGTTGACTACATCTTGGAGCCCTATTGCTGGCACAGGCAGAGAAATATTGAATCTACTTGTATTGCAGGAGGTTTGGTAGTCTGTCATGCAATCAGAAGGTGTTTGTTGGAAACAGCAGGAAAAAGTTCTGGAGACACGGGGGTCAGTGGGTGCTCTCGTCCTCTGGCCCGGCCACCTTTAGAAAGAGAGCATGACCCAGGGCTCATCCCAACTGAACACCCGACCTCCTTAATCATGGGCGAAACACTACTCAGACAGCACAGGGAGAGGGAATCACAATATTAAGACTTTATTGGATCCCCAAACAATTATGGCACATAGCACATAACCAGCAAAACACACAAATGTAAGAGGCAACAGAGTCTCACCCTTCCACTGCTCACCAGGGATTTAGAATGCCCTTGCCTCATAGCTTCCAGGGTTACTTACTCCAATGCAGCGTCACCCTGCTTTCGGCGGGCACCCACCGAGAATTGAATAACGCCATATTTAGGAAGCTAGCTGAGGTCTGAAAAGTCTGTAGTCAGATGACTGGATTGTCCCAAGCTGGATTCCTTCTTTAGGTAGTCCTTGATAGCTCAGCCGAATCCTTGCATTTGATGCTGAAGTCCGTGTAGTGTTATAATCCAGGTTCAGCTTGCCAATCAGATCCGCAGATCCTAGATTGGTAGCATGTAGCAAGAGTCTCTCTGGGCAATGGACAGTCCTCCTTCTTATACCCCTGAGCGCTCCATTCAGACCATTGGGTTCTTCACGATTGGTGGATTAGACTGGGCTCTTATTGGCTAGATTTCAAGCCTGTACAAAATATCCCAGTAATAAGGGTCAATGGCAGAGACGAGAAAGAGATAGCTAAGTTAAATCACATCCAGCAAACACATCATAATACAATGGGTGTCTGGCCTTCAGTGGCCAAAACAATTACATGAGTCAACGAAAACTTCAATACTAAACTCCCAAGAGTCTTGTAGAACAATGAGGGGTTATCCCCCATCTATAAACAAACTGTCTTTATATCTGGCTGAATTTTAAGAAAGTTAACCCATGCTAGGCACTGAGTGTCCATGTCGTCACAAAAGTATATCAATGTATTTAGCCCATTTGGACCCCCTTTCATAAGACGTAAAAAAAATATGCATATTGTTTTATAGTTAAGATCTGCTATTATAGAGATGCTTAAAAAAAATAGAATGCAATTTCATTGAACTCAAATTTTTTTCAACTGTCCTTTGTGCAGATTTAGCAAATTCATGGCTGCTGGCTCCTATTTTTCTGAGTCATAATGTGCCATTAAAGTGTTAAAAAATAAAAAAAAAAATGTTATACTCACTTCTCTGGGCCTTAGCTGCTCTAAATATACCTATCAGGTCCTCGCCGCATCTTCAGATTTGCTGCCACTCATATTAGAATCCTTGTTCTTTTTATACTGAGTCTGACTTTCAGGTGTCATGGGGTCCGGGAAGTACATGTTTCACATGTTAACGGGAGGTTAACGGCCTCATGATGTCTCGATGTGTACTGTTGACCTCCTGATTGCCTACACAGGACCTTCCCAAGCAGTATTGCATTTAGAAGTTCAGCGTCATGGGACAGAACTGATAGTTTCAACGCAAGCAGTGGGGATCAGAAGGTGGGGCTAGGACCAAGCAAGTGGCAGAGAATAGTGGATGAACCGGAAAGTTGAATGGTAAGAAGAATATAAGGATTTACTTTTTTTTACATACTATGTTTATTATGCTCTTGGGTCTGAAGATACCCAAGAGCATAATAAAGGACACAAAAATAGAAATCGTGAACAAATGAGTTTGAATTTCGCCTGATTTGCTATTCTCTACTGAATATCTGATACTCATCACTTTGCTTTCTTTGCAAATAACTTACCATGCTCTTCAGCACGACCAAGAGCCTTCTTATTATATTGTTAACACCAGAAACTGGTTGATTGCTATGGCTTGCTTCATGAGCATGATCATTTTTACTATAATGGTAGGCCTCATCTTTTGCCTGCTAAGTCTATGTTCCCCTTCACATACACTGGCTACTAATAATATTCCTCCTCCAAATTCTTCAGAATCCAACATGAATTTGAGTATTCCAACAGGCACAAAGTCATGATGAACAGTTGGAAATTGTTATTCTTTTATTCCCTTTTGCATACTAGTAAGTGGTTTTTACAGGATAAATATTATTGGGAATATATCTTTGCATATATGACCTTTCGGACAGAATTGGTTCACCATTCAATCGTTGTTTTCCCTGTACAATGTCAAATTCTATCGAAGATGCAAATCAAGTGGTGTTCTAGCAGCCTATTTTTTGTTTGCAAAGCCATGAAGTTATTTAATTTAAAGAAATGTTGCAGTTTTAAAATCAGGACATAGGACATGCATGAGTTATTTTGATTGACGCTAAGGTTGGAGAAAATTCAGGGCCTCATGGCAATTTGAAAGTGCAGTTTTTTAAGTATATTTGTAGCTTTTTTCTGCCAGGAGATTCAGATTTGGTGCAGAAATGTCTGCAACCAAGTACTCAACGTGTGCACATAACCTAATCCAGTAATCTGCCATTGAGTTCTATAAGTTCACCTGAGGTCACAGCTGAGATTCCCGTAGTACTCCAACTGTGACCTCAGGTGTACTCACCTCAGGTGAACTTATTGAACTCAATCCCAGATTACCATAATGTGTGCACATTCCTTTACTCCGGCATTAAGTTCAATGCTGTCAGATTACTGGATTATTGACTTCACTAGCTGTGACTTCAGGTGAATTCATTCACCTCACCGCTCTCTCAGCTGTGTCTCCATCAGTGTTTTACTGACGCTGCAGTGCTCAATCGCAGTTTCTATTGTGATCAAACACTGCAACCTCAAGATGTAACAGATTGAGATCGTCATGGGAAGTCATGTCTGTGGATTTCATTGAACCTACATAGGGTGTTTTGGGGTTAATAAACTGGAGAAATAGTTTTTTTTGTTGTTTTTTAATAAATGATTTTTCTCTTTGTTTTGGATTTATTTTTTTACTTACAAGATTAGTAATAGGCATCTCACAGACCCCAACTCATTACTAATCATGGCTATCATTAACCCCTTATATTAGTGCACCAGGGCAATTGGTGTGAGCTAGGAAGGAGCCAAGATTGGTGCATCTAATAGATGTGACAATTTTTGATCAGCTGTAGGCTGCTATTTTTAGGATGAAGAGGGCACAATAACATGGACTTCCCCAGCTCCCAGATGACTGCTTTACAATATAATGGCTGTGAATCAAAATTGGGGGAGACCGCATGCTGGCTTTTTTAATTATTTGTTAAAATATTTTATGGAAAGTCACATAGTATCTTTCGACACAGCCAAGATAAAGCAAATAACTTGGGGTTTCAGCCTCCAGCTGTCTGCTTTATCTACGCTGTGTATCATCTCCATTTGTTCCATTTATTTATTTATACAGTGTGCTTTTGGGATGAAGAAAACTAGTGTGAGGGCAACCAATCATAGATGCCGGCTTGCCTGCAGTCTGACTGTAACCAGTCACAGACGCTGTCACAGGGGTAGGTGAGGTCCTCCAGACTCTGCAAGCATCCTACCACCTACCTGTGTCCACCAGAACCAGTTTTCACTAGTCTGCACCATCTTCTGCCTCATCTGCTCCAGCTTTTGGTCTTTGTGCTGTGCTGCCAGCTGCCGAATTACCGGGATCCCCCAGGGCTGCCTGCTGTCAACTACTTTTCCACATATGTGGTTGTGGTGAAGACTCGGTAGCCACTACTGTCAGCTACTCCAGGTCAGGGAACAGTATCTTGGACCACTGGACCCACTTTCCTTTTGTCCAGTTTACCGCTTGTGACAGTTTTAACAAGCCATGGATTCCACTGGCTCCAATGCTGCACAACTTACTGGAGCACATTAGGAGCTTATCCGCCAATGTGAGACACAGACAAAATGCTGGCCTTTATGACATTGGTAGATGCCTGCCTAAACAGCCTGCAAGCTGCCATCTTGCCAGCCCCCATTCAGGTCGCATAGCCAGATCTGGTAGTCAATCCCGCCACTACCTCCAGTCTCAATCTCTTGGCTCCTCCTCTGATTAATGGTGGTCCAAAGCAATGTAGAGGATTTCTCAACCAAATGCTGGATGCATTGTAAGCTTCTTTCTCACCACTGTGCATCTGATCAAACTAAATGGCCTTCCTCATGTCCCACCTGGAAGGGGAGGCTTTAGGCTGGATGAATCTGCTTTGCGAGAGAGATGATCCTATCATCATCAACCTATAAATATTTCTAGAGACCTTCCGCAGTGTTTGATGAGCCAGGACGGGTCACCGCTGCAGAATCATTGCTCCTTGATTGCACCAGTGTATACTCATAGGTGGACGTTGCCGCTAGGGTAACGTTCCTTATACTGCGTCTGGCAGTTGTTCGTATCCTCGCACACTAGGGGAGCAAACAGAGGTAGGAGCTTTGTGCGGCTTATGCTGCTTGTGACGACATGGACTCTCATGGGTTAAAGTTTCTTAAAATCCAGCCAGACAGCATGATAGATTGTCTATAGACGGGGGAGAAGTCCCTCATTGTTTTTACAAGACTCTTGTTGACTCAATGTAATTGTGTTGGCCATTGAAAGCCAGAGGTATTGTTCTCCAGACATTTCCAGTAACTATTGTATTGTAGTTGTGTATTGATAATGTAATTACCTTAGTAGCCATTGTCTAGTCGGTGACTCCCAGTTTACATGTACACCCTCAGTCTTTCTATGCACATCATTTAAATGAACATTGTCCATGCAGCTTGAAATTCCTCCAATGGGAGAAGCAATCTTGTCCAACCAATCGATGAGGACGCAGTGTATCCAAGTGGAAGGTTGTGGCTATAAAAAAGGACTTCTTTAAGCCACCAGGGGTTGTTGATGGATGCTGATGGATCCAGTCTAAGCTCTTTGGAGCTGACTAGAGGATCAGGATATCTTATGGCTTCAATCTAGGGACTCCGGTGCCGGTTGGAGACCATATCCACAGCCTAGGGATTTCGACTCCGGCTGCCAGGATTTTAACATCAAACCAGGAGTACCTAAGGAGGACACACAGGTTGGGACAGTTCAGTCACCTGTTACAGACTTTGCAGACCTCAGACAGCTTGGAACCTGTGAGGCATGGACATTCTAAATCCCTGGTGAGCCAGCGGACGGGTGAGACTCTGTTGCCTGTTACATTTGTGTGTTTTGCTGGTTATGTGTTATGTGCCGTTAATTGTTTGGGGATCCAATAAAGTCTAATTATTGTAGTTCCCTCACCCTGTGTTGTATGAGTAGTGTTATGCCCACGGTTAAGGAGGCCGGCGTTCAGTTGGGATGAGCCCTGAGCCACGCTGTCTTTCTAAAGGCGGCGGGTTTTAGTGGACGAGAGCGCCCACTGAGCCCCGTGTCTCCACAATTGGTGGCAGCAGTGGGATACTACTCAGCCTGGTTTACCCAGGGGAGCTGCAGTGGACTGGTGTTTTCGGACACCGTCCAGGGCTCAACAACCAGGGAGGCACATAAGCATACCCAGCAGGCCATAGGGGAGGCATTCAGGTTTCGGACGCTGCCATGTCCAACCCCACCAGCTCAGCCATGGGACAAGGACAAGAGAGGAGTTACAATCGCTGCAGTAAATGGATGCTGCAGGATCTGTGCCGGAGGCGAGAGATTGTCTGCTGGAGCGCTGAGACTCGGTCGGACTTGATCCGGAAATTAGTCCGTTGGGATGCCCAGAATGATGCAGAGGACGATGAGGATCCCGCCGATATTGACCCAGAGGATTTAGACTATGTGCCACATCATGGATCTAGTGACAATGGGGAATCAACTTTGTCCAAGATGGCCCAAGCCACAGTGTTGTTGGATGCATTGGGGCCTAGATCCTCAAGAGAAGAGATGGCTTATGTTCTGGAATATGTTTATGGGATTCCAGCTGCAGTACTGCTAACACCAGCCGGTCGAGAAGGATGGTCCCGCTACCCAGCAGAAGCTGCGCCAAAACAAAGGACTACAGACAGGGCCTGTGACTCTCCCAATCTATGGCGCTGTTATACATGTGGGCGCAATGGACATATAGATAAGGATTGTCTCCAAAACCGAGGCCGCATGCTTGGAGCCCGTCTGCCACTCCAACCAGTCAACATGTGCCGAGATGAACCAACGAGACCTGGGGAATGCTGCTCCCAAGAAACACCAATAGCTGAGGAAGTGGTTTATCCAGTCCACACCCTACGGCAGGCCGGACACCGTACACCAGCCAACCTCCATCCCCACATCCAGACGGTCAAGGTCGGTGATATACAGGCTCAGGGACTTCGAGACATTGGATCTTCCATCACTCTGGTAAGCCCAGTTGTTGTTTCTCCGGAAGACCCTTTACCGGATTCTCAATTGTCCGTCTCCCTGGCTGAGGGCCAGCGCTCAGACGTCCCTCTGGCATGTGTGCAGGTGGACCTAAGGACCGACCAGGGAGAGGTCGAGGTGGAGATTGTGAACAGCCTCCCCATACCTGTCATTGTGGAGTCTGACCAGACCAAGGCTGATGTGGAGCTTATGGACACCGTCCCCACACCAGTTATTTCGGGAAAGGACCAGGGAGAGGTTGATGTGAGACTTGTGAACAGCCTCCCCACACCTGTCATTGTGGAGACTAATCAGAGCAAGGCTGATGTGGAGCTTATGGACACCGTCCCCACAACAGTTACTTTGGGGTCTGACCAGGAAGAGGTCCATATGGAGTTTATGGACAGCCTCCCCACACCTGTTGTTTCGGGGACTAGCCAGGAGGAAGTTGAAGTGGGGTTCATAGATGGCACCACCAAGCCTGTTGTTTCGGATACCACTCAAAGGGAAGTAAAAGTGGGGCTTGTGAATTACCTGCTCACACCAGTCATTTTGGAGAATGACCTAGTACAAGGACTATCCAGTCAGTTTGAAGAAGCCATCACCCACCTCCAAGCCAAGCAGGACCCTGATGTGGATCTTTCTAACATCTTTTCCAGGGATGGTTTGCATTCCCGGTCTCCATCATCCACTTCTGAGCCAAGAACCGTGAGTAAGCCTAACCACACTGTGGCTATTGACTGGGGGAGGATTGATAGTGGGAGATTTGTGCAGGCCCAACTCATGGACCCCACCTTAGTGCTTGTCCACAATATGGCTGCTCAACTTGGGGGAGGTAATCAGGGGGAGGTGAATAGATGCGAGCCTCTGTTGCTGACCTCACCATTAAAAAGGACAATGCCATCAAGAGGAGAAGGATGATCGGAAGCCTATCATGTCTGGCTAATATTAAGAAGGGGGAGGAATGTGACGACATGGACTCTCATGGGTTAAAGTTTCTTAAAATCCAGCCAGACAGCATGATAGATTGTCCATAGACGGGGGAGAAGTCCCTCATTGTTTTTACAAGACTCTTGTTGACTCAATGTAATTGTGTTGGCCATTGAAAGCCAGAGGTATTGTTCTCCAGACATTTCCAGTAACCATTGTAATGTAGTTGTGTATTGATAATGTAATTACCTTAGTAGCCATTGTCTAGTCGGTTACTCCCAGTTTACATGTACACCCTCAGTCTTTCTATGCACATCATTTAAATGAACATTGTCCATGCAGCTTGAAATTCCTCCAATGGGAGAAGCAATCTTGTCCAACCAATCTATGAGGACGCAGTGTATCCAAGTGGAAGGTTGTGGCTATAAAAAAGGACTTCTTTAAGCCACCAGGGGTTGTTGATGGATGCTGATGGATCCAGTCTAAGCTCTTTGGAGCTGACTAGAGGATCAGGATATCTTATGGCTTCAATCTAGGGACTCCGGTGTCGGTTGGAGACCATATCCACAGCCTAGGGATTTCGACTCCGGCTGCCAGGATTTTAACATCAAACCAAGAGTACCTAAGGAGGACACACAGGTTGGGACAGTTCAGTCACCTGTTACAGACTTTGCAGACCTCAGACAGCTTGGAACCTGTGAGGCATGGACATTCTAAATCCCTGGTGAGCCAGCGGACGGGTGAGACTCTGTTGCCTGTTACATTTGTGTGTTTTGTTGGTTATGTGTTATGTGCCGTTAATTGTTTGGGGATCCAATAAAGTCTAATTATTGTGGTTCCCTCACCCTGTGTTGTCTGAGTAGTGTTACGCCCACGGATAAGGAGGCCGGCGTTCAGTTGGGATGAGCCCTGAGCCACGCTGTCTTTCTAAAGGTGGCAGGTTTTAGTGGACGAGAGCGCCCACTGAGCCCCGTGTCTCCACACTGCTGTCCGTCTCTTTTGCACCACTAAAAGAGCGGACCTAGGCAGGTGCCATATCTAGTGGTTCGTGTCCTCGCACACTAGTGGAGCGAACGCAGGTAGGAGCTTTGTGCGGCTTACGCTGCTTTCTGTCTCTTTTGCACTACTAGAAGAGTGGACCTAGGCAGGTGCCATATCTAGTGGTTCGTGTTCTTGCACACTAGTGGAGCGAACGCAGGTAGGAGCTTTGTGCGGCTTACGCTGCTGTCCGTCTCCTGGCACCACTAGAGGAACGGACCCAGGTAGCTGCCATTTCCCACTCACTGCTTTTGTCTCTGTGATCTTTAACAGAGACCATTCCACACACCCTCCAAGTAAGGGAGGAATTGCTTTATTTTCTAATTATATTCCTCTGTGAGTTTAACAGAGGTATTGCACTCTGCACTTGTGCTATTATTTTTTACAGTGGCACACTTATATACCCCTTATCCTCTGCCATAGTCTGCAGCAGAGTCTTTGCACGGTGGACCCTGACTGTCTGACATTCCTTTAGGTTTTATTATCAGACAGCCCCCCGTAACATTAGGACTGAGCCAAGGGTCTGGCAGTTATGGCAGAATATCAGCAGTTACACCGTTACATACAAGTACTTGAGTCGCGGCTCAAGAGTATAGAGGATAAACCTTAGAGCATGGTGACATCTGCACATGATCCTCGACTTGCTCTGCCAAACAGATATTCTGGCGATGCCAGATCATGTCGTGGTTTCATTAGTCAGTGTCAGATACACCTAGAGGTCAACTCTTCTCGCTTCTCTACGGAGAGGTCCAGAGTAGGCTTTATCATCTCCTTACTTCAGGACAAAGCCTTAGAATGGGTGACTCCCTTATGGGAGCGCTCTGATGTGGTTACTCTGAGACATCAAGACTTTCTTGATGCTCTTAAAGCGGTATTCATGGGTCCGCAGGTTACCCATGATGCGGCCCTGAGACTCTTAGATCTATCTCAGGGTTCGTTATCCACTAGTTCTTATGCCATTGCTTTTAGAACTCTGGTGGCAGAACTAGATTGGCCAGAGAAGGTGTTGATTCCTATCTTCT
The DNA here is from genome assembly GCF_048569485.1 of Anomaloglossus baeobatrachus. Lineage (NCBI taxonomy): Eukaryota > Metazoa > Chordata > Amphibia > Anura > Aromobatidae > Anomaloglossus > Anomaloglossus baeobatrachus. The sequence goes on from NC_134353.1 coordinate 519,175,512, forward strand.
GGAGAGGATTGGCAGGCTATGTCAAGGATGCCCTTGCTACTCGTGAGGTCCCTGCTTCTCTGGAGGACTTGATCACAGTAGCAACGAGGATCGACGTACGCCATAGGGAACGTAGACTCGAGGTCTCTTCCTCACGCCCTAAGCATCGGGCTATTCCAGTTGTTGAGGGTCCACTACCATCTTCCTCAGCATCTGAAACATCTCCCACTCCTATGGAGTTAGGTCATACGTCCTCCAGACTACGCAAGTCTGGTCCTCCTATATGTTACATATGTCGTCAGGCTGGGCACTATGCCAACAAGTGTTTTAGTCATCAGGGAAACTCCCAGGCCTAGTAACCATTAAAGGGGGGTTACTAGAGACGTCTTCTGCACCCTCTAAGTGTAGTATCCCAGGTCAGCTCTCATTCTCTGAGAATACATGGCCTATTCTGGCTTTTGTGGATTCCGGAGCTGACGGGACTTTTGTGTCCTCAGGATTTGTAAAAAGATACAATATTCCCTCTATCATGTTAGAGGCACCTATTCCTGTCCGTGTTGTTAATGGGACTATGTTGTCTAACTCCATTACATTGAGGACAGTTCCCTTGCGCCTTTCCCTGCCTCAGGATCACATAGAGGAGATTTCTTTTCTTGTTTTGCCTGAGGGTATAGACGACATAATTCTGGGTCTCCCATGGCTTCGGACTCATGCTCCTCACATTGACTGGGAGTCCGACAGCATTATTAGTTGGGGTTCGAAATGTCAGTCCCGATGTCTTCCCTTACCACCTAAGGTCGTTGCGGTTGCATCAACTGATCTCTCTCCCATACCTACACCCTATTTGGATTTTGCTGACGTGTTCTCCAAACAGGGTGCTGAGGTTATTCCACCCCATAGGCCGTATGACTGTGCCATAGACCTTATCCCAGGTTCGGTTCCACCTAAGGGCAGGGTTTACCCCCTGTCGATACCTGAGTCGGAGGCCATGTCGACCTATATAAGAGAGAGTTTAGAGAAGGGGTTCATTCGTAAGTCTGTCTCTCCCGCTGGAGCTGGGTTTTTCTTTGTTCGGAAGAAAGAGGGTGATTTGCATCCCTGCATAGATTACAGGGGTCTCAACGCAATCACAATAAAGAACAAACACCCGTTACCTTTAATTTCAGAGCTCTTTGACAGACTGAGGGGAGCTCAGGTCTTTACGAAGTTGGATCTGCGGGGTGCGTATAACTTGGTACGAATTCGAGAGGGTGACGAATGGAACACCGCTTTTAACACCCGAGACGGTCACTATGAATACCTCATGCCTTTTGGTTTATGTAATGCACCCGCAGTATTTCAGGACTTCGTAAACGATGTGTTCAGGGTTTTACCTCCGTCGTGGTGTATCTGGACAACATCCTGATTTTTTCTCCTGATCTGCAGACTCATTGTCAGGATGTCGTTCGTGTCCTTTCCCGTTTAAGGGAGCACTCTTTGTTTGCTAAACTCGAAAAATGTGTATTCGAGCAGTCATCCTTGCCTTTTTTGGGCTACATTATCTCAAAAGAGGGTCTGGCTATGGATCCTGCGAAGCTCTCTGCTGTCCTGGAATGGTCCGAACCTCATTCCTTGAAGGCGGTGCAATGCTTCTTGGGATTCATAAATTATTACAGGCAGTTCATACCCCATTTCTCTACTTTGGTGGCCTTGACTAAGAAAGGTGCTAATCCAAAAGTCTGGTCTACTGAGACATCCCAGGCTTTTGAGGCAGTAAAAAGACACTTTTCAACTGCTCCCGTTCTTCAAAGACCCGATGAGAATAAGCCCTTCCTCTTGGAGGTTGATGCCTCTTCAGTGGGTGCTGGTGCGGTCTTGTATCAAAAGAATGGTGCAGGTAGAAAAAGGCCGTGTTTCTTCTTTGTTAAAACCTTTTCACCGGCAGAGAGAAACTATACCATTGGGGATAGGGAACTGCTCGCCCTGAGATTAGCCTTGGAGGAGTGGCGTCACTTGCTGGAAGGAGCGAAACATCCTTTGCATGTCTATACAGACCATAAGAATCTGACGTACTTACAAACCGCTCAGCGTCTGAATCCTCGCCAAGCCCGCTGGTCCTTGTTTTTCTCCCGCTTTCACTTCTCCATCAACTATCTGTCTGGGAGTAAGAATAACAAGGCAGACGCTCTGTCTCGCTCTATGGTTTCTACCCAGGAAGAGATTGACGAACCTCGTCTTATCCTTCCCTCCAGGGTTTTTCATACACTCTCCCCTGTGACGTTAGACCAAATCCCACCGGGCAAGACCTATGTGCCGCCTGATCGACAGAATGATATACTGTCGTGGGCCCACACCTCAAAGGTGGGTGGGCATTTTGGTATTAGGCAGACACGAGAGTTACTGGAGAGGTGGTATTGGTGGCCACACTTAGCCAGCCACGTCAAGAGATATGTCGGTTCCTGCTACTCATGTGCTCGCAACCGTCCAATACGGCAGAGACCGGCTGGGCTCTTGCATCCTTTACCAGTGCCAGATAGACCATGGGAGGTGGTAGGCATGGACTTTGTGGGTGATCTTCCGTGTTCACAGAGACATAGATTTGTGTGGGTCATTATGGACCATTTCTCCCGGATGGTTCATCTCGTACCGTTATCGAGAATCCCATCTTCCAAGGTACTAGCCAAACTATTCCTCAAGCATGTCTTTAGGCTTCACGGGATGCCAGATCGTATCATTTGTGATAGAGGCCCGCAATTTGCTTCCCGTTTCTGGCGAGATCTTTGTAGCCTTCTGCAAATTGAGTTCAATCTCTCTTCGGCATACCATCCGGAGACCAATGGTTTGGTTGAGCGTACCAATCAATCCATGATTATATACATTCGACACTTTGTTGCTGAGAACCACGATAACTGGTCCTCCCTCCTACCCTGGGCAGAATTTGCCCTTAACAATTCGCTGGCTGAGGCCACTGGGCAGACACCATTCGTACTCAATAATGGGCAACACCCTAGGGTACCGGTACCGTTTCCCGCTGCTGCACCTTCTCCTCTTGTGGCCGACTGGGCAACTAATGCCAGAGCGGTTTGGGTTCGGACTCAAGAGTCGATCCAAGCAGCTAAGGACCGTATGAAGACGGTGTCCGATCGGTTTCGTCGCCCGGCTCCTGTCTTTTCTCCAGGGGATTTTGTGTGGCTCTCTGCAAAACACGTGAAACTTAGAGTGAGCTCTGTCAAATTTGCTCCTCGCTTCCTGGGTCCTTATGAGGTTCTTCAACAGGTAAATCCTGTAGTCTACCAATTGAAGTTACCCATCCATCTTAGGATCCATGACAAATTCCATGTTTTACTGCTAAAGCCGGCTATTTTACCTCACGCTCGTGAAGTGCACTCTCCTGCCTCTGATTCCTCTCGCTCTAGCTATGAGGTACGAGCCATAGTTGGTTCTAAGATGGTTAGAGGGCGCAGGTTCTTCTTGATAGATTGGGAGGGCTATGGCCCGGAACATCGCTCTTGGAAGCCTGAGGAGGCTGTCCATGCTCCCGACTAAGTTGCCGATTACCTGCGTCGCCGGGAGGGGGGCCCTTGTGGGGGAGGTACTGTTACGGTTGCTGTGGCAGTGGAGACTATGTTCGGATTTCTTGCTACTGCACATGTGCAAGCGCTGGAGACTAAGTGCTATCTTGGAGCCATTGCACATGTGCGGGTGACATCATCGCTGACATGAGGTCACATGTCTCTGACACCTTCTAAGCTGATTGGCCCCTTTTCATGTGCTTGTGACACGTGGTCACATGTCTCTGACACCTTCTATGCCGATTGGTCATTGTTCATGTGCTTGTGACGCTTTGCTCGGTGATAGGCCAGCGTGACGTCATTGCTGTCATTCTGGCAGCGGATTGGCTCTGGTGTCCTCCATCTTGGATGAGGCACAGAGTCTATATAAGACGCTGACGCACGCCGCCCGGCGCTCAGTCCTCTTGGTTCATGCATGAGGGTAGACGCCCTGTGCACGTCCCTCTAGGCATCTCTCTGTCTATGTTAGGTGAGCGCTACCGGCAGGGTAGCGTTCTTATACCTTACAGCTTCGGCTGCAGTCCGTATCCTTACCTCTTAGTGGAGCGGACATAGGCAGGTGCCTGAGGCACATGGTCCGGCTGGGCCTTGTGATCCTACTCGTAGGTGGACGTTGCCGCTAGGGTAACGTTCCTTATACTGCGTCTGGCAGTTGTTTGTATCCTCGCACACTAGGGGAGCAAACAGAGGTAGGAGCTTTGTGCGGCTTATGCTGCTGTCCGTCTCTTTTGCACCACTAGAAGAGCGGACCTAGGCAGGTGCCATATCTAGTGGTTCGTGTCCTCGCACACTAGTGGAGCGAACGCAGGTAGGAGCTTTGTGCGGCTTACGCTGCTGTCCGTCTCTTTTGCACCACTAGATGAGCGGACCTACGCAGGTGCCATATCTAGTGGTTCGTGTCCTCGCACACTAGTGGAGCGAACGCAGGTAGGAGCTTTGTGCGGCTTACGCTGCTGTCCGTCTCCTGGCACCACTAGAGGAACGGACCTAGGTAGGTGCCATTTCTAACTCACTGCTTTTGTCTCTGTGATCTTTAACAGAGACCATTCCACACACCCTCCAAGTAAGGGAGGAATTGCTTTATTTTCTAATTATATTCCTCTGTGAGTTTAACAGAGGTATTGCACTCTGCACTTGTGCTATTATTTTTTACAGTGGCACACTTATATACCCCTTATCCTCTGCAATAGTCTGCAGCAGAGTCTTTGCACAGTGGACCCTGACTGTCTGACATTCCTTTAGGTTTTATTATCAGACAGCCCCCCGTAACAGATCCCGAGTGTCTATCTCCCACTTTCCAGAGACCTCTCTCCCCTTAGCCCCTTTCATCCACCTCCACACCTGAACCTATGCAAATTAATCACATGCGGATGGCGGAACAATACCAGGAGGATCGTCTGACCAAAGGATTGTGCTTATACTGTGGTGAGGCTGCTCACCATATCCGCTTCTGTAAAGAGAAAGCGTGAAACTCCAAAGTCTAGGGCTGGTTTGGGAGGCCACCCTAGGTGTAGAAAACACCTCTTTGCCCACAATTCAAGTGTCAGCAAGGAAGCATGGTTTACGGAGGTGGCATATCTGGACTCTGGCTCGGCCGGGAACTTCATTTAGCAAGCCATGGGGGATCAACATCAGATTGTAGTCACCTCCCTCTGATGACTTCTTCAGTAAATGGAAGAGCACTCTCCGTGTCCATGCACTTTTTTAGCGAGTCTGTGGTGCTCTGAATTGGAGCATTACTTATGGAGAAAATCACCTTTGATGTGGTTCCAGACCTAGCTCATTCACTTTTTCTGGGCGTGCCGTGCCTACGGATTCATGAACCAGTCCTTAACTGGTGCTCCAGAGAGGTCATTCCTTGGGTACAGTCCTGCCATGAGAAGTGTCTTATCTCAATTTGAACTTTCCACCAACCTCAGTGTCTGTCTAGTCTGCCTGGTCTACCCTCTGCCTATTGATCTTTTGGGGATGTTTTCATTAAGAAGGAGGCTGAGGTCCTACCCCCGCACAAACCTGTCCCATAGACCTTCTGCCTGGAGCCACTCCACCTAGGGGGTCATATCTACCCTTTGTCACTGGCTGAGATGCAGTCCATATCTGAGTATGTCAAGTACAACTTTGCTAGATTTTTTATATGGAAGTCTTCCTTTCTGGCCAGAGACGGGCTCTTCTTTGTCAAGAAGGAGGATGGTCCTTTTTGACCCTGTGTTGAATTACAGGGGTCTAAATAAGCCACAGTTAAAAAAAAAAATACCCTTTATTATCTTATTCCTGAGCTGATTGATCATGTCAGAGGAGCTTGAATATTCACCAAGCTCGACATTTATGGGGCCTACAACGTGATCCGTATCCAACAGGCTGACGAATGGAAGAACGCCTTTAACACCCGGGTTGGTCACTATGAATACTACGTCATGCTGTTCGGACTTAGCAATGCCCTAGCTGTGTTCCAGGATTTGGTGAACGACATCCTGCTGTCAACTACCTTTCCGCTTATGTACCTATTTCCACCTCCTGAGGTTCTAGTGAAGACTCGGTGGCCACTCAGGGCCTCTCCTCTGTGTCAGTGAATGGTATATTGGACCAGTGTACACACTTCCCTCTCATCCGGTTTACTGGATGTGACAGTACCTCTTTCAAAGACATTTGAGCAGTACCTTTAGATTATATGATATAGGCTATCAATAAAGAAGGAGGATGCCACGCTGGACGAGGCAAAGAGCTGGAGTGACAAACGTTTCAGAACTACCATAGCTCTTCAGCCTCATTTACATATACAGTTAGGACCAGAAATATTTGGACAGTGACACAAGTTTTGTTATTTTAGCTGTTTACAAAAACATGTTCAGAAATACAATTATATATATAATATGGGCTGAAAGTGCACACTCCCAGCTGCAATATGAGAGTTTTCACATCCAAATCGGAGAAAGGGTTTAGGAATTATAGCTCTGTAATGCATAGCCTCCTCTTTTTCAAGGGACCAAAAGTAATTGGACAAGGGACTCTAAGGGCTGTAATTAACTCTGAAGGCGTCTCCCTCGTTAACCTGTAATCAATGAAGTAGTTAAAAGGTCTGGGGTTGATTACAGGTGTGTGGTTTTGTATTTGGAAGCTGTTGCTGTGACCAGACAACATGCGGTCTAAGGAACTCTCAATTGAGGTGAAGCAGAACATCCTGAGGCTGAAAAAAAAGAAAAAATCCATCAGAGAGATAGCAGACATGCTTGGAGTAGCAAACTCAACAGTCGGGTACATTCTGAGAAAAAAGGAATTGACTGGTGAGCTTGGGAACTCAAAAAGGCCTGGGCGTCCACGGATGACAACAGTGGTGGATGATCGCCGCATACTTTCTTTGGTGAAGAAGAACCCGTTCACAACATCAACTGAAGTCCAGAACACTCTCAGTTAAGTAGGTGGATCTGTCTCTAAGTCAACAGTAAAGAGAAGACTCCATGAAAGTAAATACAAAGGGTTCACATCTAGATGCAAACCATTCATCAATTCCAAAAATAGACAGGCCAGAGTTAAATTTGCTGTAAAACACCTCATGAAGCCAGCTCAGTTCTGGAAAAGTATTCTATGGACAGATGAGACAAAGATCAACCTGTACCAGAATGATGGGAAGAAAAAAGTTTGGAGAAGAAAGGGAACGGCACATGATCCAAGGCACACCACATCCTCTGTAAAACATGGTGTAGGCAACGTGATGGCATGGGCATGCATGGCTTTCAATGGCACTGGGTCACTTGTGTTTATTGATGACATAACAGCAGACAAGAGTAGCCGGATGAATTCTGAAGTGTACCGGGATATACTTTCAGCCCAGATTCAGCCAAATGCCGCAAAGTTGATCGGACGGCGCTTCATAGTACAGATGGACAATGACCCCAAGCATACAGCCAAAGCTACCCAGGAGTTAATGAGTGCAAAAAAGTGGAACATTCTGCAATGGCCAAGTCAATCACCAAATCTTAACCCAATTGAGCATGCATTTCACTTGCTCAAATCCAGACTTAAGACGGAAAGACCCGCAAACAAGCAAGACCTGAAGGCTGCGGCTGTAAAGGCCTGGCAAAGCATTAAGAAGGAGGAAACCCAGCGTTTGGTGATGTCCATGGGTTCCAGACTTAAGGCAGTGATTGCCTCCAAAGGATTCGCAACAAAATATTGAAAATAAAAATATTTTGTTTGGGTTTGGTTTATTTGTCCAATTACTTTTGACCTCCTAAAATGTGGAGTGTTTGTAAAGAAATGTGTACAATTCCTACAATTTCTATCAGATATTTTTGTTCAAACCTTCAAATTAAACGTTACAATCTGCACTTGAATTCTGTTGTAGAGGTTTCATTTCAAATCCAATGTGGTGGCATGCAGAGCCCAACTCGTGAAAATTGTGTCACTGTCCAAATATTTCTGGACCTAACTGTAAATTCAAATGGTAATTTCTCAGTAATGAAGAATTGAACTGACCATGTAAAAGTATTGCTCATGTGTCCATATATTAATAGTTTTGGGTGGTTGAAATCTGGCTGCCAGATTTTCTTTCTTTTGGTTGTTAGTCAATAGGTCTACAGAATCTAGCTTAGATATTTAACATGTAACAATTAAAAAAAACCCTTATATTAAATGAGAAAAAAAAGAAAGGAAAAGAAATCGAGCTATAATCACGACTCAAAAGCCAGCATCGCGACTGGCCACTCTTTTTAGGTGCCATATAAATTTGTCTAATATTCAACAATGAAGAGGACTAGGAATACTATTTAGACCAACGTACACACTTTGTTACATAAACTGTTGTGTTTAACTTTCAGAATTATGAAAATTTTAATAAAAGAAAAACATTTTAACAGTATATCTCAAATTGCAGGAATCACAATTTCAGTGAAACACCAGCTTTGAATTCAGAGTTTGATTTTAGTTTTACAATTAGTAATGATGGGTTTAATACAGTCCATACTGGAAAATAAATGCAGCTATTACGATGCTAGTACTGCAGTAATTTTTATTAGCTCAATCAGACTGTGTGACTATACAGATATAATCTTCCCTTGAATGTTTGTGTCTTGAATATTTGGATATTTTCATAGACTGAGAGTCTTGCTCACATTTTTATTATGGTACATTTGCACTGAAGTAGAATAGAATTGTTTTAGATCTTTCTCCATCCTAAAAGGGGTGGATCATCCCTTTTCGCTAGATCAATATTATGTTGAGAAACAATGTTTCTCTCATATACCTTGCATTGGCAATAGTGCCTGTGAGTGGTGCTATTGCGAACTGCTCTTCCCCATCACGTGACCCCTGGGGCTTTGTGACCTCGAGGATCCAGTGATGTCATGTCAACTTCGTGTTCACCTGACATCACTGCGGCCGGTCCCAGTCTCTGTGAGTCACTGGGATGTGGGCGGCATTTCACCGCTCATTACAGCCCAGCGTGACAGCCCAGCATTTCCCTGCTCCCTCCTCCCTCACTGCATAGCGCTGCAAGCAGGAGAGACTTGGCTGTGACGAGCGGTGAAACTCTGCCCACAGTCCAGTGACTCACGGAGATTGGGGCTAGCCAGGGTGATGCCAAGTAAGCAGGAAGTTGATGTGACATTACCATATCCCCGAGGTCAGGGAGCCCCGGGGGTCACATGCTGGGGAAAAGCGGTCTTCAATACTACCGCTCACAGGCACAATTGTCAACGCAATGTATTTAAGAGATACATTGTTTCTCAACATAATATCAATATAGCAAATAATGAAAAGGGATGAGCCACTTCTTTAAACTGTGTGCACTTAGCGCTTATTTCCACACAGTACAAGCATAAAATGGTGTTCCTTAGCCATCCTCTATCTAATATACTTACTATGATATCTTCTCTTGATTGGTTGGGCAATATCATGTGAATGAATTGCTTCAGAGCCTTATGAGGACAACCGTAGCACGCTCATTGATTCTTCAGAAATATGTAAAACGTCACTGGTTGTATAATTATTTTTTTCAAACATCCTCATAAATCAAATTGTAATGTTTAAATTTGAGTGGAATCACTAATTTAAGGAAATTTAGCTCAAACTGGATCCTCCACAAATTAATCCTCCCATCTCTAATGCCAGCCACCTTAATACATTTCTGTCCTAGTTTATGAGATAGGTATATATGAGAGATAATTTGTCCACTTCATCTCTCAATATACGCTCCATCCACTTTCAAAATGTTCCAGAGCTGTCTGGGGCTGGCGTGAAAATAACAAAAGTCACAATATTTTGGTGCAAGTTGGGTTGTGTAGCTTGCTTGTACTAAGTTCTTAAGGAGAGAGAGGTGTTATTTTTTTTTCTATGACTGCAGAAAAAGACATGCATCACACATGCAGAAATATTACATGGCTCTATTACCATTTTACAAGACTGAACATGAGGGTCTTAGTTTAATATTCTAGTCAGAATGTATGAAGCCCTTTATAGCCCTTTACCATCATATTACTGTCTTCAAACATGTAAAAACCACCACACATTACAGAAAATGTAACCCTGAGCATGAGGATGTACTGACCTGTCACAAGAATGCGTAGGTCAGTACATCCAATGACGTCAGGAAAGGTCATTGCTCAACTGCAAGGTGTGTTTAGTGTGCAGCACTAATTAGAAAAATTGCATACTGTGGATTAGAAGATAGGAGGTTGTATAAAATTAGCAAGGTTTGGAAAATGTGAATCTCGTCAGATCTGCTCATTTCTAGTCAGTAACATTTACCTGTAATTAATGAAAAAACTCAATGTTTTTCATGAAAAAATTTTGCCAGTGTTTTCAAGCTTGTATTTTCCTCAAAATTATTCTGATGACTATACAATAAGCAACTTTTTTGTCTCTGATGTGAAAAAGTGAAAAATGTTGGTATTAGAAATATCTAACATTGCCAAACTAAAATTACCTTGAAGATTTTTCTGTATTTAGCAACAACTTGTGGTTGATTCCCAATATATTTTTCCACAATTGGATCATGTATAAGGGTATGTGCGCACGTTGCTTTTTACCTGCTTTTTACCTGCTTTTTTGCTGCTTTTTCTTCTGCGCTGTTTAATGCCAAAATGGATGTGTTCTTCTATTCAAGCAAAGTCTATGGGAATTTGGGTTTTTTGTTCACACTATGTTGTTCAAAATGCTGCCTTTTTGTGGCAGAACTTTGGTCAAAAACTCAGCTTTGCAGTGCAAAACCCAAATGGCAAAAACAATTGACATGTTGCTTCTTTGAAAAGCTGAGTTTTTGACCAAAGTTCTGCTACAAAAAGGCAGTATTTTGAACAACATAGTGTGAACAATAAACCCAAATTCCCATAGACTTTGCTTGAATAGAAGAACACATCCATTTTGGCATTAAACAGCGCAGAAGAAAAAGCGGCAAAAAAGCAGGTAAAAAGCAGGTAAAAAGCAACGTGCGCACATACCCTTAGAATAGTAAAACATTTAAAAAAAAAATTACAACATTTGATTCTGCTTACTATAATAGTTGGTGATCAATTGACCATTATCTTTTATTACCTTTTTTTGTCTTTGTATTCACAGTGTCAGAAATTATATTCTAAACACTAGTGTTCAAGTAAAAAATGTTTTATTTATATTGAAAAATGAATAAAATATTTTGAATATTAAAATCCAGCAAAGATGCCAAAGAGGGACATTATAGTGATATCTTAAATACAGGCTGAAGTGGTAAATCAAACAATAATTAATGCAGTAGCAATGAATGAACCAGAGATTAATCATAATGCAAGTTCTAAGTAGAAATAATCCCTATATGTTGTGAATTCATACATGAATAGTAAATCAATAAATAGATGAATATTTGTATCACTACAAAAATTAGAAAATATACACACATTTGGTATCACCGTGTTCCGAAATGCCCAATCTATTAACATATAAAATCAATTTATCTGATCGGTAATCGGCATATCGGCAAAAAAATTCCAAACTCCAAAATGACATTTTGTGTTCACCGCAAATTTTGCACAAAATGGTACAGTTAAAATCATCAGCTCGAGACCCAAAAAACAAGCCATCACTAAGCCAAAGACCCCGAAAAATTAGAATGCTATGAGTTGCGGAAAATGGCGCAAAACATGCGCCACTCTTTTTGGACAAATTTCTGATTTTTTTAACCCCTTAGATAAAAGTAAACCTATACATGTTTGGTGTCTCTGAACTCTTACCAACCTGAGGCATTACAGTAACCAAACAGTTTTACCATATAGTTAACATGATGAATAAAGTATATCAAAAACAATCATGCAATTGCACTGTTTTTTTGCAATTTTTCCGAACTTGGAATTTTTGTGTCGTTTTCCAGTACACTATATGGTAAAACTTATGGCTTCTGTTCTTGGAAGAAGGGGAGCAAAAAAAAAAGAAAAATGGAAAATTGGCCTTAGTTGAAGGGGTTAATGTAAGTAGTTTTTGGGTGAATAACTATAAAGCGCTGGGTTAAATTTTCCCCTCAAAACATAGCCTCTGTGTGTCTCTGTCTCTGTGTATCTCTGTCTCTGTGTGTGTGTCTCTGTCTCTCTGTGTGTCTGTGTGTGTCTCTGTCTATCTCTATCTCAGTCTGTGTCTGTGTGTCTCTATGTCTGTGTCTGTGTGTCTCTGCCTCTGTGTGTGTTTGTCCCTGTGTGTCTCTGTCTCTGTGTGTGTCTGTCCCTCTGTGTCTCTGTCTCAGAGTGTCTCTGTGTGTGTCTCTGTGTGCCTCATCTCTGTGTGTCTCTGTCTCTATGTGTCTCTGTGTGTCTCTGTGTGTTGCTGTCTCTGTGTCTGTCTCTACGTGTCTCTGTCTCTGTGTGTCTCTGTATGTCTGGGTGTGTCTGTCACCATGTCTCTCTGTCTCTGTGTCTTTGTCTTTATGTCTCTCTGTCCCTGTGTCTCTCTGTCCCTGTGTCTTTCTGTCCCTGTGTCTCTCTGTCCCTGTGTATGTCTGTCTTTACTGATATCATATTACCTGATACATAAGCTTCTTATACTAAGAATGTCCTTCGCTGCCAATAGCAACCAATCAGAGCTCCTATTAATGACATGTAACTCTCAGCTAAATTGACTTTAATGTAAGTGGGTTTTTTGGTGAATAGCTGAAAAGCACGGGGTAAATGTTCCCCTCAAAACATAGTCTTTGACGTTCCCAGAATCAAGGGTGGTATCTGTGCAAAATCTTGTGATTGTAAATGTCACAGTGCGGATTCCTATAGTGGACATGCACACATGCAGACACACACACACACACACATACATACACTCAACTTTATATATTAGATAAGAAGATATATTAACTGGTATGAGATCAATCTGGTTATTAAATTTGGTAAATTACATGTGGGGTTGTCTTACATATAATAAATGGTAAGGCAAGTTAAGTCACATTATAAGCAGTGACTGGGATAACCACATATCCTGCATGTTTACAGAGCCTGTATCATACAATTACCCAAGCCACAAAAATGTATAGAATTAATTAATGTAATGTAGCATAGATAACATCCAAAGTGGTTGTGCTTATCCAGATCCCTGTCCCTCCACCTCGACGCGCGTTTTGCCCTGCTTCTTTGGTGGTCTTCCAAAGAAGCAGGGTGTGGAAGCCCTTCCCACCCTGATAATACCAGCCCCCAGCCATCTGCTTGACCTTGGCTGGTCATCAAAAATAGGGCAGAGGCCACACAGTTTTTTAAAATAATTTATTTAAATAATTTATCAAAATCAGCATTGGATCCCCTCTATTTTTGAATAATGCCAACCAATCACAGCAATTCCAGTAGTTGACATGGTTAGCTGCAAAAATTCCAACAGCTGAAAAGCTTCTTGATTGGCTGTGTTGCTGCCTTTCAACAAACTTTATTCAGCATCCGAACTTGAACCTCAATTATGAAATTCTGTGATAAGACGGTGTTTGAGTTCAAGCACCGGTCACTAGATGTCCGGTAGAGACACTGAACTATACAGTTTTACTTGCTCATCTCTACCCATAAGCCTAAGAATAAAAAAGCAGATGAAGGTACAAATGTCCTACCTATTGCTATACCCTATATTGTAAAAAATATCTGTCTCTATTGTTAGTAAAAATTAAGTAATTATTGATTAGTTCAAATTAAATTGGAAAAAAAATTTAAGCATTTGTTGAAGACAATCATCCAGTTCTCTCTTTGATCGAAAATTCTGTAGACTTGCAAGCTATGAGTGTGTTCAATGATATAAAAAGGATTCAACATTGCACGTAACCCAATAAATTACTTAGTCTGTGAGGTGTAGGCTATTGGACTTGTGAATACATTGTTCTATTCTTTCTGTTTTATGCATGGTTGTTATTGTTTGTTTTGGTAAAGTTAATCAATCATTTATTAACCCAACCGCCTAGAATCCTTTTCCTGGTGCATGGTTTTGCTGTATACTGGGGAGCCCACCCTGTACACGACCTTAAATGAAGCATAAGTTGCAGTGGGAAGGTCACTGTGCTACAATGCAGCCTAGCGAGGCGGGGCAACTACCATCTGCCCCATCAAGTGCATCTGCGTGCTCTTCATCCTCTGTGACTGTGGGGACAACAGTCACACATGCTTTTGGACACAGACCTTCCACCTCTTTACCCGCAACAGTCAGTGTGATTGGCAGGTCGTCAGTTGTTTTGGAAGTGGAAACAGCTGCTCGTGTTGAGCTCTCTCAGACATCGAGAGCACCACCTTTGGATGAAGGCAACACTATATCTACGCCTGCAACTTCCTCACAGATTGGCTGGACTACCTGCAGTTAAAAATATGGAGCTGAAATGGAGAGGTTGTGTAAAATGCAGAGGTGGGGTAGCATTCTTAGCAGCTGAGGTACGTCACTGACTATCACAGACACTCATACTATTCCCTAAAGAATTGCCTGCACTTTTTGCAGTTATAATTGCGTAGCAGAAATAGAGAGGAGATGTAGAATGCAGAGATGGTGTAGCTTTCTTGACAGCTGAGGTACGTCACTGACTATCACAGACACTCATACTATGCCCCAAAGAATTGCCTGCACTTTTGCAGTTAAACTTGCGTAGCAGAAATGGAGAGGTGGTGCAGAATACAGAGGTGGTGTAGCTTTCTTGACAGCTGAGGTACGTCACTGACTATCACAGACACTCATACTATGCTCCTAAGAATTTACTGCAATTTTTACAGTTAAAATTGCGTAGGAGAAATGGAGAGGTGGTGTAGAATGCATAATTGGTGTAGCTTTCTTGTCAGCAGAGGAACGTCACTGACTATCCCAGACAATTATACTATGCTCCAAGGTTTTGCCTGAGCTGGTTTAGACAGACGCTGTGACAAACCCTTGCACAGCGCTGGCACAGACCTGGCTAGCAAAAATGGCTATCAACTGCTCTAATCTAGCCCTGAAAAGGGCTGAAATTAAAACTAGTCCCTACTCCCTAAATTGATGTCTCGATTGCACTTTATAGCGCCCACAGCAGCAGCTGCAGTGGGAGCAGTGACTATCACACACCCGCAGCACTGAGATAATGGTGATGTTGGGAAAATGGCCAGGTCTTATGGGCAAGGACATGTGATATGCACAGCCTATGAAACATGCCCTTGCTTGTCTGGCAAAAATCCATTTTGCTGTGTGTGTCTGTGATTGCTGACGCTGCACATCAAAGTTAGATAATAGTATAATGCTATAAGCATACCGAAAAACATTGAAGCATACAATGAAAAATGCCACTTGCTAACTTGAAGATGTGAATAATGAAATGCATACCTGCCATGAGTATTAGGAAAAAGGAGATATTTAGCAATCGCATTGATCAATGTAACTGAGCCCCAAAACCTCGTCAAGGTATATCTCTATATTGGGGTCCCTAGCTCTATGACCCTAACCGTGTGTCATCTCATTGCAATTAAAAACTGCTGTGTGTGGAGAGGGGTAACCAAGGACTTTCTTATATAGGAGATGGAAAAAACATGGCCGAAAGGGGCGGAGCTGTGTTCACATTCAGAAAAAAACTTCATAATACTAAATAGGATAACTGAAGTGAGCACTAATATATATTATGAGTGCAAGCCAAAAAATACATAGTACATGAGGATAAGGCTGCACATCAAAGTTAGATAATAGTATAATGCTATAAGCATACCGAAAAACATTGAAGCACACAATGAAAACTGCCACTTGCTAACTTGAAAGTGTGAATAATGAAATGCATACCTGCCATGAATATTAGGAAAAAGGAGATATTTAGCAATCGCATTGATCAATGTAACTGAGCCCCAAAACCTCGTCAAGGTATATCTCTATATTTTTGGCTTGCACTCATAATATATATTAGTGCTCACTTCAGTTATCCTATTTAGTATTGTGATTGGCTAACAGCCTGGCCTGCCCCACTATATGCGCGGTTAGGAAAAAATAAGGGCGATCGACATTCTTTCAGCGCTCAGCAGCACTGATCTAAACCCAGTCCCCCCCACACACTATATGCTGAATTTTGATATTATCATTAGTAACAGTGACTGATAGTATTACAGTAAAAAGCCAGCTAGTAACTACCTACCATTTTGGTGATCGAACCATTATCGAACGGTAACTCGAATGGTCGAATATGAAGCAAATTGTTCGAGTTCGTCGAACGACACGAACACCGCCCAAAACAATTCGAATTTGAAATTGGTGAATGGTTCGCTTCGAACACCACTCATCTCTGTTCTTTAAGCTGTGTGCACTTAGTGCTTATTTCCACAAAGTACAAGCATAAAATGGTGTTCTGGTGTTCCCTGGCCATCCTCTATCTATTACTTACTATGATATCTTCTCTTGATTGGCAGGGCAATATCGTGTGAATGGATTGCTTCAGAGCCTTATGGGGACAACCGTAGCACGCTCATTGAGTCTTCACAGGTATGTAAAATGGCACTGATTGTATAATTATTTTTTCAAAGATCCTCATAAATTAAATTGTAGAGTGTTTGAATTTGAGTGGAATCACTAATTTAAGGAAATTTAGCTCAAACCGAATCATTCACAGATTAATCCTCCCATCTCTAATGGCAGCTACCTTAATAAATTTCTGTCCCAATTTATGAGATAGGTATATATTAGAGTTAATTTGTGCACTTCATCTCTCAATATACGCTCCATCCACTTTCAAAATGTTCCAGAGCTGTCTGGGGCTGGCGTGAAAATAACAAAAGTCACAATATTTTTGTGCAAGTTGGGCTGTGTAGCTTGCTTGTACTAAGTTCTTAATAAGGAGAGAGAGGTGTTAATTTTTTTTCTATGACTGCAGAAAAAGGCATGCATCACACATGCAGAAATATTACATGGCTCTATTACCATTTTACAAGACTGAACATAAGGGTCTTAGTTTAATATTCTAGTCAGAATGTATGAAGCCCTTTAAAGCCCTATGCCATCATATTACTGTGTTCAAACATGTACAAAATGTACAAACCACCACACATTACAGAAAATGTAACCCTGAGCATTGTCACAAGAATGCGTAGGTCAGTACATCCAATGACGTCAGGAAAGGTCATTGCTCAACTGCAATGTGTGTTTAGTGTGCAGCACTAATTAGAAAAAATTGCATACTGTGGATTAGAAGACAGGAGGTTGTATAAAATTAGCAAGGTTTGGAAAATGTGAATCTCGTCAGATCCGCTCATCTCTAGTCGTAACATTTACCTGTAATTGATGAAAAAACTCAACGTTTTTCATGGAAAAATTTTGACAGTGTTTTTAAGCTTGTATTTTCCTCAAAATTATTCTGATGACTCTACAATAAGCAACTTTTTTGTCTCTGATGTGAAAAAGTGAAAAATGTTGGTATTAGAAATATATAACATTGCCAAAATAAAATTACCTTGAAGGTTTTTATGTATTTAACAACAACTTGTGGTTGGTTCAGAATATATTTTTCCACAATTGGATCATGTATCAGAACAGTTAAACATTTATAAAAAATTGCAACATTTGATTCTGCTTACTATTATAGTTGGTGATCAATTGACCATTATCTTTTATTACCTTTTTTTGTCTTTGTATTCACAGTGTCAGAAATGATATGCTAAACACAAGTGTTCAAGTAAAAAATAATGTTTTATTTATATTGAAAAATGAATAAAATATTTTGAATATTAAAATCCAGCAAAGATGCCAAAGAGGGACTTTGTAGGGATAGCTTAAATACAGGCTGAAGTGGTAAATCAAACAATAATTAATGCAGTAGCAATGAATGAACCAGAGATTAATCATAATGCAAGTTCTAAGTAGAAATAATCCCTATATGTTGTGAATTCATACATGAATAGTAAATCAATAAATAGATGAAGATTTGTATCACTACAAAAATTAGAAAATATACACACATTTGCTATCACCGTGTTCCGAAATGCCCAATCTATTAACATATAAAATCAATTAATCTGATCTGTAAACAGCATAGCGGGAAAAAATTCCAAACTCCAAAATTATAATTTGTGCTCACCGCAAATTTTGCACAAAATGGTACAGTTAAAATCATCAGCTCGAGACGCAAAAAACAAGCCATCACTGAGCCAAAGACCCCGAAAAATTAAAATGCTATCAGTTGCAGAAAATGGCGCAAAACATGCGCCACTCTTTTTGGACAAATTTCTGATTTTTTTAACCCCTTAGATAAAAGTAAACCTATACATGTTTGGTGTCTCTGAACTCTTACCAACCTGAGGCATTACAGTAAACAAACAGTTTTACCATATAGTTAACACAATGAAAAAAATATATAGAAAACAATCATGCAATTGCACTGTTTTTTTGCAATTTTTCCGACTTGGAATTTTTTTGTCGTTTTCCAGTACACTATATGGTAAAACTTATGGCTTCTGTTCTTGGAAGAAGGGGAGCAAAAAAAAAAAAAAAAGAAAAATGGAAAATTGGCCTTAGGTGAAGGGGTTAATGTAAGTAGTTTTTGGGTGAATAACTATAAAGCACTGGTTTAAATTTTCCCCTCAAAACATAGCCTCTGTGTGTCTCTGTCTCTGTGTATCTCTGTCTCTGTGTGTGTCTCTGTCTCTCTGAGTGTCTGTGTGTGTCTCTGTCTATCTCTATCTCAGTCTGTGTGTCTGTGTGTCTCTATGTCTGTCCCTGAGTGTCTCTGCCTCTGTGTGTGTCTGTCCCTGTGTGTCTCTGTCTCAGTGTGTCTCTTTGTGTATCTCTGTGTGTCTCATCTCTGTGTGTCTCTGTCTCTATGTATCTGTGTGTGTGTCTCTGTGTGTCTCATCTCTGTGTGTCTCTGTCTCTATGTGTCTCTGTGTGTCTCTGTGTGTTGCTGTCTCTGTGTCTGTCTCTACGTGTCTTTGTCTCTGTGTGTCTCTGTATGTCTGGGTGTGTCTGTCACCGTGTCTTTCTGTCTCTGTGTCTTTGTCTTTATGTCTCTCTGTCCCTGTGTCTCTCTGTCCTTTTGTCTCTCTGTCCCTGTGTCTCTCTGTCCCTGTGTATGTCTGTCTCTACTGATATCATATTACCTGACACATAAGCTTCTTATACTAAGAATGTCCTTCGCTGCCAATAGCAACCAATCAGAGCTCCTATTAATGACCTGTAGTTCTCAGCTAAATTGACTTTAATGTAAGCCGGGTTTTTTGGTGAATAGCTGTAAAGCACGGGGTAAATGTTCCCCTCAAAACACTGTCTTTGAAGTTCCCAGAATCAAGGGAGGTATCTGTGCAAAATCTTGTGATTGTAAATGTGACAGTGCGGATTCCTTTAGTGATACCTGATGAAAGCATATTGTCTGCTGAAACGCGGCGTATTAATAGGAGCTTATAATTAATAAAGTACAACATTTAATATCAACAAGTGGTTCCTTATGCACTACATCAGACCGAAATAACTCTTTTCCAAAGAAGCAGGGTGTGGAAGGCCCTTCCCACCCTGATAATACCAGCCCCCAGCCATCTGCTTGACCTTGGCTGGTCATCAAAAATAGGGCAAAGGCCACACAGTTTTTTAAAATAATTTATTTAAATAATTTATCAAAATTAGCATTGGATCCCCTCTATTTTTGAATAATGCCAACTAATCACAGCAATTCCAGTAGTTGACATGGTTAGCTGCGAAAATTCCAACACCTGAAAAGCTTCTTGATTGGCTGCGTTGCTGCCTTTCAACAAACTTTATTCAGCATCCGAACTTGAACATGAAATTCTGTGATAAGACCGTGTTTGAGTTCAAGCACCCGTCACTAGGTGTCCGGTAGAAACACTGAACGATACAGTTTTACTTGCTCATCCCTACCCATAAGCCTAAGAATAAAAAAGCAGATGAAGGTACAAATGTCCTACCTATTGCCATACCCTGTATTGTAAAAAATATCTGTCTCTATTGTTAGTAAAAATTAAGTAAAGTAATTATTGATTAATTCAAATTAAATTGGAAAAAAATGTAAACATTTGTTGAAGACAATCATCCAGTTCTCTCATTGATAGAAAATTCTGTAGACTTGCAAGCTATGAGTGTGTTCAATGATATAAAAAGGAATCAACATTGCACGTAACCCAATAAATTACTTAGTCTGTGAGCTGTTCATGTAAGTCTATTGCAGCAATTTGATATTATTTAATTATATTACAATTTACATTAAGTTATACCCACTTAAAATCTGGCTGAAGAACCAGGTAATAGAATCTGACATTTATTATCTTTTTTGTTTTATTGTTTTGCGCTTGCATCTTTTCCAAAGAAAGATAAACATTTTCTGTCAAGTAGTGCCTGAAACAGAAAGTCTACCTTAAACTGACACTTGCAATAAAGTTGAAGCTACATTTTAGCAGCTGTTTTTTTCCTGCTGTCCTCACAATATTCATTTAAATTGTGCATGCAGAGTAGTGAGAAATGTAATCAAGTGGAAAAAAATCACAACTATTTATTTTTATTCTTTTTATATTCTACAGATAAAAAAACCACCCTCTATCTAAAGAAATATACACTGGAGATCAAAATTAGAGAACGATGCACAATTTCCTGAATATTAAGGCCATCTATGTGATTATATCCTATCATGAGTAAAGTAATAGTATTTTAAGCTTATTTCATAAATTGATTTTTTTCAAAAGCACAAAATAAAAATTTACATGAGATAAATGAAAAAGAACACTGATGAAAATTAGAGAACACTTTCAGATACCTGCAAGTTATTAGTGTTAATCTCGCACCTGGTGCTAATTTCCTTAATTATATGAAAAACCCTATGTAACTGACAACCTAACTCTCCAGTTGGCACTGATGCTTCAAAAATGGCTTGTCATTCCAAAGTGACTGGAACCTCATTAGCAAGTTGTCCAGATGAAGGCCAAAGGGGCAACCCTATCAAGCATAGCAAGAGAAGTTGGTTGTTCCAAATCTGTGATTTTGAGAATATTGCATCTTTCCAACAGAAACAAACACTTTCAAGTCCCCCAAGAAGACCGATCGCCTTCAAAAGACAAATGCAAGAGAGGACAGGATAATGTGGAGAAAATCCATGGGTAATTATTTCAACACTGCAGCTGGAATGGCTTGCCAGTTCAGCACTGAACTGAGTAAAGATCTGTCTTGTCATACAGTGTCACAACGTTTAAGAGCATTTGGACTAAAAACCCACTCTCCAGTGACCAAACCTCTCATTAGCAGAAAAAATCAAAAGGTTAGACTCACCTTTGGTGAAGAGCATGTTGTGTGGACAAAGAATAATTGCTCCACAGTTCATTTTAGTGATGAAAGCAAGTTTTATTTATTTGGGTATGATGGGAAAAATTATGTTCATGGAAAAAACTGTGGAAAGACTGAATCCAAAGTGTGCTAAGAAGTCAGTGGAAGGTGGTGAAAAAATCATCATGGTTTGGGGAATGTCTTCTGCAGCAGGAGTTTGACCTCTCATACAGCTAATGGCAGAGTGAATGCAAGTGTGTATCAGAATCTTCTCCAACAAAACATGGTTCCTTACCTGCATTCATCACTCAGCAGCCAGAAATTTTCATGCAGGACAATGCCCCTCTCACACAGCAATATGGATAAAGCAGTTACTTGAAACAGAAAACATTGAAACAATGAAATGGCCAGCCCAGAGTCCTGATCTAAACCCAATATAAAACCTCTGGAAAATCCTTGGTGACAATGTTATGCCTAATAAACCCACAACAGTCAAAGAACTGTGGAAGCAACAGGAAGAAGAGTGGACCAAAATCACACTACAGCAGTGTGAGAGACTAGTGATGTCCTGTGGCCGAACATGTGCTGTTGTTCCCTAATTATGATTTTCACGTTTTGGGCAAAATAAAGGTTTTTTTGTTGATAAACTTTGGCTCCTTTGTAATACACTGTTCCATTGTTCCCTAATTTTGATCTCCAGTGTATGTATATACAGTATATCAATGCACTAACAAAAAACATCATATTCATTAATTATCATCATTGTTGTAATAATTTCCATCAATTATTTAATAACTAAAAATTGTCAGGTAGATGATCTGAAAGACCTTTTGTCAGTCTAAAACTGACAGGTGTAATGTAGTGCAGTAAAAGTTTATTGCAATGCATTATACCCATGATCAAAGTAATAAAAGTTAAAGTCCCATGAAGAGACTAAGGGGCACTTTGCACACTGCGACATTGCAGGTGCGATGTCGGTGGGGTCAAATTGAAAGTGACGCACATCCGGCATCGCATGCGACATCGCAGTGTGTAAAGCCTGGATGATACGATTAACGAGCGCAAAAGCGTCGTAATCGTATCATCGGTACAGCGTCGGCGTAATCCATAATTACGCTGACGCAATGGTCCGATGTTGTTCCTCGCTCCTGCGGCAGCACACATCGCTGTGTGTGAAGTCGCAGGAGCGAGGAACATCTCCTACCGGCCTCACTGCGGCTTCCGTAGGATGTGCGGAAGGAAGGAAGTGGGCAGGATGTTTACATCCTGCTCATCTCCGCCCCTCCGTTCTGATTGGCCGCCTACCGTGTGACGTCGCAGTGACGCCGCACGACCCGCCCCCTTAACAAGGAGGCGGGTCGCCGGCCACAGGGACGTCGCACGGCAGGTGAGTGTGTGTGTGAAGCTGGCGTAGCGATAACTTTCGCTACGCCAGCTATCACCACATATCACTGCTGCGACGGGGGCGGGCACTATCGCACTCGACATTGCAGCATCGGCCTGCGATGTCGTAGTGTGCAAAGCCCGCCTAAAGGTCCTGTCACACACAGAGATAAATCTTTGGCAGATCTGTGGTTGCAGTGAAATCATGGACATATTGTTCCATTTGTACACAGCCACAAACCTGGCACTGATTGTCCCCAATTTCACTGCAACCATAGATCTGCAACAGATTTATCTCTCTGTGTGACAGAGCCTTAAGGAAAAAAAAAATAAAAAAGTAAAAAAAAAAAAACCAAAAACGTATTTTTCGCTTTATAAGACGCACTTTTGTCCCCCCAAATTTTAGGGGAAAGTAGTGGTCTGCGTCTTATAAACCGAATATACGGATTACATACTGTAGGGTCCGGGGAAGGTGGGGGCAGCTCTGGAGCGGTGCTGGAGGCTGAGGCAGGCTTGTGGAGGCTGGTGAAGGCTGCAGGAGGCAGCAGGAGATCTGCTCCCGCTCATATAATATGCACTGCCGCTGTCCATCACCGTGGTGCTGAAACCGCACCGTGGTGATGGGCTGGGGGAGTGGCGCATATTATATCTGCCTGCGCCCCCCTTTGATGGCACATGCCCCCCCTGTGTTAGATATGGCCCCCATGCTGCTGCCCATAGTAAAAAAACCTCTTTACTTACCTCCTCCAGCGCTGATCTCCCGGTGTCTCCCCGGTGTCCCTGCTGCCGCTGTGATCAGGCACGCAGAGATGATGTCACTCTGCTGTGCGGATCACATGACCAGCACCGAAAACCAGGAAGTGCAGGAGCTCAGCAGCACGGAGGGATACATGAGGGAGGACAGCGCTGGAGAAGATAAGTAAAGAGTTTTTTATTTTACTGTGGGCAGCAGCATGGGAGCCATATCAAACACAGGGGGATGTGTGCCATCCATAGGGGCCATGAGCAGCACAGGGGAACGTGTGCCATCCATAGGGGGCCATGTGCAGCACAGGGGGGCGTATGCCATCCATAGGAGGCCATGGGCAGCACAGGGGGATGTGTGCCATCCATGGGGGTCATGGGCAGCACAGGAGGACATGTGACATCCATAGGGGGCCATGGGTAGCACAGGGGGATGTGTGCCTTCTATAGGGGGCCATGGGCAGCACAGGGGGACGTGTGCCATCCATAGGGGGCCATGAGCAGCACAGGGGGTTATGTGCCATCCATACGGGACCATGAGCAGCACAGGGGAACGTGTGCTATCCATAGGGGGCTATGGGCAGCACAGGGGGATGTGTGCCCTCCATAGGAGAACTGTGCCAGCTGTAGGGGACAAGTGCCAGCTATAGACGAAGTGTGCCAGCAATAGGAGACGTGTGGCATCACTGGGGGATGCTGGCCAGCACAAGGGGGCTATATTCAATATAAGGGGGTGGTAGATGTCAGTTGTGGCAAGCCTATATTTTTATACTACAGTGCTGCCCCCAGGAGCCGGACCCTGGGCTCTGCGGCCACTCAATTAAAAGAGGAGATATTTATAAGGGAGAGTTTGTGACACCACCCATGGTTCGCAGTAAGGGGACTACCGTCGCTGCCGATGGGAGTACCCGGGGAAGATGGAGTGGGGCAGTCAGATGGTAGTGTTGGGGGAGACTTCCGGGTCTCTCTCAGGGTCACGGAGTTGGATTTCAAATCAGAACTGCGCATATGTATATGAATCAGGAAAATGACCACACAGAGAAACGTGTCTCTATTTGGGAGAAGTGGAGGCCTTCTACCCGTGTATTCACAAAGCTTAACATTTTATACAGCTTTTTAGACAGTCCTGTAAAACAACATTCCTTTAAGTCATTCAGGTGTGTCTGGGAACAGACGACAGTCTACTCAAGAATATTGCTTATTCATGAGTCTAACCGGTTTTCAAAGAACCTGTTCTATTGAAGAATGTAAATTTACTTATTTATGAGACTACAAACTGATTACTTATCTATTGAATAATTTCAATTTACTTATTTATGAGACTACAAACTGATTACTTAGCCCTAAGCATAGTTTGTTTACATATACAATCCTTGCAACATTTCAGTCAGGTATATGTAAAAAGCAATACATAAAACATTCAAAATACAGATTAATCTTATTATAATAGAATATCATACTGGAGAAACGATTCATAGCCTAGGCCTTCACGGTCCCCCCTTTATAAGATTATCTGTCTTCTTACTCCGTGAGGGCTACCCAGAAACTACAGTGTCCCACAGCTATGGTAAATAGGTGCGTGCTATCACGCCCTCGGGTCTTTCCTAACATCTTTTCCTCGGTTCCCATAGAGGGGATCCGAGCCCTGTGGTGCCCTTCTATAACAACCTCCTAAGTTTGACTTTAGGTTGTTGAACTTTGATGATAACCATTGTGTCAGCTTCAGAGGAAGCTACTGGTGTATGTAATACTGAAGGGAAGGTTGCCATGACTATAGCCTCGTTTGTCCCCTTATTACAAATCTTCAAATCTACAAAATACAGTAAACAATAATTATAGCAAAAAACAACACTAGAAGGGTTATAATCCCTATCTGAATTAATATCCCTTTCAGAGAAGTCATCCAACTAAACCAGTCACCCCCTAGGATTGGTTACCCCTGAATTTTCTTTCAATTCTTTAGATAGGGAATTTCATTGTTTTAGGGCCTGGGTGACCTTACCATTTGGGCCTGTTTCATCTGCGACATAAGAACAACAGGCCTCTCATCTGGGGCCCCTCTTGGAACTCCAATTACATCAATATATACATGGGGGTCTTCCAATAGGTCAATATTTGGCACAGCTCTATGGGGCACTGGCTTCACCTTGGGTACTTGTTCTTATCTGTTCAAGGGTAACTCCATGATTTACAGGGGTTATTAGGATTGGCATTATTACTTTCATTAGGGCACATTGTCCTGACCAAGGAAGTTCAAGTCTAGATTTTATCTTCAGATCAGCACATAACCAAAAAAACATCTGCTACAGATTGTCTGTGGTCTTTTTCAGATGTTAGATGAGAAGGAGGTTACTTGGTTGGTGCTAGTCCATCCAGAGCCGACTCGTGAACCTTGGTGATCTGCTCTTGATAAAAAGCCAAAGCGTGATTAGGCTTCATGTGAACAGTTTGAAGCGCTGACTCAGAGAAGACTTCTGAGATAATGGTTGGAATGGCAGCCACTCTCTGTTTCAGTTGTTTCAGGTCCATTGGTTTCTGAGGCGACACATTAACTCGCATGTCACTGCCAGTGCTCAGCAGACTAGGCCGGGGAGACATCAGCCTGGTGGATGGGCTCTCCCAAAACTTTTCCCGGCATCAGAGGGCTTACAGCTGGCATTTTGTATTAATGAAAATCACTGAATATATTTATATATGTGTTAGTAGAAAACAAAAGCATTTATAAATATATATATATACAGTTAGGTCCAGAAATATTTGGACAGTGACATAATTTTCGCGAGTTGGGCTCAGCATGCCACCACATTGGATTTGAAATGAAATCTCTACAACAGAATTCAAGTGCAGATTGTAACGTATAATTTGAAGGTTTGAACAAAAATATCTGATAGAAATTGTAGGAATTGTACACATTTCTTTACAAACACTCCACATTTTAGGAGTCAAAAGTAATTGGACAAATAAACCAAACCCAAACAAAATATTTTTATTTTCAATATTTTGTTGCGAATCCTTGGAGGCAATCACTGCCTAAGTCTGGAACCATGGACATCCCCAAACGCTGGGTTTCCTCCTTCTTAATGCTTTGCCAGGCCTTTACAGCCGCAGCCTTCAGGTCTTGCTTGTTTGTGGGTCTTTCCGTCTTAAATCTGGATTTGAGCAAGTGAAATGTATGCTCAATTGGGTTAAGATCTG